>NC_088263.1:11425000-11725000 GCF_036013445.1 Caloenas nicobarica
GCTGGGTGCAGGTGTGCCTGAAGCAAGTACGGCTCTGCTCCTCCGCGCCCGCAGCCGAGGCTCCATGCGGCAGGGAGAGCGCCCGGCGCGGCACGGCTGGCGGGGACAGACACCCAGCCCAGCACCAGCACAGCTGCAGGTCACGGCCAGGGCGGGTGGGAGGCAGGGACAGCAAATCCCTCAAAATCAAAATGACCTCACCTGCATTATGGAGGGAATTGCGAAAAATCAGTCAAAATAAATGATTCTCTCCTAGCCAAGAGGGTCTGCTTTCAAAACAATTAGCTCAAACATCTGCCTAAGCACCCATGCTGTTTTCATATAATTAAAACAAGTCTTCCTAATCCCACTGGACAGTCTTTAAAAACTACTCATTTTCTGCATTATTTACAACAAGGAAGCAGCCAAGTCCTCCCATTGGTCCTTGAAGGACATTAAAAGGACCTCTCACCTGTCTTCCCTGTCTCTATTATTTCATGATATTAAGCAGGTAAAGGAAGCCTGAAATGCTGCTGGCAGGTTCAGAGCAAACGCCGGCAGCCGGCGAGCCGGGCGCTGAACTGGGCCCTGTGGGCAGGGAACCGAGGGAGAGGATGCTCCTGTCCTAAAAACGGCACCTTTTAAAACCAGGAAAGGGCTTCTTGCACGATGCCTTTGTGAACACCCATTTTCTGGAATATATTTAAACCACAGTGGTCTGTTGTAATTATTTATCAAGGTACAAATCATTAATGCAAAATTTCTGCAGGCCCTGAAGCAAAAAAAGTTAATAAAATATAATGCCACTAAATTAAACATTTTAAACTTTCACAATAGAGTAACTACTAAGAAAAAATAAAGGAAAATCTATGTCAAACAGAACTTGATGAATAATTGTAATAAATAATGTATTTTTGAAGAATTTTTCATGAACATTTTTCAATGTCATTAATTATTTATAATTATTCACCATATAATTTCTGAGAAGAGTTTTTGGACTCTAACTTGTTTTCTGACAGTTTATTCAGATAATTAATACTCAAAACTTCCCGCCCCGGCCATGGCACAGCATTTCTCTCTCCCGATGAGAGCAGCGCAGATCCCGGGGCAGGGGGCTGGGGTGACCAGCTTGCACCCCGTGTTTGGGGTGGATCCAACCTATCAGGAGCAGTGCAGACTTCCAAATTTTATTCTGGAATTACAAGTACCTCCTGTACCACGATGTGCATGTAAATCCAGAGGAAGAAAAGACCCCCGACTGTGAGCAGTGTCGTTTATGAGGAAGCAAGCAGCATCTGCTGCTGCGAGTCTTACTCCTACCTGCACATTAAATAATGGGCATCAAACATGTATTTGTTGCACAGCAGAGGAGCTTTGATCATCGCACCATAGCTGTAAAATGCCTCTACCATTGGCGGGAGCTGCTCCACGGCCCTCTCCCATCCCCTGCGCCCGAGCGCAGCCGCAGCCAGCGCGTCCCGTGCCGGCTCAGCCGCAGCCAGCGCGTCCCGTGCCGGCTCAGCCACAGCCAGCGCGTCCCGTGCCGGCTCGGCCGCAGCCAGCGCGTCCCGTGCCGGCTCGGCCGCAGCCAGCGCGTCCCGTGCCGGCTCGGCCGCAGCCAGCGCGTCCCGTGCCGGCTCGGCCGCAGCCAGCGCGTCCCGTGCCGGCTCGGCCGCAGCCAGCGCGTCCCGTGCCGGCTCGGCCGCAGCCAGCGCGTCCCGTGCCGGCTCGGCCGCAGCCAGCGCGTCCCGTGCCGGCTCGGCCGCAGCCAGCGCGTCCCGTGCCGGCTCGGCCGGGTGCTGACAGCACCAGCTCCACGTGCTGCTGCGCTGGGAGGTGCCCAGACTCGAGTCACCCAGGCAAGAGCTCCGCTGTCGGGGGCAGAGGATGTTCCTCGGGCTCTGCTCTCTCCCCACAGGTTTTTGCTCCCACCCCTTGGATTTGCCAGCCCCGTTGGGGCTTTAGGACTCTGTCAGCAGTGGATCAGACCCGCAGCTCTGCCCAGCCTGACTCTGCAGACCCACGAGCTGTCCTGTAGACAAAGCCACAAGCAACGTTTGGATCTGTTCCCACAAGACTTAATCAGCTGAACGTGTGCCCATGCAGACAAAGCGAATGGCTATCCATGAACTGAATCTCAATGACCCTTGCTCTCCTCAAACGAATTGGAGCATCTCTTCATATTTTACGTGGTACAGCTGTTAATTGCTCTGAACGTTGTTGTTCTGCTCAGATTTGGTGCCACTCTCTCATTTGTTGTGCATCACCTCTGGATGGGTATGGAGACTTTGAAGCTACCCTCTTTAATTGTAATTCAACTACTTGTGATATTTTGGTACCAATTAATATTGATTTTACAATTGGTTTACAGAGATGTTGTTTTATTACTAATATATTTAATGTGCAAATCAATAAGAACACTTGTTTGGCTCTCTCCCTAGAAGGTAATAAAATCAAATATCTCAAGAGTAAAATGCTATCTGATCCATAAATGGCAGCAGCAGATGCTTAATGTAATAGTTAAAGACTATGCAGCATTCTTGGCACCTTCCATGCATTTTCCGCATGCACTGTACTAAAGTGACACTCAATAACTTGCTAGTTACAAAAAGTTTGGTGAATTTGTTGGCATCACGTCCTAAAGGAAGGCTGCAGTGTCAAAGAATGATGTTACACGGACAAACTGGGTATTCCTGGCTACTCCTCGTGCAGAGCTCCTCAGGGTTTCCCACGTGGGGACTCCATAGCAGAAGGCAAGAGCTCTTCGTGTCTGTCCTGCTTCTTGAGCCCCAGGTGATGGGAAACAGCTCTGTGGAAAAAGGACCTGAAAGGAGGAGAGAGCAACACGGATTTCTGCAGACTGGCAGCTGTCTAACGCTTTGGAAACATCTAACGCTCTGCTGGTGCTTCTGGGAGTCATGTGCAGACTGAGCCAATTCTGCTGCCTCACCACGGGTTTCCTCTGGTACTTTTCTTCCCTCGGGTTTTACAACCCAGCGGATTTGTTGGAAGCCGGGACAAGGTGGAGGCGAGTGTGCCCTGCATTCCTGCCCCCGCTCCGGGAGCTCGGCTGCTCCGCGCTCCGCGCTGCTCTGAGATGAGCCTCTGCCGGTCCGGGATCCAGCACCGTCCATCGCCCCGAACGCGAAACCCGCAGCGTGCAGGAACTGGGCACTGGAGCCTGGGCAGGAACGCGGCAGAATTAACAGAGATCGAGCTGATTGCAGAGTCTGGGGGGACACAGGCCAAAGTGGGGAAAAGAGCAGAGCTTTGCATGTTCTTTTTCTAATTCCTGCAGAATCAACAAGACCTCAGGGCCCGTGGCTCCCACGGCACCAGCGCGGCAGAAGGAGCAGCTCCGTGGACGTGGGGTTGGTGACACATACTAACGGCGGCCTCACAACAGAGACGGAATTTACCTTTGGCTAGTGAAGATGATTTATGGGTGAGCAAATAATGAACTTGGCAAACAGTGCATAATAAAGAGAAAAATCTTACACTTCTAATTAGCCAAAAGCAAATGACTGAGCATAGGGCTGAATCCATTGTCTCCGCATCTCAAGTTCTTCATCTTCTTTTGCTAGTTATGGTCTGATAAGCATATTGCAGAAGTTTTAATTTTCTTTTAAAATTACCAGAGAATTTTAAAATCTCTTTTCTGAAAAGGAAGAAAAGAACACTTGAATCATCTCCTCTGGCAATTTTGTTGGATCCCTTTAGAACTGCTTGTATTTGTGTTTGCTCTTCAGACTCCTGTTGCTGGAGCTGCATCGTGGTGCTGAAGCAGTAGTTACCCTCTGAAGTGCAGCAGAAATGACCCCACAATATTAACTGCACAAAAAACTTTCTTTATCAGGCTGCAGGGCTTTTTGGGGAATGAATCCTGTGTTTGGTGCGTTTGTGTAGTTTCTGATACAATGAACTTGTCTGCAACCTCTTGGTCATGTTATTACAACAGCAATTACTAAATAATCACTGAGATTATCAGAGATACCTGACCGCTGTTCCACACAGAGGAATCCCCCAGGGACAAGACACTTTCCCCAATGAGATTCAGGGCAAACCATCAAAAAGAAGGTGAAGACTACCAAACATTTCAAAGTCAAAATGAATAGCAAAGTTCTCTGCAAAATGAAACTCTGAACAAAGTTGACAACTACTCAGCTGTTTAAATCAATTATGCTCAATCAGGTAAAAATAATGCCTAACGGCTCCAAACAAAAATAAAAACTAGAGTGATGCATTTCAACTTTAAAGTCACCAGCATGGCTGGATTTGCCACCTCTTGCAAAGTACTTCAGACATGGCAGAGCTGCCTTCTTCAGCAGAAAAGCACTTCATGCGCTTCTCCAGCGGCTGCGGGTTTTGTCAGAGCTCCAGCCTCTCCAGGAGCCAGCACAGGGCGGGGGCCACAAACAGGAGCCCCCAGCCCGGAGCCCCCGGCCCGGCTGCTCACACGACAGCTCTCGGGGGGCTCGTTGGCTGACGGATAACGGTCTCTGAAGACATAATTTCCTGCAATTGACCCAAGGACGCAGCGTTCCCGGGGGCGACCCTGCACTGCAGCTCCGCGCTCTCTGCCCAAGTCCCTCCGGAGGGGCTTGGGGAGGATTTCACGGGGCTGCCCCAGCTCCCAGTGCCGGGGTGGGATGGGGGCTGCCACCTCCTTGCGGGAACTCCCGCAGACAGACTCACGGGACAACGGCAGCTCGTGTCCCCCGCGAGCGTCACGACGTCTCCCGCCCGAGGAGCGCGCGGGGCTGCACGCACATTCTGGCAGCGTCCCCGAATCGCAGCGGCATGGGGGGCACAGGGGGCTCGGCGGCAGCTAAAGCCACGTCTGGGCACTCCCCATCTTGTGCGCCAGCGTGCTCAGCACATCTCCTGTTGTGACAGCCCCACGGAGGATAAGACCCGTTATTACCGCCCTAAGAATTATTATTCTTCTTAATAAAAGATGGAAGTTAAGTGAATGTGAAAGTGTGCTCCCGCGTGCTCAGCACCGGCTGCCAATTGCCCGGCGCTCTCGTTCTCCCTCCATCATCTCTCGTCCCAGACAGGTGAAATGGGATGACTGCCATTGTGGGGAAGTCGTAAAGTATAAAATGCTTCGTTTGTTCATGAAATGGAAATTTGAACGGCCAGAGAGAGGGGCCTTGCAGCATGTGCTGCCTCGTAACCAGCCAGGGGTTTGCAGAGCTCCTGCCACGGGGAAGCTCCACAGGATCCCACGGACCTGGCGGACCGAGAGCCCTGGGGAGCGCCAGGGAGCCCCCTCGGTGCCGGTGCTGTGCCGGTGACAGAAACAGCAGTACCGTGCGCGGTCAGAGGCTGCAGTGGGGTCACCGCGCTGTGCGGAGCCTGCCAGCCCCGGCGCACCGGCGTGTCCTAGCTGGGGCCGAGAGCCCGTGTTCCCGTCTGCAGTGTGCAACACGGAGACAATAGAACAAAGTGTAACCACTGTTTACAGAAAAAATTGTCAAGGATTTATTTATTGGAAGTGACTGAGGAATATGAATTCTACACTCCATTTAAAATGCTTTTTATTTCTCTCAGCCTTGGGGCTCTGAGTACATCTAATTTCACCCATAGCTATAATTCTCCACCAAGCAGTTCCTGCTTCTCCTCTGGGTTCCAGAGGAGTCATTTTGGTTTATGTCCTCTCCCGATGCAGCTCGTGCGGTGGCTGGAGACAGTTACACGCCAGTGAACTTTCCGAACCCTCCCTCCCCACTGGGTGCACACACACATGCAGCGCAAGCAGCGGCATGTGCTGGAAACAGCTTGACACCGCACTATATATTTATTTAAAAAAATAAAACTCTAAATGTCTTTATCATGTAGGGGTTTCTCCTGAGGAGCCGTGTATTTCACTTCAGACACTTTGATTGTCCCTACCTTGCAGCTAACAAACTATTAGTTTTGTTAGTATATTTATTCCACTAAAATTGGAGCCTGTGATTACAAATCCAATACTGTGATTGAGTCAGGGTTTGGAAATAAATCTGTCCGGGCTCATCTGGCATTTTGGTGGCGGAAGAGCCGGCATTAGGCGCTGCTGCTCCAGCCCAGCTGTGGCTGGACCGTCCCGGCCACGGCCCCACGGACGCGCAGCACCTTCCCCGGCAGCGCCAGCCCCGACGCGGCTCTTTGCACGCACGCTCTGCAGCGCCCGGCCCCGCATCCCCCCGGCGCCCCGCGGGTCCCCGTCACGCACCCCAAAGCTGCGGCTGCGCCGCCCGCAGCCCCGAGACCCACAGCCGCCACGGAACACACGTGCCACCCGCATGTACATGTGAAAAAAGCCTGTCAGGGAAGATTAAAACCCCAGACAGTCTTCATTGTAAGATTATTTTTTCCATTTATTTATGCCTTTTTTTCCCTTTTAGCAAGAGTAGTCAGTTTTTGATACGATTAGAATTGCAAATCTTGCATGTTAAAAGGGAAGCACTGAAGTAAAAGGATGCTGCCTGTGTAATGAGACACATTTTAAATCTGGGCTAGGTAAATTTTGTGTTGAGCATAAAGGGTATGGAATAAACTAGCAGTAAGCTCAGCAAATGCCCCAAGGCGCGTCCCCATTAGTATTCCCATTTGTGAGCTCACTTCATAAGACTAATGGAGTTGCTACCTGGGGACATTAATTGTGCATGACACCATTGCCGAGCCTTTGTGCACTCTTACTAATATCACAGTGCCTCCTTGACAAAACGCCTACAAAGATTACAAACATACCTAAAATAACTGCCACATTCACACTCATATTTGACAGGGATCTTCAAGTTCAGTTACAATAGAATTACCATCATTTCTTACACCTCTGGCTTTTTATTACATTAAACAATAGTTGATATTGCTTCCTTAAACCAGTGTCATACTGTGTAAAATCTATCTATCTCAGGCTTTTCTATTAAGCCTCTCATTTATCAGGGAAATGTATAGCTTCCATACTCGACTCTTACTACAAGTATTATATATTACATACTTAAGCACACGTGCACACGTACACATACACCCTGCCTCTGTTTTAAAGGCACAGCGACATTTTTGAGTTCTTGCAATTAACACCGAGAGGCTCCGCCATTGTGCAAGGTGCTCACAGGTCTTCCCACATTAATTATAACATGATCTGTGGGGAAAAGTCTTCCCAGGTCTGTGCTCCCTCCTTTAAATCCTGGTGTCCAGGATTAAGATGATGGATGACAGGATTTGCTAAATTTGCAGCAACCAGAGCAATATAGTGTTTAGGAAGGCAGGTGAATTGGGACGTTCCAGAGCTGTGACACGCTGGGCCTGGCCCGCCCCGGCTGCGCGGGTGGCACCGACGGCTCCGTGCGCGTCCTGCGGCCGGTGCTGCCCCCGGCACAGCCCGCGTCCAGCCCTGGGCGCCCCGTTGCCCCTGCAGCCCCGGCCCTGCTCCCCCCGCACCGGCGTCTCCGCGGGGCAGAGCCGGGCAGGCTGCAGGGCAGAGCGGCCCCACTCACGGGACGGGCACTGCAAAAGTCCTGGTCACACGTTTCCTTGCTGGTGGCTGCGGCGGAGGGCTGGCCGTGGCTTTGCCTTCCGCTGTCCAAGGACACCCTGACTTTACCGGGTGGCAGCATTAAGTGCCCAAAAGAAAAGTCTGGCTCTGCATTCGCTAGATGACAACACACTGTCCCACACCTCGTAACCTGAAACACGGACAAACTCCTGCAGCGAGAGGCACCACCCGGGCACGGGCCGGCTGGGCTTTGCGTCAGGGATTTAGGAGAAGTGAGTTTGAGCTGAGACACACACAGCAGACGCCTAAGGATGGTCCACCCCTTGGAGCTGGCACGCTGTGTTTTCCTGCTGTCTCGTGGACTTCTTGCCAAAAAAGGTTAAAATGCTGGAGTTTTCTCTGGAATTCTGAAGTTGGTACTTAAAAATACTTCAAACACTTGGTGTAATAGACCTTCACATCAGCGTATTCCCAGTTCCACATAGCTCCCTAGTGACACGGGACCTTTTGTCAAGCACATATGAAATTAAGTGAAATAAAAATCATATTAAAAATTATTACCATCTAACAGCCATTAGTCTGCACATTGCTGTCACGTCTTGATGGATTTCTCACTTAGTTCAATGAATGTTCTAACGACAGTGATAAAATCACTCAGAAAAAAATATAATAAACTGTTAACCCTTTATGCAGCTCCTTGTTTTTCAAAACCCTCTAAGAGTCATTCAGCGATAAGTTGCTCCCCGGGGTGCACAGCTGGAGAGGAAACCCTGCCGCTGCCTGCCCGGCTACGCGGGAGGGGCGGAAGTCCTGTCCCCCCACCAGCGGACGTCCCGCGGGGTCGGACCATCCCAGCCCGTGGCCACGGCGCCTCGTGCCCAGCACGTCACAGCGCGGGGAGCGAACGGCTCCGTTTTCCTGACAGACCCGAGGGTGACGGGGCTCAGCCGGACGCGGCAGTGGCCCTGGGGGTTGCGGGGCTCCCCGAGGTGGAGGTGGCAGCAAGGACACGGTGTCTGCGGGTGCTCAGGCCTGGAGAAGTAGCTGTAGAAGTACAACATGGATTCCTGAGAAGGGCATCGGCCGTGACTTACCAACATAGAGCTACTTAACGGGCAATCAGCACGGCCTTGTTAATAAAAACACCCACCAGAACTACAGGAATCGCACCGAGTGCTGCCGGAGTTCTCCAGCTAATAGCACCCTGGCAGCTTGGCGTCACCAGGTTTGTCACGTCCTGCAAACTTCATGCGTGCTTCCTTCTACAGAAAATAGCTGCTAAGAAAGTAAATGGCAGACTGCAGAGCAGACGACGCAACATAATAAACTCCCTGGCGCTTTTCTGAGCTGTATTTGCCCTGGCACGCCTGGCACGCCTGGCGGCGGGCCAGCCTGTGCACGCCGCGGTGCACACGCGTGTGCCCAGCTCACACGCGCAGCAGCGGGACCCTCGTGCCGTGCGCAGGCGGCACTGGCTGTTGTTGCCACAGCTCCTCTTGGCTGGTTTGGCCTTTCAGGATCCATTTGACACAGACCAGAGGTAAAGACTCACCCCCAGCATTAGAGCTTGGCGCTCGGAGCAGCTCTGACACGAGGCAGGAGGATCCCCAACCCCAAGCACCCAGCAAACGCTGTCAAGGATGTTTCTGGTTGTAGGGAGCTGGGAGGGGAGCAAACACGTTTTTGTGAGTGTTGTCACTCAGCAAATTGTTCTGTGAGACACCTGATTGCGGTATTAAAAAGACAGATTGATGTTCTTGGGAAGATCAATGAATTCACGAGGCTTTCTGATGACACACGGCTTGCCTCCCTCTCCGCACAAGTGACAGCCGACGTTTCGCCGCTGCGCTCCCACCGAAGGGACACGGACCCCGGCACTGCACCGCCGGGCACGGGCACCCCTGGCCAGAGGCCGCCCCGCCGCGGGACCAGCTCCCCGCAGCACCCGGCGCCGCGGGATGGAGCTGGCTGCCGGAGGCGGCTCGCGGAGCAGCAACAGTTAGCAGCAGTTGGAGGGACCCAGCGACAGAGACAAATGTGTTCCTGGGCAGGCTGCGGTAGGACAGCGAGCGCCGGTGGCACCGTCGGGAGCAGAGCCGCGGGCAGCGGCACCGCACAGGGACCGCACGGCTGCGGCACAGCCCTGGTGCTCGGGAGGAGCTCGGCGATGGAAGAGCCAGGTGCTAAATGGGAAATCTGATTGTTCATCCTTTGTTTTCCTCCTTCCATGCCGAGAGTGAATTAAGTCAAAGCCAATTCTGAGGAAAAGCAGATCTCTCGTACCATCCATCACGGAGGAGAGCACGGCTGGGCAGATCTACAAGCCTCTGAAGGCCTGTGCGGAGATGTTGTCCCAAATCTCATCTCCATGGCTCATGGTGATTGATCTCAGCTATTCAGATCTGTGGAGCTCAATGATTTCTCTCTCCTAACCTCTACCTGATTCCTGGCTGTATTTTATATGGAAAAGATTCTTGTAGGATGGTTACGTTTAAAAAAAAAAAATTTAATCAGATCTGAAATAATGGGACTGAATCCATTCACTGCCTGTAGCTCAAACGTGCCTGTCAAAGCTGCCCACAGTCATCCTGCGCTCCCGGGAAGTTTGCTTTGTGGGCTTACGTTGCATTTTGGCAGAAACATGCAGGGCGACTCTGGGCCCCGGGTCTCTGGGCAGGACGGTGCCGCGGTGTCACCAGTGCCGCCCACGGGCTGCCGTCCCACCAGATGTTCTTCCAGCTGAGCAGCTGCAGTAAGCATGGCTGCTCTGCTGCTGCTGACCTGGCGAGAGACATTGTCTGAAGAAGTCCCGGTTGAGCTGCTGGGCTCCAAGGCCTCCACTTTATTCACCTGCACATTTGTAGGACAGTAACTAGCTGTCTGCCTGACTCAGAGGCATTCATCATCATTTTATTCAAATAATTATAGACACGTAGGGCTGGAACTGACCTCAAAAGATCACCTAATCCATCTCTCTGCAGTGAGGCAGGATCACATATTCTTGCCTGATTCCTTGCAGATGTTTCTCTAACCAGTCTGTAAACCCCCTCGGTGACCCTCCACAGCCTGTTATCTGCTCTAGAGCACGACTTGCTTATGGCTGGCAGTTGCTGTCTTAACCCACCTAGAATTTCCTTCCTGCAATGTCAGCACGATATTTCTGTCCTCCTCATTATACAAGAATAAAGGACAGCAATCCGTTTTGTCTCAAACTTTTGTGAACTCAAAGACTTTAACGGGTAGAACTTCTCTGCTCTACTCTAAGTAATTCCAGCCCCACCAGTTTTCCATCGTGCATTTTCTAAACCTGATGGTTTTACTTTGCCTCTGGATTCTCTTCCATTGCCTGTTTTCCTCTAAAAGGGAAAGCTGAGCCCACCCCTGCAGGGAGTAAATCTGAATTTTCTCTCAGGCTAGAAACGTGGGTTACATTCTCCCTGCACCCTAGCACAGGATCTGCAGCAGCGCATCGCACTGCTGACAGATGCAGCAGTTGTTGCAAACCCTGGATCCTCCCCGCCTTCTGCTGACTCAAGCTGCAATACACACTCTGCATTTGTGTTTGATTTTTTTTCTTCCATGTAGAACTACTCTGTGCTTGTCTTTACTGACTTGCACCTAATTGGTTTCAGACTATGGTCAAACACATGCAGATTATTTTAAATTCTACTCCAGTTTCTGAAATGCTCACGAGTCTCTTTGCTTTGTCACGCACAGGTTCTGGTTCAGACGAGAGGCTGGGCTGCCACGCCGGCTGCTCCCGGGGCCCACGCTGGGCAGGTGACACCGATTCCGTAAGTGGAGGGCAGCGGATTGGAGGCACTGCCGTGGGTGCCCAGCTGTGCGGTAGCACTGCAGGAGCAGCAGGGATGCAGGGATGCGGCATCCCTGGTCCCACGAGAGGTTTCCCAGGTCAAACACAGCTGGAGAAAGGCAGAGGGAAGGGGAAGAATGGGCTCTGAGTGTATTGCTAGTGTAAATTAAATCAGCCTGTTCCTCCTGCCTATAAAGAGGTCCGTGTAACTGCAAGTGCACCACTGCAGAGACAACCACAGGGAGTTTTATCACTGCGAACCAAAGCGGCTGTCCTATTTAGTCTAAGAGGTTTTAGAGGACAGGTTACAGCTGGGTAATGAAAGCCAAAGGACACGGAAACAAGACAGTTTATGCCTTTCCTCCCTGTTTAGTGGATATAGGAGGTCTTTTTTGATTTTTGGAAATGCGTGGCAGGGACCGATACCTGCTGCTAAACAAAAAGGAACAAGGTGGGACTGGGAGGAGGAGGAGGACAACCCACGCTGGGCCAGGACACGACACCCCTGCAGCACTGGGACTGATGGTGCAGCAGGAACCCCACGAAGAGCAGAAACTGGAAGCATTAGCTATGCCTGAAGTCTGCTAAATGACCTGGCAAACAGTTCTTCCCCTCCCTCTTCATGCCTGAACACATCTTATTTGTCAACAGAAAAGTTTCCTCCTAATGAATTTGCCACAAAAAGGAGAAAAATGGCCATGGCCTCCACGTGGAGAACATGGCAAATCGGATCATGGCAATTAAGCAGGCACACGAAATGGGAAATCTCCGCTCGTCCCGGAGAGAAGGGGTTAAATTGCCATGGAAACAACCATGCATTATTTACATGGCCTAATGAATAAAACATTTAAGTAGTAGGCTAATAAATTTCAGAACACAAAGCAAAGTAAGCTATGATTTAAATATATGCCTCTGATGAATATAACTTGAGTTATAGAGCTGAAGCAGTGGGAGACCCAGATCAGTTTTACACCCTCATCTCACTAACATGAAGGTATATCTTGTTTTTAATAAATGATTTTTCCAATGAGCACACAAATTGGCACGAAATTCTCTCCTGTCAGGCATCCTGAATCCTTTTCTAATAGCTTTTCCTACGAGTTTCTGTTGAGGTAGGAATGCTTTTGTTTGGTTATTTCCCCTCCTGCACATTATGCCAGATTTCAGAGCAGGATAACATTAGCAATCCATTTGTTAAACTGTTAGCAGAACATATGTCGGAAGATTTCAAACAGACCCAGACTGAAAGATGCGTTGTTTACTGTGTATTCTATATACGTGCGATCCATACGGCGCCGGGCGCGCGACCCCTTTGTTCGCGCCCGCTGCACATCCCGCGTGCGCCGGGCGGAACGGGGCAAGTGACCCCGCGGGGGCTTGTCCCAAAGGGGCGGGGGGGCAGTCCAGGTGTCCAGCACCTGCGAGGGTCCCTGTGCACCCCGAGTCCCTGCGCCACCGGGGGTCCCTGTGCCCGCGAGGGTCCCTGCGCACCCCGAGTCCCTGCGCCACTGGGGGTCCCTGTGCCCCCTGAGTCCCTGCGCCACCGGGAATCCCTGCGCACCCCGAGTCCCTGCACCCGCAAGGGTCCCTGCGCACCCCGAGTCCCTGCGCCACCAGGGGTCCCTGCGCACCCCGAGTCCCTGCGCCACCAGGGGTCCCTGCGCACCCCGAGTCCCTGCGCCACCAGGGGTCCCTGCGCACCCCGAGTCCCTGCGCAGCCCGGTGAGAGCAGGTCCGAGTTCCCGAGCCGCGCTTTGCTGGCTGCTGAACAAACCGTTTGCTTTGGGAGAGGAGTTGGTGCCCTGGGCACGGGAAGGCAGGTCCCCAGAGGGACACGGAGGTTGCCCCAGACTTGTATCTGGAGCATCTCTGTGACATTTCCTGCTGCTCCAGTGGTCGCAGGGCTGGTGTGTGCAACAGGGAATATTGCATGTGCGGAGGGGATCAGTAGAACCGAGTGAGCAGATCCATCGCGGTTTGATTTCCCTGCAAAACCCTGATGTGCACAAGCTGCACAGTGACAGTTTCAAGACCAGAGCTGTTCCCACCTCTGCTTTCTGCTGCACAGACCCTGGTGAGCGCAAAGGGAGGGCAGGCGATGGGCAGCCCGGCAGCCCCGGCTCTGCTGAGCGCCAGACGAACCCCGAGCAGCCGAGGGAACCCCAAGGCTCCTCTCACCGCGGGGGGGACGGGGTGGGGGCTCAGCCCCCGCTCTGCAGCCAGGTGGGACACTTTATTACCGCTGCTGTTTTCTTACCACGGACAGGTTGAAACCTGCTGTTGCTATTTTTAGGATGATGATATCTATCAATTCAGGTAGCAGATTGCTGGCCACGAAGATAGATGAAACAACAGCTGGTGCTCCTGCGAGAGCTCGGGACGGTGGGACGGCTGCAGCATGCGGAGCCCACACACCTCGGCTGCCAGGGCGCAGGGGAGAGCTGGGGGAACGCCGGGGCTCTGCAGCCTGAGCCCACTGCGTCCCCTGCACCCTCTGCCCCCGCATTGGCAGCGCCGTGTCCGCCATCGTCCTGGCCGCTTCACAACCTGCTGTGACACAGCACCAGGGCCCTTTCCTGACCGGCCCTTGTCCCACTGTGAGCTCCCCCGGCCTGAGCAACCAGCCTCCGCTGCAGCTACGACACGTCACTCGTTTGACTCATTTCTGTCATCAGCAAACAACCAGGCTTGCCCTCCACTAGCACTTGGATGGGTTTACGACGATGTTTCCATGGAAAGACCTAAGCACGCCATCAGGCCAGCCTCGGGAGGTGGGCAAGGCTGCACAAACAGGGTACCAGAGGTTTCTTAGTTACAACCCAAAAGTTTGCTTTGATTCCACCTGGTTTGAGTTCTCTTTACTAAAAACCCCATAATTTAAGCTTGTATGATGCAATATTTACTGAAATTAAATCTTGAATCTCTTTGCAAAAATGCCATTTTGAGTCCTAAAAAGCAAATCCTGCAGGGACAGGTCGTACTCCAGACAAAGCAGTCGAGCTCCCAGGACTCGGTCTCTCATCAGAGTCACATGTGCCCAGAAGCAAGTTTGCTATTAACAACCAGCCAGCTAGTTAATAAAAGGTTATCATTTGCCTTGATCACAGGATCACAACATTCTTGGCTCATAGAGAGTTATTTTCTGGAGAAATCCTGGAGTTTGAAAAAAAAGAATGAAGGATCATATTGCCTACTTGCAGACAGGAGATGGGGGGGGGAAGAAACCAGATGAATTGTGTTGTCTAAACAATTTGTTATGAATTATCCAGTCAACTGTAATGAAAACATATGGACAAAAATCTCAAGAAACTCCTCCAACGTTTTAAAATTTGAGTGATGCTGATATCGATTGGGTGTATTTTACACAGCTTGGCTAAATGGTGCTGCAGTGGCAGGAAAGGGCACTTGAAAGAACTGCAAAGGCACAAGTTTCAGGTACATTTTTTCCATACCAGAAATTGTTTTGATCAAGCTTATGTTTGTGAGTATGCAAAGTTATTGAGCTTTTTCCCCAAGTGAAAGATTTGTTTTGAAGGTGGTTAAGAATGTCAAGAATTATTCTTAAAACATAATAATTCTAGTTATATTATGCAACACTTAAATGTTGCTATGTAGTATTCCTCCAAAGATTTAATTTTTGTTGTTCAAATAGTCTTTTTGTTTTATTTTTAAAAGCCTGATGGAAAGTCACTGAACAATGAGTTGACTAAGACTGAAAGCAAATGTATTTACATTGAAATTATAGATCTTGATGTTAAGAGTTCTCTGCTATCATTAAAAAAAAAAAAGAAGAAAACAACCCCCAAACTTATATTTTATATGGTTACAATAATAAGGAAAAAGCTGTACTCCAAAAGGAAAATGGAAGAGTTTCAGCATTCCAGCTAAACCCAAGAGACGTTCTCACTGTCCAGGGAGGTTTCAAACCACCAGCAGTGGGACCCCAGAGCAACCCCAGGCCCTGGGCCCCAGGGGACGGTGGGTCCCTGCTGGTCCCCGCAGCCCGTCCCGGGGATGGGAGCCGGCCCCACTCCCCCCGCTCCCTCCTCCCGTTAACACCACCACAAATTAAATGACAGCGATGCAAACGCGGGGAGTGCGGCAGCGGCATAACGGCCGTCACCACCACCCGTGTCCCGTCACTCTCCTCCAGGTAATTAATTGCCCTGTAAAGTGCTTTGAGATACACTGTATGAAAAATGCTGTATAAAAACCACTGATACAATAGAGCTGTTGGTATTTAAAGTGGTAAAACCCAAGACAGGAGGACTGTTAGCAAATACATTTTTAGTCACTCTTTAAATTAGAAAGGTCCATCAGTGAAAACGCGGGCAATCCATTTCCCCCTCGCCGCTGCGGTGCTGTGTTTAAGGTACATGCATATACAGGCCAGTATCATAATTTCCATATGAACTAGTTATAAATAACTACTGACAGGAGGAATTATGTGGAATAAACATAATTTATAGTTATTCCAGGAAAAGCCATCAAAATGAAAACTAATAAGGATTTCTTTCAGCTAAAAGGTGTCAATTTGTTAGAAACCAATGGGTGATGTTAATGCATCTGACAGAATTATTAATATATTTTCAAACAATGTAATTGTTTATAGGCAGTCCACCTTCATTGGGGCAGGGACCAGAGCACCGCCGGGTGCTGCTGGCTGGAGCAGGTTTTGCATTCAGATCATCTGCCACCATCCCTGCTTTGCACCTGAACCGAGGGAATTGTCCTCTTGGAAGAATTCCATTTTTTATTGACACATGCTTTATTTTCCACAGGAATCGTCTTATGACATAATAATTTCCATTGTAGAATGTGAAAATAAATACTGGGACCAGTCCTGGCGTGGGACAGACCAGGTGCCGTGCACCATAAGGGCAGCAGGAGCAGAGCAGCGCCTGGAGCCGCAGGGCTCGCACCCCCGGGGACGGCAGCGACTGCGGGAGCTCAGCCACTCCTCGTCACTTCTCCGTAACTGTTCACCAGAACACTGCAGACTTGCAGTGACACACTGCATTGCTGTTTAAAATGTGCCTGCAAAGCCTGCCCAGAGCTTTTCACTTGCTGCTTTTGCAGTTCGAGGGCTCTCACCTGTGTTCCATATTATTTAGTATTGCCGCAAAATCAGAGAAAACAATTTCAAATTTGAAAGAGAAACGAGCAAAGGAGAAGTCCCCAATCCAGCACGATACTTTACCTATAACACAGGAACAGCCGAACTACAGAGCAGCAGAGGTGTCTGTGACAAGGGGAGGTTTGTCGGCAGAGCTCCCCCGGCCGCGGTGCCCCAGCAGCGGTGCCGGCAGCCGCCCCGCGCACCGGGGCTCCGGCTGGTGGTGCCGGGACTGCAGCTGGTGCTCCTGTCCCACAGCTCGGCAAGGCCGGCTGAGCGGGAAGTGGCCAAGCGCAGCCTGGTTCAGCAAGAGAGACCCCATCATATTCGTATTTCAGCCGTTATTTGGGATCTTCTCACACTGTTGGGTCTTTGTCACATGGTGCTGCTATTCAAGGTATCCCCTCGGATCATCACACGAGCAGCTCGCTTGGCTTATCTGATACTGCTCTCAGTCGGTTCAAATCTTATTTATCAAATAGACAGCATTTTGTTTCGATGGGTGATTTTTCATCTTCCATTAGTGAAGTTGTTTCCAAGGTTCCCCAGGGCTCTATAGTGGGCCCGTTGTTATTTTGTGTTTATATGCTGCCACGGGGTTATATTATTCATCAGCATGGAGTAGCTTTCCATTTCTATGCAGATGATTCTCAAATTTATTTGTCTGCTAAACCTAGCGCTGTCTCAGCTGTCTCTGCGCTATCAGCCTGTCTCTCCAACATCACAAGATAGATGTGGCAAAACTTTTTGCTGTTAAATTCAGACAGAAGAGGTGAGGCCCACCTCGACACCAGCATTTTATTTCCCGGGATGACACAATGCGATCACTACCAGGATTTTACCGTCATGTCCCCACTCGTGCATTCCTGCTTTACCTTGCTGCTCCCCACTTGATTTGTTGGCATGCACCGTGGTCGGCACTTGCCTCTGTCTGCGGCGTGATTCGTGGCTGCTGGCGATGCCATTCTGATGCACAGCAAGGCGGCGGGGCTGGGGAACAGCCTCCCCGCCTGCAAAGGCTTTTCTGGTTTTGCAGGTGCTGTGTCCATCTGACAGATCTGCAAGGGCGCCATGTGCACTGATGGCAGCAAAGCAAATGTTTTAGAAATGTTTCTAAGAAATGTGTCTAAGTTTTTAAATGGTTATGATCCAGTAGCATTTAAAACCCACATCTGCAGGCACAAGTCCCAGGACACACCACGCGCGGGATGTTTCTCCAGTGACACCAGACAGCCTGACCCGCACACAGGAGCAGTGCCGGTCTGCGTGGACCGCGGCATCGCCCCCGCCCGGCACCGCCTGGGAGGGCTGGGGACAGCGGGGAGCGCACGGCCCGCTGGCCACAAACCACAGTGCTGGCCCTCGCCGACACAAACTCACACCATCATCAATGTGTTATGGTCAGCGGTACTAGAGCTGAAATGGGCTAAAACACACGGCAGCCTTTGCCAGCACCTGGGTCCCCTCGGCTCGTTCTCCTGTTCCTGACCTTCCCAAGCAACCCCGGATTTTGCTCTTCAGTGTGTTGCCCGCATCTTTAAAAAGTCCTTCAAAAATAGTCAGTTTGTTTCTATAAGGATGAACCAAATAGTTCTTGCAAAGACATCAAATAAATCCGCTTCATACATTATTTGTTAACTTCATCAAATAAAGTACAATTTTATGGCTTAAATGTCAATCTCCACAGCTCATTGAGTTCTTTAAAACAGCAGCAAGACTTGCCTGTTTACAGAAGCAAAAATTAGACAAGCAGCTTTCAGCTAGAGCAGGGTACCCATTGGTCCTTGCACTAGGAAGAATCATAAAGTATATTCAATGTGGAGAGCGTGCAATTTGACAAAGACAATTTGATTTGTCCATGGCTTTTAAAATATTCATACCACTTTGATGGACTATAGTTTTATAAATATGGATTACCATTAACTGGCACAGGCAGTCACTGCCTACAGAGAACGTGCCGTGAGGCTTGTTCGGAATGAAGGTCTCCAATAAAAAAAAAATCATTATCTCTGCCTAAAAACCGTAATCAGTAATGTTTGGTTCATTTGCAGCTCAGAGGTCAGTAATTCACTTTAACTGCTTATGTGTTTGTGTCATTTGAGAGGAAAACGATTTTGTAGTTTTACTCATCAGATCTGGAAACCACCCCAGACCTGGGGCAATGATAAGATTTGATATTATTTTTGTTGGCTTCAGATCCAAACCAAAGTCTGAGAGTCTGGGTAATGAGCACGTTACACACAACTTCAGGTGTGTTGAAGCAATAAACCAATAACTAGCTTGTTCTTGGAATAAAGTATTCTGTATGTGGTATATACACGTAGACAAGCGTACCCAGGAAGGGCACCGGGGGGTCCCACATGCAGCCTGAGAACCTGAACTAGCAAAGTGCTTTGAGTTTCTAACAGTAATTCAACTTGAGAAGTACCTTGAGTTTCTAGCCCAAAAGTTTACTCAAGTTAAGAAAACACATCCTCAGATTAAAAAGAGTATTGCACCACTGTCAATTTTCAGACATTGCCATCAGGAAAAAAAAAAAATTACATTTCAGGCTGACGAGCGACTAATCAAGGCAAGTGAAACGGTGCTGCAATAAATTACTCCACAGCGAAATAAACCACACAAACAGACCGATGATAATAAATGTAAATTATTTCTCTGAAGAAATTTTCTTGGTATATGAGTAATACGAACCATCAGGAAGGAGTCTTCCTTAACATTAATTACAGAAAATGACAAGTGAGCTGATGACTGCGAAGGCTCATTATCTGAGAACATATTCACAACTTTGCAATTTGCGCGAGATGTACTCGGGCTAAATTAATCTCCCTTCTTTGCATGAGCCTCTTCTAATTTTCATGTTATTAACAGGTTTGCAGTATCACTCAGTGCTTGTCACTCTAATCAGGTTTCGGCATGTTCGCAAAAGCGAAGTGTCATTTATAAGGATAAGCCCTCATAATGGCGCTCTCTTTCATGTGGAGAATTCTACAAGGTTGCTTTTAATAAGGTCCTTTAATCATCTCCCTTTGCTCAACTTTTGGCCCCTCTGTTTTTTCATGAAGAGTCATTAAAAGACTTTGAAGTTCATCAAGGATGAAAAATTCATGACATTGTTGCAGGAAAAAGGCCAAGGGACAGGGGGATGGCACCAGTGGGGACAGGGACATCCCTCCAGCAGATCTGGGGCTGAGCCCGCCGAGCTCCTCTTTGCAAACCGCTGGCTGCTCAGAGCCAGGCAGGCGAGGAGCTGCCAGCACCGCAGCCACAGCACCACCGGCTCCCACTGCTCCGCACCGCGGCACCACCGGCTCCCACTGCTCCGCACCGCGGCACCACCGGCTCCCACTGCTCCGCACCGCGGCACCACCGGCTCCCACTGCTCCGCACCGCGGCACCACCGGCTCCCACTGCTCCGCTCCGCGGCACCACCGGCTCCCACTGCTCCGCTCCGCGGCACCACCGGCTCCCACTGCTCCGCTCCGCGGCACCACCGGCTCCCACTGCTCCGCGGCACCACCGGCTCCCACTGCTCCGCGGCACCACCGCAGCGGCGACACCAGCGACACCTCACCAGCAGCTGGCGGACACGGCCTCGCTGTCCTCGCAGGCGACTCGGTACCAGCGCTCGTGGCACCGCTCACCAGCACGGCCCTTCGGCCCCTCTGCGGTGACACCCCGGGCGGATTGGGGGGATGGCAGCAGGGCCGGGTCAATACCCCGGCAGTGGCCCAGGAGGCACACGGGGCTTTAGAGGGAGCGTTAATCAAAGGCGACATTTCTCTGGTCTGCGGTATGGCTGGGCTGTTTGAGGTTAACCTTATTCTTCTTCTGTGATTTGATAACACTGGACTGGTGTTTATGCTGAAGCTTTTGAACACAATGGAAGGAGGGGGAGAACTTTATTAAATTTTTGAAATTCATTTAAGCGGGGCTGGCATAATGAATTGCCAGATCTCATGTGCACATTGTCCCCGGAAGCAACAATAATTTAGGTGGACATAAACCAATATGTAGATTAAAAATGTTTAAGGCAAGTGTCGTAAAATATATAAAAACATAAGGCAGAATTAACATATCAAAGTTTAGCATTATAAGTAATGACGGGTCAGATATAAGGTTATGTCTGCAAAATTGCATTTCAATATAATAAATCCATTCAAACTCTGTCCAGAGACACAAATTGAATCTATAGACAAAGCAACTGCAATCCATTGAATGTTATGAAGTATTCAAGTGAAAACAATGCATTTAGAAAAGGAAATTGAGTGTATTTTAAATATACAGGTGCTTGGAACTTCCATATAGCTTTATGCTCATACAGATTTGTATACACTGCATACACAGCCTACTTTTGACAAAGCCCTCAAAATGATGAATTTCTGATGGAAGACTTGATATTGCAGCAGATCTGTTATGCACCGCTTATCCTGTAACACAAACCATTAATAATAATCCCGCTCCCCGCAGTACCACGCTCTCTTGTTAGGGTTCCAGAGCTGTTGCAGCTCCACACCCCCGGAAGGATGCTGCTGGGGGTGAGGAGCGCGGGGCGCCACCGGCCGGGGGGAGCACGGGCAGCTCCTCAGCTCCCAGCGCAGCCAGGCGCCCCGAGCTCCATCCTCCACCTCCACTCCTAACCCGCAGAGCAATGTTTGTCCTCCCTCGCTCTTCCGCAGCCAAGCTTTCCCAGATCGCAGACACTTAACGCCTCCATGCCCCAGCCTGGACAGGGCAGAGGGAGCACTCTAGTGAGCACAGCTGGAGCACTGCAAGAGCAGCATCCTAGAACATTTGATAGAAGCACAGCCCTTCTCGAGCAACATTAACACGCTGTTGAGAGTTATTCGCACCAATATCGCACCACAAAATGTGAGCACGGGTGCCAGGACAGTGAAGCTCCTGCCCCATCTACCCGCACCCCCAGCCCTGCCAGACACCCCCACAGACGGAGGGGGGTGTGGGCGACACGCTGACCGAGCGCCGGCCCCGGGGGAGGCGGAGGTGCTGCCACGGGCCCCAGCGCAGCCCAGGCCAGCACAGGGCGCTCTGCCCCGCTCCCGCCGGCTCCTTCGGGCTCTCGGCAAGGACGCGAGGCTTCGGGTGCCGCGCTGTTCGTGGTGGGAGGCGGCAGTGCAGGCAGGGCCCCCCAGGGCTCGGCGAGGAGCAGCGATCCCCGCTCCCAGCAGAGCTCCGGCAGCAACGCCTCGGGAGGGGGGATTCAAAGGTGCTTTTGGGAGCTTGGGTGATGGGGAACGCAGACTTTAATAGACATGTTCATCTTTCAGCAGTGTGTTTTGCATGTAATAATGTCAGCACACTTCTCATTCTGGCAGAAATTCCACAGATAATTGGAAAGAAGTAAAAATGAAAACATTAGAATTTGCCATGTCATATGTTAACTTTTTATTATTGTATGATGCCAATGGTCCACTGACAGATGCTGTGTTATTAACATTTGATTAAAAATCACTTCAGGTCTAAAGCAGCCTGTTCAGAAGAGAACATCTTGACAAGCCTGGTGGTTTGTGATTGACAATTAATAACATTCTGTGTGTCACAACATAGATAGTGTGACTTATTGGTGCTGGTGTAATGCAACACTTCTCATCTGAGCTCTTCAAATTGGTACATAGAAATGGGAGAGAAAGAGCCTAATTCAGCTGGCTTTGATTACAAACAAACCAGAGCTAGTGCAGATCTCACCATCCCCTCCCAGAGAGACCAACAGCATTCGGCAAAACAAACCCTCACTCCACCCATCTTCTGCCAGAAAAAGGACTTTGCCATCTTGCTACACCACCAAACTTACATACAAAGCCTCGGTATTAAACTAAGCAGTTACTTGCAGCAGCAAACTACGAATCTGTTTAACAAAGAATTAGAAGGAAAACTTTCATTTTCTTATACATGAAAATAATTTGTAACTGGAAAGATGATAGGTCAGTCCTCTGAGGTTTTGTTGGGGACTCACTTAATTGTGTGCTACTACAAGCAAGATACAATGTCTGTGTGTCAATAGTGAAATACTTTAAAAATATGTAAATTATCTTCTTTGGAAGAGGTCTCTGATGTACCATTTTAATTGCCTTTGCTCTAGAAAAGGTGAAATTCTGACAAACATTAAGTGTACCCAGCCTACTTTGAAATAAAGGATTTAGTAGCACTGACCACATTTATATCCATTGCTGTGAACTCAAACACTACACCACAGTGAGCAGAAATCTGGGCAGCTCTGATGAGGAGCAGCCTGGACCCCTGCAAATCCAGCAAACCCCATCCAAGTGGGTCCTTGCCATCCTTCATTCATTATTTATTGGTAACCTCTTTCCCAAGCACTACGGTCAATGTGCTCCTTGCTCAGAGGCAACAAAAAGCCACAACTTCTGTGGGTGGAGCAAGACCAGCTCACTGCCCTTGCACAGGTCCCCTCACACAGAGCTGGATGCAAAATGCCGTTTTAATGGACAGGGTCCAAGCTACTCCAGAGACCTGGGGTTTTGCTCATAGAGGAGCAGCTGAGGTGCAGGAGGGATCGTGTCCCTCTCCAGCGCTGCAGCCCCGTCCTGGAGCCACAGCTGTCCCCAGGTGCCATGGTGTCTGCCAGCTCCCACCACCTTCGCTGGGGGCCCTGCACGCTCTGCCCTCTGCAGACACAACCCAGCACCGCTTCCCTGCCTGTGCTCGGCCAGGCTGGCTGTGCCACACCAGCACGGTTGCAGTTACATGCTGAAGCGATGCAAACACTTTCCCAGCCCTAATGCAGTAAGCAGGGGAAATAATTACAGATTTCCAAGGTTCAACAGGGAATACTTCTGAGAAATGCGTCCTCCACTGGGAGTTTCATAACCATTTAATCTAATTTTTCTTGATGTTTTGATCTTCCTTTTAAACAAGGCATTTGTCATTAGCTTTCAAGGAGACAAGTTGCTAATACATTACACTCTTAAAAGGCCCACAGTTAGTGTCAATGTCTTCTGATGGCTGTTCACTAACAGCACATGAAAGAATTGCCCATGTCAGTTCCTCTCCACTCGCTGCAACAGCCACAGCAACACCCCTGGGATGCAGGTCCGGGGGGCACAAGGTCCAAACTCTGCCTGCTCCCCCCACCCTGCCTGTCCAGAGCACTTTTGGTGATGCTTTCACCACCCGAGTTGTGCTTGGATGATTCTGGGTGCTCCTGACCATTTCTAAGAGCACATAAAGCAAAGGTTTATTAGGAAAAGGGAATGCAAGAATAAATCCTCTCACACAAAGTCCTGTTAGCCCATCCAGCTCCAAAGGATGAATTTCACCCCAAAATAGGGTGAGAGCCTCTGACTCCATCTCAGCTAATTAGTAAACAGCTGACTTTAGCTCCATGTCCTGCTGTTGCCTCCCAGGGTCTTGTAAAACCAGAGGCACATGCTGTGCCCCCTGCTCAGTGATCCTGAGCAAGCCCGGGGCCACCTGGACCCCAGTGCTGCCAGGGCTGCACCTCAGGTCTCTGCTGCCTCTGTTCTTTGAGGAGTGTGAACAGAGAAATATTAGGTTGGTGCAAAAGTAATTGCAGTTTTGGACATGGTTTAGTGCTAGATTTAGGTTATGGTTAGACTCGACCTTAAGGGTCTCTTCCAACCAAAATGATTCTATGATTGACTATTGCTATTACCTTCCAGACATGTTTAGATTATAAGCCTTTGGTAAATACTCCAGCTTTTTTGCAACATGTTTTATAGCACTTAACTTAGTATGCCTCTGTTTAACGAATGGGGCTACCCTAAAACACCCCGAGAGCAAAGTAAATGTAAGATAGACAATTTTTAAAAAGGCAAGATAGATACACATTTTTAAAAGGACAGGAAACATAAGCAAGCATTTTTTATATATGTCCAGTGGCTAAAAACCTTCCTAGCTGCAGATACTCTCAAATCAGTTTATGAACCTAAAACAATATCAAAAAATGCAAAATGCAATTCAGCGCGACCCAGGCAGGTGTTTGGGAGGCAAAGATGCATCTCCATGGCTCTGCAGAAGACCAGAGTCATTAGACAGCCTTCAGTGACCGATGTCTCCATCCTCTGGGCTCCCGCCTCCCAACAGCACAGGTCGTGCTCCCAGCCGGGCTGGCTCACAGGAGCGCTGAGGTTTGCCTCCATCCCACCGCACACACCGCGACAGCCGCTGTGGCATCAATCACAGAGCCCGGTGCCCTGGTGCTCCTTGTTTTAAGCTGCACCTGTCATATGGTAATTAATGGGTGTGGGATTTCTTTTGACAGGAATTCAATGGCCTGGAACAGACTTTGTGCCAGTCTTTTGTGCCTCAGGCAAAGTGCTTACTAAGTAATATTATAGATACCAAGCTCAAACACTTTACAATTAGCACTTTGTTTGCTTTAGTTTGTAAAAGGCAAGGCCTTATCTCTCCCACTGTGGCTGACAAACTTAGGCTCCACAAAAGCTCACAACCCTGTCTGTCCCCAAAAATGGTTTTCTCAGGTATTAACCCGGGGAGCGGGCTGGGTCTGCGCAGCAGGAGTTGCTGCAGAGCCAGGGGTGCGGGGAGGAGACCTGAGGGCACCGGCTGCTGCTGAACCTCTCTGCAAATAAAATCTGGGGAACCCACCCGCAGAGATCCCGGGCAGCAGCTGGTGCAGCAGGCAGCTGCCCACAGCTCTCTGCAGGCATTTTCCATGACTCAGGTGGAATCACACCCCATCCTGCAGGCACTGAGCACGATGCCAGCACCAGGGTGGCAATTGCACAGAGACACCCCCAGACCCCCAGGAGCAGAGCTGCCAGCCCTGCCCAGCCTCCTCCACCCTTCCACCACAGAGCAGCATGCTGACCCTGTGATGGGCAGAAACCTGAAGGTGAGAGCAGGCACAGGGCCAGGTCTGCCATCAGAAGGGGCCGGTGGGTTCCCGCACACAGAGCCCTGGCCATGGCAGGCGCAGCCAAGACCCCGCCGGGAACCTCGGAGCAGCAGGGAGAGGGCAGGGTGCATGTGGCAGAGGTACCTTACAGTAAACAGACTATTGGTTTATATGAAACCATTAAAAAGGTCCCAGAGGGCAGCCCTAAGTATATATTATATTTTACTCTGCATCCCTGTTTTGACTTGACTTTATAACAAAACCATGTTTTCTGTATTTAAGCAGATGCAGTAAAGGAAAGGTCACGACTGGTGCTGACATGGAAATCTCATTTGGCTCATGGGTCCCTTTAGGGTCTTTATGCTGTGTGGTACTTTATACATATTTCAAAGTGCAACACTAAATGTCACTCTTTTATAGACAGAGGCATTCCAAGTGTTTCTTGAATTTCCTTGGAAAGTACTTCCCTGGAGTCAAGGGCTCGGCCCTGTTTTGGTTCACACCAGGACGGCCCCATTGCAGCCGGGAGCAGCCGCTGCCCTGGGGGTCAGCGGGGCCCACAGCAGCTTCTTGCAATAGCCCGGACTCAGGAAGAATTGCAGGAAACAACACCCAAATCCCTTTCTTTGACAGTTACCACATTTTAAATTGGTTTCCATCTGTCCTCATTCCGCAGCTTTTTTTTGGGACCTTAAATAGTTATTTTAACTTTTAATGTTTAAGGTCTAACACCATCTGTACAAGTCACTACAGCCCAATTCCTAATTCTGAAGTTTCTTGAAAGAGCAGTTAGATCTTATTCTGCTGCCAGGCTCAAGATGCAATGAAGATGAGTAGCTAGCCAGATGGTCTGGAAAATTTTATTTCCAGAGAATTTAGTTAATTTCTTCAACAAATAAGGAATTTACTCTTGAGTCAGAGGAATTGACACTGGTCAGGAAGGCCTGAACTCAGTGAATAATTTCTGCCTTAAAAACTAGTTAAATTACTGAAAAAAATTAACTTCATTTTGACAGTTAAATTGGACTTTGTTTGAAAATTGACATTTTCGTTTGCGGTTTACCCTACAAAAGGGAGACACAGAAACACTCTGTAAATCCTTGGAGACTCCACAGCTCCTGCTCAGCCAAATGTGACATTCTGGGCTGATCCCAAAGCAGGGGTCTGTTCCCTTTTTGCTTCAGCACAGCCAACACTGGTATTTCCAGTTTTTCAACTAGGTCAAGGAAAATCAAGAGAAATAAGGCGGCTCCAGCCAGGGCTGAGAGCCACCAGCTGCAGCACTTCTGCAAAGAGCCTGGACAAGGGATCAACAGGCTCCTCTCTGCAGGGCCAGGATTTACGGTCAGTTTATGCTGTCTGTACCGTATGCAAGCTTATTTTTCTCTTAGCTGCTATAAAAATTAAAGATTTAGGTATATACTGCAAAAGGTACTACAAATTTTATGTACTAGCATTTCTCTCCTATGATCAGGGTATAAATCCAGCTTTTCCAGCATGTCTATAAATTACTCCATATCAACAGGGCAGCTGCAGGTCAGCTGAACAAAGCCAGACAAACCTTCTGCACGTCCTGCTGTGGCTGTTATCAGAAACTTCTCACGCTTCAGGACCACTTTGTCCTCTGGATCAAATGTGTCTTCTCCATAGTTGTTGGAAAGGCCTCTTCCAATAACATTTTCTTACTTCCAAATATTTACCAGTGCTTTTGAGCTAACTGGTGGCAGCCTGAGTGGAAATCAGTTCAGCTGGAGCCAGGTGCCAGCTGCTCAGGACCAAGGTGACACTCGGTCCCTTGGAGCATTAAAAGCACCAGCTGTCCGCCCCCCCCAGGACGGGCTGCCACGCACCCACTGTGTCCTCAGGCCATGACCAGGAGTGCCCAAAATGCTCATCAAGATCAGGGCAAATACACCCACATGCAGGACTCACACCAAGACAGTTTCACGGTTTTCAGAAGATTAGGTGCAACAAAAAAGTTCGCATGAGTCTCCAGGAGAGATGGGGCAAGTTCAGACCTTCAAACCCTACTGGCAGCATCACTGCACAGTTCCCCTCCACATCATTGTCCTGCCTGTCCTCGCAAATCTCATTTATTGTCATCAACGTGAAACCCAAAATATTTTTGTAGTGTAAACAGAAGCAAATATTTGAAGTCACATGGTGCTTTCTTTGCATTAATTAGCAATTTACTGAACAAATATTGCTGTGTAAACCAACAATCAGTATCTTGCAATTAAAAGCCTGTTCGTGTTTATCTGTAATCTTTCCCTGAAGATAAAACCCTCTGAAAGCTACAGTCTACAGATGTTTTCAACATGGAAAAAAGTCAATGTAAAGAAACTCATTTAAATAAGTAAAAGAGCGTTATCTATGTGGGGTAGCAGAATAACCCAAGCCAGCTCATGGTCCCCTTTGTGAGCCCCTGTCTGCCAGGGGAGCATGTCAGCACACGGCAGGTCCCGCACACTGCTGGGACCCGTCACACACGGTGCACGGTGACACTGTCAGTCCCTGCTCCCAGACAGACCAGCCTGCCAGGAAAAGCTGCCCTGGGGGCTCAGCCCGTGGGTCGCCCCCATCCGTCCTCAGCCCCTCAGGTACACAGGGCTCGGTGCTCACACAGGAAACTCCCCCAAACATCTGCAACTACATCCATGCTCTACTGAGTATGCAAACTGCTGCACTGTCAGTTTTCAAAGGGTTAACTTTGGGAGATACTTCTACATTTCCACAATGAATTCTCTCCAGTGGAAAACTTCCTGATCTTCATTAATATTTAAAAATGAAAGCACTGGGTGTTCTCAGTAGAATACGAGACACGAGGACAAATTAATCTCTGGGGTAACCACTGAACACCACTGATTTACACCAGAGATACGATTTTCCGGTTCCTTCTGCTGTTTAAAGTGAGGGTAAAGCCGGTCTCCAGCGCTTCCCTCCCTTGGCTCTCCCGGGCTGATCCCGGAGCCTTTTGCTCACAGGTGTCTCGGTGTTTGGAGTCCCCTAGGGGACCATCTACTCACTGCTGGGCACCACCGAGCCCAGGCCAGTCATATGGGACTTATTTTCCTGCTAGAAAATAAAATTCAGGCTCTAGAGGACCCAGGATCACCCTTCCCCACCCCCTTCCCCTTAGTCCCCAGGGGCAACCAGAGACACCCCCCAGAGAGCTGCTAACTGTGCATTGTGAATGGAAAATCCAACACGTTTACATGTCAGTAACAAATACTCCCTAAATATTTGGAAACCTAACCCTATCCTTTTTGTATACTAGTACTTAAATTCATTCCAGGGTTCCCACGCATTCAGCAGTCCCAGGGGGATTTCTCCAGCTTTCCTGGGGTACGAGCCACCCTGGCTCACAAACATCTTGGAATCCTCACTGTACAAACCACCAGCACCCCAGAGGGGCAGAGGCTGCAGGACTCTGTCCCACCCATGAGGAAAATCAGGGGATTTTTCCCTCCAGCTCTCATGCATAGAATATTGCTCGCTCCAGCTATTATACACTGAAGAATGCACCACAATTATAAAAAGGTGGAGCTAAGATTTAAAATTGTCTGCCTTAACTTGTAAGAAATGTTCCAGAGGCATAGTGTGATGAATTGAGTCGTTTGAATGCAAGAGTCACTTTGTTCCTGTTAAAAGGAAAGCACACTCCAGTTCTGCCTGTGCTTGTGCAATTAAAGAAATATCTCCTTTAAAACTGTGTCGTGTCGTTTTCAGACATGGCATCTCCGTCCCTGCACTTGGTTATCAATAACGCTTTCTCACAGCCTTCCTCCTAGGATACTCACATTCTACCAGTTAAATGTTTTGCCGAGTAAAACCATAAAATCCTGATATTCCATAGAAGTCATAGATCAGTAAAAATAAAAATTTGAGTCCAGGCCCATTTTGTGTTTGACCCATTGCCTGTTGCCAAAGCCTGCAAAGATCTTTAGCCTCTAGATTTCCCATGGTCAAACAAAATAATGTCTGAGTGGCATTAAATATCACTTTTGCATTACACACATTTTTCTTTCATATAGAGTGTCATGAGTGGATAAAAAACCCTGATATTCCAGGTACCTAAAGCACAACACAGCTTCTGCTGAAGGGACCTTCAGGGATAAGAGGCTAGTGCACTGTTAAAGATTAAAACCCAGCCGTCTGCTTTTATGCTTGAGAGTCCTTCGCGACTCCCCAGTGACATCACATTCATCTCACTGTATTTGAAAAATGCATTTAAATGTCAAAACTAAAGTACCCAAACAATGGCTCCTTAGCACACTAACTGTTAACACATTGCTTAGCCAAACGCCTTCTCCAAGACATATGGGACCAACTCTATCCATAAAATATACCACAAGTAATACACAAAGTCCCAGCGGAAATAAATACTCTGCTGTACTCTGACCTGGTTTTTCCTCCCCAAACACACTCGTGAAGACATGTTTCCCTGCAGGAGTGGACACCCATCTCAAATACCTTCCCACAGCTGTGGGATGCTGCAGGCTGGAGCTGCGGTTCCCAGGGGTGCTGACCCCCCTGCTGGCCCCCACACTGGCAGGAACAGGGACCCTGCTGCTTTTTAACTCAGATGAGGAAAGCAAAGGCTCCCGACAGGGAACCCGCGCAGCTGCCCACCGCAGAGCAGCAGGTCCCCGGGTGCTCGCCTGCAGCCCCGGCCGAGCACCCACGGGCCAGGAGGACACCCCGAGCGGCTGCTCTGCCCCACAGCCGTCAGCAGGACCTCAGGCCAGAGACCCCCTCAAGTCCCTTCCAGTCTGACTTAACCTATGATCTCTCTTCCTACCACTCCAGTTGTTCTGGTGTTATCAAAAGGTTTAGCCCGGATCAGCGGTTCAGAAGCTTTGGTGTATTGGGCCAAGCCCTCAGCAGGGCTGGGCAGACACGTCCCTGGTGTGCCCTGGATATACGGTCACTTCCAAGGCCACACACTGGGTATGTTTCATCCCAAGTGAAATAAAACTGTTCAGATCAATGAACTCAGTAATTTACTTCAGACAGACCTAATCAGAGCAAGGTAAAAGAGAGGCAACTTTGCAAAATGTAAATGAGTGTGAAACCAGAGATATGGGTAATGGGAATTCAATGACAGCCAGTGTGAGAGCAGCAGAACCATTACCTGCCCTTAATTCCAGCTGCTTGGAACAGGGTGGGAGCCAAGGAGAAACAGGCTCTTCCCCAGCCCTGCGAAGCCGTGAGCAGGGTGCTGAGCAGGGGCCGGTCACAGCAGCTCTGCCCAGGCCCTCCCTCCCGGGGCAGCGACTCCGCACCCCAGCGCCAGCTGCTGACGGGTTTCCCCAGGGAAGCCCAGTTTTCCTTCGGCAATGGGGAAATGAGGCCAGGGACACAGTGCTCATATCATGGCACTGGCACAGCTGAGGGACCATTGGCTCTTTCTCAGAGAAGAGCAGTTAGGTCTTCATAATGGACTGCAACTTTCTAGAATAATTTAATTTTTTCCTACTGTTACAATGCCAGAATTGCAATCAGACAAAACCATATAATGGATTTCTTTTGCTGGGCATGTTACATAAATTGCATATTCAAGTACTATAAAATATTTGTAACAGACAGGTACTTTTCTAAATTGGGTCTGACAGTAAGCAATAGTGACTAGAATATTTATGTGATAGCACCTGTGTAATGAGGCAAAATGCAGGGTGTGGGACTATGAACATGCCAGCAGGAATCCCACACAGGTTTCCTGCTCCACTAGACAATTCTGACTGTGTGGTGAGAACAGCAGCTGGCCTGACTTGCTTCTCCCATCTCCATCCCAGAGCCCAGGCTGCTCTCGCACAACAATATCCCCATGAAGACTCCACAAGAAGCTGGACCTTTGGTCCCAGGCTCTGCCACAGCAGCATCTCCCCAGCTCGAGGCAGCTGGAAGGATGCAGCTGCCCTCAGTTCTTGCCCAAGGACCAGCTCCATTGCCAGAGCCTCCCTGAGACTAAACACACATTTCAGCAACATTTTCTTGACAATCACAGTTGGCGGGTCCATATTTAGCCTTTTCACAATTAAAATATTGTATTGATACAAATAGGCTCTGGCAGCCACTTCAAGGGCTTTTTAATTGAATGATTATTGTATTAAATAACTGTTTTTAATGGAGCATGAACTTGCTTAAGTGATGACTGTGGAACTCTTGAGGTTCCAGAGAATTTCATAGGTATTTCCAGCTTTTCACAGATAAATATTTGTGTCTTTCCAGCAGAAGCATTTTCAGGCAGGTTGAGGTTGCAGGTTGACCATGGTGGGACAGGAACGGATGCTCACAGGCACAGGGATGCAGGCTGGCATGGCCACAGCACACATGCTCCTCTCTGAGCACAGTGCTGGGTGGGCAGATGAGGGGAAGGGAAAGCTGGGCTTCATTAGCCCTTACCACAGGGCAGCACCCTGAAGAGCAGCTGAATCGCCCACCCTGACCCTCAGCCTCACGGGATTTCATCTTCTGCCAGGACATTTCTAGTCATCCCAGCCCATCACTAAAAACCCCTTTGGTACAGACACCTCTGCCTATCTTCCTTCAACAATAGCTCACGTCAACTCATATTACACAAGAAGAGCAGAAGCAAACATGAAGATGAACCCTCTGGAAAAGGCTTGCACACTTTTCAGCATGAGCAGGATTAATCACAGATGATAATTACCATACCAACAGATAATACTTCCAGCAGATCAGCCTTGCCTCCCAGCTCCCAGGCAAACAGGACCTATTGAAACCAGGGGAAACAGCAGCTGCAGTGCATTCTAGCATGAACCCCCCACACCGTTTATTAAATCATCACTCACAATAAATCCAGATTCCATGATTTATCGGATCAGAAACACAGCACCAAGCCAGCAACCCCCAGCATCCCCGTAACCTGCACCCACAGCAGCACCTCTGCAGCTGCTGGCATCCGCCAGGGCTTTTGAGCAAGAGCCCATTTTGTCTGCAGAGCACCAAAACCCTACAAAACACAGCCAAATATGCCTTGGGAGCCAGCAACGGGACCTGCAGGGCATGTTCAACCCACGGTGTGGCATTTCACATCAGCACATTTTGGATCAGCTGTGGAATTCCCCACAGTGACCCCAAGGCACCATCAGCCAAGCCCTGGGATGAGGGACACGGCTGTTCCCCTGCCACCCCGGGCAGGGTCCCTGCACAGGCACCAGGACAGCGGGTCCAGCAGGGGGGCGGCCACCACCAGCCCCCTCCCCTTTGCTTGCCCAGGAAAGTGCTTAATTACTCTCCCAGCTTCTGCAGCCCTGTGACAGCAACACGCACTATTGCTTTATTGCCTCCATTAAGGCTCCAATAACTTAACAACAGATCAATAAGCCATTATCACCCTCCAGCCTTGAAAATCCAGTCACCCCCAAATCTACCCAGCCCTGAGAAGTTCACAATTTCTCATCACTAAAGAGCAGAGGCAACTGGTTAAGAGAATGTGTGCTGTCAGAACAGCCCTTCCCGCAGTGAGGGTGGCAGGGGCTCCCCGCGCCCCCGCGGGTCCCCAAGGACAGCGGGTCCAGGCCACAGGTAACGGCACCTCCACGGGGATGGACACCAGGGGCTCCCCCGCAAACCTCCACCCATCACCCACGGGCACTGGGCCCCGCCGGAGCAGGTGCCGTCACCCCCGACTCTGCTGCACGGGCTGACCCCCTCTCCCCATTGCCATCAGATAAAAATCAATATTGCTGCTTCAGCTTTTAAACACCTGTACGGCTCTCACTTTAAGAGAGAAATTGCAATTTGAAGTGCTAACAATTTACTTTGCCATAAAATTAATTCAGCAATTTTCCATAAATTATATGCTGCTCAATAATAAAAATACCATTTCTACATTTGGATGCTTTCTATTACTGCTCCTGTTCATCTTCAGAATAAAATAGCTTTTTAGAAACAGTACTACCTAAAAGTATTTTCTGAAATGTGATATTGAATTGATACATTAGAGTAGAAAGTTGGGCTCCTTTTGTAAGAATCATACAGTTCATAATAGTCTTAACGAAAGTTGTCTCTGAATGCAGCAATTTAGTCCTGAAAAAGTGACAAACAAATAATTCCAACTAAACTAGAGAAAGAAAAGAAGTGACTTTTAATTATATAATCTTTTTTGATGAATTTATTTCTGACAGTTTTATAGGCTGACAAGAGAAGGTATTTTATATGCAAAAAACATTATTCACTCTCAGCTGTTAAAGCATAAAAATTGTCAAATGATTTTAATACAGTTTTAAGTTTAATGTTTATTGTCAGAAAAAAGTCCACAGCAATTACCAAGTCACATGGCCCTTAATTCTTTGTGTTTCTGACAGGAAAAACAATAAAATATGTTTTTGCCCAAACCTTTTACTGTACAGATTTATGAGGTTTAAAAGACAGCTGTTTTTCTTATTTCACCTTTAAGGAACTAAACTCCCAGCCATTTCCCAGCGTGAGTGAATCACCCCTCTTAACCTGAGCAAGTAATTATATACAGTTCTGCATCTACCCTGAGCACATGGCTGGGACTCCTGCGCAATTAAATGCGCTTCCCTCCGTAGGCAGCTACATCAGAGGAGGCATTTGGTGAAAGAAAAGCAGTTTCACTTCCTAGCAAGCAGCCCCACATTTTTTTCCCAAAACCATGTTCTTCAATAGAATAAGGCAACTTAATTCGCAGCAATTTTCCTCTGTCCCAAACCCTTTGGAAGTTCAAATATTTTTCAAGGAGATAGAAGACAACATTAAAATCTGTAGCTTCTCTCATTTGCCAGGGGTGAGATTCCTTGCACTTAACGGGCTTTGAAAGACAATCTCCACAGCTCGCTGCCTGCAGCACCGGGATGCCAACCAGAGGCAGCGAACTTGCACACTCACATGTGGTATTTTAGAAGCAGCTCCATTTCTTCCTTATCCAGAGTATTGTTGGGAACACAGATGTGTCACACATCACAGTGCAGCCGGGGTGGAGAGGGAAGACTTTGCAGTTGAGATGCCACCAGATGCTTTTGCCCTGTGTTACCAGGTGGATCTCTTTATTTCACCTATAGGGAAGCTTGTGCCCAAAAGGGCATGTTAAGGTCTGTGAAGGTTGTGAAATGGTACATAACTAATGTTTTTCAATATCAGAATAATGAAACCATGCTGACAAATATTAATCTTTTTAAAAGTGTAAAGAACTAGGGCTCTGTTTCCATGGCAAAGTACATCCTACACATTATGTATCAATTGGGGATTATGGTGGCATGGTAAATAGGAAGGGTAAATACAGGAGAAAGGCACTGCTTTTCTGTCTACAGAAATAAGCCATGCTGGCAGTATAAAAGCATGGCAGCATTTGCTAGAGCAGACAGCAAAGCCTTCTGAGAACAGGCAGGTTTCTGCGCACCCATCGCTGGCCAAGCAGTGCCTCCAGCCCCATGGACCCCGCATCTCTCTGCAACCAGGACTGGTTTACATCAGCAGCACAGCTGCTTGTTTTACAGCCAAGTTTTTCATGTCCTCAGACCCTCACTAGCCAAGTGAAAAACCCACCCAAAAGCCCTCCAAACTTCTAGCAGTTTGCAAACCACTGCTATAAATAGACCCCTAATAGGAAGCTGTAATAGGATACAATTTATTTCTGAATCTGATGGGCTGACCTTCATCATCACTCGAGGCTCTGCTTGTCATGAATTATGGGCAATTCACTCACTAGTGGAAATAAATTCTTTTACCAGCGCTCAGTGTTGTGTCCTCACACAGGGCACACAGATGGGCAGCAGCTCTGTGCCAGCACTGGGCGATGCTGCGACACCACGATGCTCCCGAGAGTGAGCAGCACAGAAAGGGCAAAGACAAGACCACTGTGGCATGTGGGTGAGAGATGGAGACAGAGATGCTGCTGCCAGCACCGCTCATGGAGCCATGGCCAGCAGGTGAGCTAAGGCCAAAGAGTCAGACCAGACAAGTCTCCAGTTTGAGATGCAACCTGAACAAGCAGTGTAACAATATGTAAGCACTAAAACAAGGACTTCTTATAAAATAAACTATCTTCTTCCTTTTGCTCTTTAACAGGCAAGTGCAGACCTTTGAACCAAACCAGGTTTGTGCAGCAAACAGTTTGTGCCAGGCCTCCCTGGGATGGGGGAGCCATCAGGAGCCCCCCAGCTCCACCCCACGGCAAGGGGCTGCCCCACACAGCACTGGTCCCTCCACAGCTGTCAGACAGGTGAGGAGTTATTGCCACGTTCTGTATTTATAATGTGCTTGCCCATGCATACACAATAAAGGATTTCTCAAGCTATGTGGTGATGAGCTCTTGTGTAGCTCAGATTAGAGATGAGTTTGTGGTTAGCATTATGGAAGGAACACATCAAGCAGGAATTAATTATTTTATACTAGAGAATGCATACATGGAATTCTCCTTAAAAATGGAAAAGCAGCTCAGGCTTGCTAAAAACCAGCAATCCCCTCTTCCCTATGAAAATACCCAGTCCCTCTTTCTCCCAGCATGGCCCCATCTCTGCAGCAGCTCAAATGGTCAGCCTGCACCACAAGAATTCATTAAAGGCAACAGCCTATATCACAGTTTATCAACAATTCATCAAGGTCCAGTTTAACAAAGAGCCAAACACAAGATAAGTTATAATCCACAGCGTTAAAGAATAAGCCACCCATTAGCACAAGAACCCCCATGGCTCTGCCAGGAAGGTGGGAGCCCAGCAGAGCTGCCCTGCAGCCACACACACTGGGCTGGCCCTGGCAGGAGGACACAGGGACAACATGCCAGTCTCCTGCAAGCTCCCTGCAGCAAGAGCATTTTGAACTTTGGAGGCTTCAGCTCCCATGGTTTGGCATCCCAGCACCAGTTTGTTACTGAGCTGGCAGCTTTACAGTTGGCTGAGATGAACATGCTGTTTGCTCTTGCATGCACACAGGTGAGCTCTCACAACATTCCTGCCTGCTCCAGCTCATCAGCTCCCCCATGGCCAAGTCCATGGCAGCTCTGAAGTTACTGCTGGGATTAGAGACCCCAAGTTACACTTTAGCACTCTCCAGCTACCCCAGCTTGTTAATGAATAAGTAAGCCAAGTGACAGAAGCATCTCCTACTTCTCTTAAGGTAGACCAGAAAATCTCTAAGTCAGTGGTTCATGGCTGCCTCCCCAAGCCAGGAAGAACAGCAATGCTCCTCTGCTCCCTCAGCCAAGCCAGGTAGTGCTCAATGACCAATGTGCTCCAGCTGCTACAGCCTAGGCACTAAATCAAGAATTAGCCTACACAGAGCCTAAAAGCAAAAGGATTTATTAAAAGTCAAGCAGGAGAAGACAAATTGTGTTTTGCAGTTTGGTCTCCACACGCTGCAAGGAAGAACAAGACTGCAGCAATAGAAGTTCAGACATTAAGTGCCTTCCCTGTAAGCAAACACAAGAACACTGAGCCTTTCTCTTCCCTAAACACAGGTGGTTTGTATTTCTCTTGAAAGTCATTCCAAACACAGATATCAAAAAAACATCAACTATGCTCACCTTCCATAGCATTTTTTTTCCTACAGTCTAGTCCAAGCTTACATAAGAACCAAAATCTAGATTAGACCAAACTTTGCTTTTTCTTCAGGAAATAAGTCAAGCTTTTTCCACATAGCACAGAAAGCAACAACAAAAACATTTACCAAACACCATATAACTACCACAATCCCCCAGAATTAAGACAAGAACATTGACCCAGAGCAAATCACAGTTTTCCTGCAGGACTTACCAGAGCAGCCTCCAGCACAGAGCAGCCACAGAACACCCAGCAGTAGGGCAGCCTCTGAGCCCCCCATACTTATAGGCAGCCTGGGCCCCTTCGGCCCCACCTCGGGGTGGGGCTGCTGGGATAAGATGCCCCAGGACACCCACCTGGGGCTGTTAATGAGCATTTCACACCTGTTAGTGCAGTCCTGGGTTCTAATGAGAGCTGAGCTCCTGCTAGTTCCTGCTCGGTGCTTGCAGTGCTGGGAGAAGGTAGGCTAGAGAAGTTTTAAAATACCTTATGCTTCTCTTGTAAGTTCTTTTTCCTTACTGTAAGTCTTTTTGGCTCTGAATGTGCCGCTATGAAACAGGTATAGAGTGCTTTCTGGTGAAAAATGTTTTAAATAGTAAACAGCATTAAAGATGCTTGCTTTCTCTGTCTAGTAGCTCTCTTGTATGGGTTTCACCTTGCCCTGTGGCACTGTACTGTGGAAAACGTCTGGTCTTCTCCTAGTTGTGGCCTTGGGGAGTCTGTGGGGTGCAGGTACTGCAAGTTTTGGGGTGCCTGGTACACCCCCCCAGGCAGTGTGTTCTGAGCAGCTGAGCTGTGCCCCGCGAGAGGTGTGGGAGCCCTTCACAGAGCTTGTTCTGCCTCGCAAGGACTGTGAGAGGGCCTCTCATCTCCCTTCCCAGTTGGCTGAAATAACCCCTTTCTGTAGCTCCTCCATTGCTAGTGAGTCTTTATGACACACAGGGAATTTTCTAGAGAAAAGACTACTCATGCAGGAAGGCACTGGGGAGCCCCAGTGGCCAAGCAAGAGGAACCCCAGGGTGCCCACCCTGCACTTCAGGTGGGGACACGAAGGAGCATTCCAGGCAGGTGCTTGTTCTTCTGTTATTGTGTTTCATGTTCTCCTCATAACGGGGCTGGACATGTTGTGTGACTGGTGCCCCCATTCTCACTGCAAATAGGTGAGTGTCACAGGTTCTTGTTGCAAAGATCTCCCTTTGTTTGAAATAATTATAAATAGAGTTAAAAGAACAGCTTATTTTTAATAATAGATGTTTATTGTTAATAAGGCAAAAATGTGTCGTTCTTAATTATTTTTGCAGAAAGCTTCTTACCCAATATGTGTTTTTCAAACAGTAAGATACTACAAGGGTATTTTTCCTGTTTTCTGAGCTGCAGATGCATAGTGAATCCTAATTAAAACCTTTAAGTCTTATTTCATTTACAAGGAGGAGTGTATCATTTTTCTTTCAGCTTTTTTTAATACAGGGTCTCAATGCCCATTACAAAAATTCCAATGCATCTTTGAAGTTAGCAGCTAATTATATTTCTCCAAGTTATATATCTGGAGTTCTAGATGGGGGAAAGGCAATTACTTTTTTTCTCATTTAGCATAACAATCTCTGAAGCTTTATTGGAGCTCCAGTGAGTCATGCTATAGATCAGAGCACAGGCTGGAAAGAGGAGGAATTTGGGGGGAAGGCAGGATGCTTACTCAGCTCTTTGGGCTCCTTCCCTTGTTAGTACACTGTCCCCACCAGGACACTCTCTAATTGTTTGCTGAATGACTGTGGTGCTTTTTGCCTCAATAACTTTGCTTGGTAGGTCATTCAGCACATTCATTATGGGGCACCTGCTAGTGCTGCTGTAGCGAAGGGTCTGTCAGCATTTTACAGGAGTTTATAACTTGGCTGTAAATGTTGGTGTGGAGCTGGAAATTGTTGCATGATTTCTCCCAGGCAGAAACCGGCTGGTTCAGCCCATTTGTTACCGTGTCACTTTGCCCAGGTGCTGCCAGCAGCACTGCAAAGAGCAAAGCTCCTGCGTGGCGTGGGGAGCAGGGTCTGTGTGCCGGCCCCCCGTGAGCCCTCACTGCAGATGTGTGCCTGGGGCTGCCTTGCGCTGGGGGCTGCACCGAGGGTCCCCAGTTGTCTGCAGCTCGTGGGCGCTGTGGTGGGCGCTGGCGGGCAGGCTGCTCTGTCCTGGGAGCACGGGGACATGGGGAGCCCCTGCAGCAGTGGTTCCTGGGGGGCGGCTGGCCATGCAGACCTCAGCCTTCGTTAACTGAATTGTTCCAACCTTCAGTTTAACACTACTCTGCTACATTTTTAAAAGGATCTACTATGCTTGGACCACCTTGCCTCTTCCCTTTTCACAAGAGTGAACTTAAAAATACTTTTAGAAATGGGTCTGAAATTTGAGCATCAGCCCAGAGAGATGAGTATTTGGCCAATCTGTGGTACCCTGATGGTCACTGCATGATGTTTTGTAGTTTTTGTCTCATCAAGACTGCACTTGTGATAAATAATTTACTTTTTGCTTTTTCCTTTGCATTAGCACATCCTGGAACGGAGGAGAGACTGAAGCCAATTCCCAGCTGGTTTACAGCTCAGCCCCATATTTCTGCCCCAGGATGAGTAACTAAGGAGATGGGTACCGCAGCACTAACCTGTGCCAGGAGACAGCAGGTTTACCCTCCCTGGCAGCTGATTTATTCCCTCTGCTTCTGCATGCGTTTTATTGTTGGGGCTGTCCCATACCACTGACTGTTTTTCCAGACTTGTCTGTGACACTGAGTGCAGAGCACTGACACCAGGGATCAGTTCCCAGAAGGGGTTTTTGGAAGCAAAGGCATGGAAAAAGACTCAAATGGAAGGAGCCCAAAATTGGTCCAGGCAGCTCTGTTGGCATCAGGATCTCTTCACAGTTTAATTTCACGCAAACCCTGACTCTCTTTGCAGACTGAAGAAATGCTGGTGGCTTCAGGACCGGGACAGCAGGTTTTCCCTGTGCGTGGACAGGGGTCCCCCCACTCCCAGATGCCCCCCGTTGCTGCAGGGCTGTGCTGTGGGTGCTGGGCCGGGCGCTGCTGGGACCCAGGCCCCCGGCCTCGCTGAGCGGGGCTGGAAGCACTCCCAGAGCCCCGGTCTGCTAATGCTGTGCTCAGCCCAGGCTGCCGGCTGTGCGGTGACAGGTGAATGTCGCCCTCTGACACCCCGTGTCAGGCGGAGCTGTCTCCCATGATGCCCGCGGCCTGCTCTAGGAAACGAGAGCGGGGCGGCCCGGCCCTGTGGCGATGGAGCAGCAGCCGCTGGGTCCGGGCTGTTGGCGTGTGCGGGGCTGTGGCGCTGAGACGCTTGGCTGCTGGGGAACCTGTGAGAAATTAAATTCTCCACTTGGCTGATCCAGGTGACTTGGCTTTGCTCTGCCGCCTTGTTCCTTCATTATTTTTTTGGCTGATAACTGATGGCAAGCTTGTCTTGTCTGTTTAATACCAGCACAGCAGCTCCAGGAGCAGCACGGGCTGTCGGTCTAGGCGAGAGCGTGCTGTATTGCTCTCCTCACCTCGTTTACTTTGTGGACAGGAGGGGAAAAGCCTGTAGGCCCTGCTGAGCCCGGCAGGTGGGATGCGGTTTCCCCGTGGGCTGGGTGCAGCCCCACAGCGGGAGGCTGGGACGTGGGGAGACCTGGGCTTGGTTTGTGTCTGGGGAGGCCTGAGCTCAGACGGGGCCAGGCAAGCTGAGGTCAGTAGTGATTAAGATTAATCTTCCGCTCACACCTCGCGGAGCGTGCCAAGGTCTCCAGGCAGCCTCGCAGTCAGGTTGGCGATGGACTTGGCTGTTCTTGCTCTCTGGAGCGCCTGCTGCAGCAGCACCCGCGGCTGTGGGTTGTGGTGGGAGGTGGGCACGGGTGCTTTCCTGTGCCCTATTCCCCACCACGCGGTGGGTGTCAGGCCCGGGATGCTCTGCCCCACAGAGGCTGCACTAGGATGCCTGAGCAATGATTTGGTTTGCCAGCTGCGTCTTCAGCATCACCCTCCGTGCCAGAGACATTGCTCTGCCCTCGGAGCAGGAGGCACATAGCTTAAACACCCCAGCTAAGCTGGTAGCGCTTCTTCGGCAGCAGCATTGATGTTGTGGTGCTCTGTGCAGCTGCTGGTCCCATCTCGCACATGGCAACCGCTGCTTTGTCACTCAGGAGCCAGAAGGTCCTGGTGAGTGCTGGGCTTGGGGCTCTATTTTTTCTCTGAACAGAAGCAATGTCATTTCTAAAGCACCATCTCCTCGTACATATACTTTTCCATGCAGACTAATGCATTTTGGAGAGTGTGAGGGTCCAGCAGCAGATCTGCTGTGGGGTCGGAGCCGCACAGCCAGGCAGAGCTGGCAGATCTTGTCCCAGGGGTTTGTGCAGCAGGGAGGGAACGGGGGGCGGTTTGTTCCCCTGCGCTGGGGCTTTTCCTGGAAGCCAGGCCCGTGCTCTGCCACAGAGCCACCGCCTCGAGTCCTCGGAGTAAGGCTTAGCCAACATCCTAGTTTTTGTTTAATTAAGAGCAAGCAGAGAATTTGAAGACTGAGTTTTCTCCATCCTGTGATAAATTAACCTCCTCCTTGCTCAGGAGGACAGGTGAATGCTCCAGATCAATGATCTTACTGATGCCTGGCTTCTCCTCCCTTGGAGGGAGAGAGCAACAAAGTGCATCAGGCCTTGCCACTGCCTTTGGGGCAGTGACTGGTGTGACTGTGGGTAATGATGATGAATGGCATGATTAATGCTGAAACTTGGACCTAAAGCTGGCATTTTAGACCCTACTCACAGAATAATCTGGCTCCTGCTGTGCTCTTTGGTGGCACTTTGAGTGCGCTGGGGTGATCCAGGTGACCCCTCTGACAGATGGACACCCCAACTCATGCCTGTGTCCAAGGGATCAAAGGGCTCCTGTCCCTGTGTCCAGGCTGGTTCAGAGCTGCGTGCCGGGGTAGCCATGGCTGTGCCGAGCGATGCCACGTCCTGTGCCAGCCACGGCAGAGGAGTGGCATGTCCCAGAGCAGAGACCACTAGACGGTGGCTTTTGTCCGGGTCCTGGGCGGGAGCATTCCTGGGCAAGCTGCCCGTCCGAGCCCTGGCACAGGGTTTAATTATCAGTGCACAGTGCAGGGCTGCCTTTGTATGCTGCTGTTCCAAGCAGCTCCAACTCCGCTTGCGGTGTTCCTGCTGGCCAGGGGAGGGTCGCTAATTTTATTTTGCACTAGCGGTAATCATCAAGAGCAGTATTAGCTAAACTGCACCCAGCAAAACACTGCTTTGGAACAGCATGGAATAATGACAGAGTCTGCAAAACATTGATTTAAGCAGGAGGCAGCTGGCATGGCTGAGTGCTGCTCCAGCGTGAGCGCAGGAACAGGCCAGCAGCGCTGGGATGGGTGCGGGTCGCTGTCCTGCCCGCAGCTGCGCTCCTGGGACCTGCACCCTGAGCGTGGTGCACCCGGGTCCTCGGGGCAACTCGGGCTGTTTGTGACTGTGGTTGATCCACACAAGGTATTGGGCACAGTCTGCTCCTGCGGGTTCCTGGCAGACACCCTGAGGCAGCAGCGCTGGCCAAGATAGCTGCAGACCTGATCCTCGGGAGGGGCCCGGTGGGACGGTGTCCCTGGGCCGGCAGCCGCCTGGCCTGGGGCTCTGGGGGTGGCTCAGTCACCCGGGGGACACGGCGCTGGGAGCTGCAGCCTCGGGCACCGCTGGCTGAGGCCGTGGGGTCTCTGCCCTCCTGGGCAGTTTGTGCTGGACCCACCTGGGGCGTGAAACCTTTTCTGAGGGAATAGCGTCTGCTAAAACCCACCTTAACTCAAACGTGTACCATCTCACAGCAATTCTCCTCTGCATCCAATCGCTAAGGAAGGAAGCCAGCACAAAATAAGCCCCTGACTTTTTAATTTTTGAACATTTAAAACAAACTAGTGCATTTATAAATTTCTCAGAAATCACTAGATAGATGTAACACCTGCAGCTCTGCCTGAACAATACTGGTCCTTAAATGTAGTTTTGGCTTTTCTAAATTCTTTCTTTCAATGTATTTTTATACAGCAGTGTTGACCTTTTCTGCCAGCCCCTGTGGAGCGAGGTTGTATCTTGTGTAAAAGTCATATCAAATGGGCCACAAAAAATCACTCTTGCCTGATTAAAATGAATAGTCTAGACAACGTGTGCATTTTCCTTCCGTGTCGTTAGCTTTGTGTGAGAGCTTGCAGCAATCAAGGCTTTTATGAGAGAACTGCAGCTACAGGTACTGCTAGCTGCCTTAACAGATACTAATTACAGTCCTTGTAAGGATTGATTTGCAAAGAAAATTTCTATTGCCTCAAGGGCAAACGTTTGTGCAAATCATATTATTGTGTATGGAGAAATTGGTAACACTTTATGAAATGGTTCATTTATAAATACTTTACTATTTATTAAATTAAATGGTATTATAACAATCCTTTTGCTAAGTTAAAATATAGTAAGTGTTCTGTTTTTGCATTATTTCTGTGCTATAAAGCGGGCTATTAGATCTTGGTTGCCATCACTTGTTAAGACTCTTGTTGGTGCATTCTGTAACATGCTGTGTTTCAGACATCTGAGACACCCACACCACACTGAAGGATATTGGAAAGGCAGCTCATTTCAGCACCTCCTTTCTCCTTTCTTGATTTGGACCTGAAATTCTAAACCAGCATAATTTTGAAGTTTGCTTCACTCCTGGCTTAGGGCTGCAAGACCCAGTGGTTCAGGAGCTGTTTTGAATTCCCTCTTTGTATTCCCGTGGTGGCCATGTTCAGGCTCACCACTCCCCACCCGACCACGCTTCCAACATGGAAATCACTCAGCTCTTCCATTCCTGTTGTGTATTTCACCTGGAGAAATGAGGAAAGGAGGAAGAGGCTCTTGATGTACGATGTGTGTGAGGGGCTGTGCTTGCCCAGTGCCCTGCAGTGATGGTCACACCTGTTGCTGATCAAACAGGATTGATGGTCACACATACTGCTGATCGAACAGGAGCGATGGTCACCTCTATTGCTGATCAAACACATGTCAGTCCTGCATGTTTGTGGTGTTGCACCAGTGCTCCCTGGCTGACCAGCTCCATTCCTGCTTTGAGAAGAAGTTGACCTTGCCTTCTAAATTTCTTGTCCACTCCGGAAAACAAGCAGATAAGACATCTTTACTGAGCTAGAAATTTCTCTTGAATGTACCCTCTCTAATTTATGTTCCCTCTCACTTTGTTGCCTGCAGCAAAATCCATTAATGGTGGCAGTTTGTGACACAACTGAAGGCTTCTCTAATGGGCAGCTCTCCTGTGATTCCACCGTGCTCTGGCTTTGGAGGAATTTGCCAGTGTTTTGGTGCTCAGCTTCTCCCCTCCATTTCCCAGGCTCCAGAGACTAATCCTTCCTTCAGCTGGCTTTGCTGCTGCTATGGCAATATTTTTCTCCCCCATCGTGGTAATCACACAATGGTCTCTGAGAACAGCAGGAGAAGCGGTGCCTGCTAGATGTATAAAAGGTAAGATGAACTACATGTCATAAAACTTTTAAAAGTTCCTTTTTTGTGTTTGTGCGGGGGTTATTTTATATGGCTTTTGATATGAAGCTAAAATTGCACATCAAAAAGGATAATGCATCTTTAAGCTGTTACAATGACTTCTAAATTTTTCATTTAATGTCAGTGAGGAAAAAACCCCCTCAGTTGGCTGAGTTACGTTGGTGAGATGGCTGTTTCATTCCATAAAGTGTCTGCAGTGGATTTGAACAGTAGGAAATCCAAGGGTGATAAATAGCTATTTCTAAGTAAATTTCATGCAATTGCCCTTTGGTTAAAGTCTTTCCTCTCAGCACTTTCCTGTGCACATAGCCCAACTAATAATATTCAGGAGCAAGTGCTTTCCAGTGTGACAACTGATTGCACTTTGAAGCAGTAAATGGCTGATTTCATAATTGGTATAATTTTTCACAAGTACCTGAATGTCATATACAGAAAGAATAAGCAACCTGGACTTAATACGGGAGCTTTTTCAATTCTCCTAAAAATCAATAATGTATTAAACCCCTCTAACTGATTAAAATAATGTGAACCCTGAGTAGGTTTTGTGAGGAAGGCAGGTTTCTTCAAGGGTGGCAGATTTATGGCAAAAGGGTTAATACATGGGGAGAATGGGGATATGTTACAGATGGAGTCCGTTTTCCTAATTAAAGTTTTATCAAGATTTTCCCGGTTCGAATTGTTTCACTTAGTGCGATGGAAAGGAGCATTTCCTTCAGTGTTCAGGGCAGCGCTCGTGTGCGACACTGCGAGCACTGTCCTTGCGGAGAGGATGGAAATCGGAAGAAGAAATGTGGTATCTGTTCCCAAAAGCGCAGGCGGTTCTGGAGGATCCTCTGCCCTGCGGCAGGAGGCACAGGCAGATTTTGGGGCGCAGCAGCAGGGCTGAGGGGGCTGCCACAGGGCTTGTCCTGGTGTTGGGGGGCAACTTTTTTCTCAGGGGCCTCTTTGCATACAGAAGTTCAATTAGTGTCACAGTGTTGTGAATGTTACTAACAGGGTTATAAAAGAAAGAGCCTCACTGCTGAAAGATAAGCAGAAGTGGGGGTTTTTTCTGCCAAGATTGTAAGATTTCTTGAAATCCTTTAAGACTATTGTGGAAAAATGTTTGCAGAACTATCAAGAAAATGCTTGTAAAGAGGAAAGCAAAGGTGCAGCCTGGCAGCGGGGATGTGCGATGGGTGTCTGGGCATTCGGCAGCACGCACCCACCCTCAGTGCCAGCGCCGCAGTGGCTGGGCTCTGAGGGAGAGCAGGGCATGTGCAGAAATGCCTCGAAGGGAAGATGAAGAAAAAAGATCACTTGTGTTAAAGCCCATAGTACCGTGTCAGTCCCCAGTGGCGTGGGCATCTGCCTGTGCCTGACGAGGTGACGTTGCGTCCCTGCTCGCCCCTGTGCCAGGCAGCCAGGGGAGCACACGTCGCTGCCAGACCTGACACAGCGTCCCTGTCCCCCCAGCAAGGGTTCTCTCCTTCCCAGGGTGGTGACACGCAGGTGGATTGAGGAGTCTATTTGAACTTCTCAAGATCAAGATCAGGCATCTTAAGCTCTGTATTATTCACGTTTGTCTATTGTTTCTAACTCATTTCCTATTTTCCAGCTGAGGGACTCTGCCAGAAGCACTCTTTGCCAGAGATTAAAACAATTTAGGAAGCAGACACCCAATTCCTTTCTCTAGATAGCAGGCAAATTGGATATCTGTGAGAAGCAAGCAAATTTTATTATCAACAGATAGTTTGCTACTTAACTATCCTTAAGAATCCCCTGGTATTTACAGGTTTTTATTAGTTGTCCTGAGCCAAAAAGAAAACACAGTGCGTGCCCTGCAGAGGTGCCGTGCCCGTTGCCTGGTACCCCAGGTACCAACGATTAAAACACGAATGAGATTGGGAAGAAAGAGAAGAGGAAAAACTCAAATTCCACAGGCCAGAGGGTGGCCATGAAGCCTTCGTAGTAGCTCTGTTCTGTTTTAGCCTGGACACCAGAAAAGCCTTTTGCTGCCCCTCTGTCGGCAGCATCACGCTGCAGTTTGTGTTCTGCTTATCTCTGTTTGTCTTGAGGCCAAGGGATATGTGAAATAACATTTATGTCATTAGCTGTGGCTCTCATTGATTTGTATCAAAAACCTGGTTTAAATGTAATTGCCACTAATTTGTGAAAATGCACCATTAGATATGTAAATTCATTGGCTAATGGATGAATGTGGCGGATTACTGTGAGTGGATGACATGGGATAAGGAAATCAGGACCATTTCTCAGCTTGCTAAGCAAGTTCCCAGGGCTGGGTTTGGGTATCTGGATGTGCCAGGTCTCCCAGGTGCCTTCCCGGGCCAGGCGGGACCTGCAGCTTTCCTCCCGTGCCAAGGGCTGGCACTGCCCAGTGCCCGGGGTGCTGTGGGAAATTCTGCAGGAGGCCAGGGAGACAAAGGGGATGGCTCTTAAAATTATGCAAGGATCAAAAAAAAATCATGGGATCATTCATCAGGATTGCTGTAGTTCTTGACCACATAGTCAATGATTTATTTAATCTTAATATATTCCATAAAGAGTCCCCATATTTCCATAAATATGTCATATCTACCTAATACATAGTAATGAACCTGCTCCAAGGGTAAATAAATAAGATCTAAGCTCAGCAAGCCAATGTTTATCAAAGGGAGATATACAGATATTGAGTCCTTTAAAGTACCATTCTTCACAGCAATCACAACCAAGTTAGGCAATTTATAACATGTCAAGTCAATTAGAAATCCCAGTGGGCTCGGTGTGAGCCTGAGCTGGGGGCTGTGACGCAGCCGCGGGTGCGTCTGTGTGTGCAGGCAGGTGTGAGCACCGGGTGCCCGAACCTGCGCTGCTGGTCTGGCTACACAGCTGCTTTCATGTGGGTATCACATCATGGGAACTCTCAGGTTTCATATATAGACAGATTTCTTAGTTTTTGTTTTGAGAATTGGCTTTTAAGAAAAATTGAAATTGTTTCAAACTGAAAATTTCACTTGGACTGTTTTAATTTCTTATTGCATTATTTCATGGCATTATATGTAGCAGTACATAACATTATGTAATCTACTAGTCTAAATATTTTTATACTAATACATTGAAAACATAAAAATGCGGTTGCAAAGGGAAATAACTATTTGTTATAGGCTGCACATTTTTAATCTTATTTTCTAGAGCAAAATATTTCCTGTCTGTGTTGTAATTAGTTTGACAAAGTCAATAATAATAGAATATTCTGATTATGTCAATATGACATGTAATATTATGCACTTCTTCTACTATTATGCATATTAAGACATGACTTGACATGATATGACAGGTCACATTATGCACTACTACTGATGTCATAAAACAATGTAAAAGTAATGAAAACAAATTTCAAAATGAAATTTTTAATTTGACTTTTTCCTAAGAGAAATTTGCAAGCAAATCTTTTTCATTTTCATTTTTTAAAAGTTTGTTTCATTTTCACCCAGAAGGCAAATAGCTTCTGCAGAGTCGGCGTTTCCCTGGGGATGGAGCACTGGATTTTGATCAGCTCCTGCACCACCACTGGCTCCTCAGCCTTGCGCTTGCTCGCAGTCCTTGTGTGTGTGTCGGTGTCTGTGAGCCCAGCACATGGCAGCGCGTCCACGTTTCTGCACGTGTGCCATGCTGGTGTGCGATGCTCTGGGCTCCCCCCAGGCCGAGGGCTGGCTGGTGTGTGCCAACACATCTGTGCTGCGGGACAGCAGCGTTCACGGGGCATCTTGAGCAGGAGAATATCAGTCCCGCTAGTCCCAATGCAACAGATGTGGAAAAATATTCAGTGTGTTAAAAGCACAATGAAAGAAAATGCAATTTCTTTTCTTTATAAATCAGAGCATCTCGTCCTTTCAGTCCCAGGGGCTGAGATGCCAGAGGAGAAGCGGATGCGTGGTCCGGGCTCTTTGGGGTGGTGTACCCTGCTCTTTGGGGACCTCTGCTGCCACATGTTCCGAGCATTTGCAGAGGACATGAGTTACTCAGCTTTTTCCTGAGTAAAACATTTTATTCTTCATCCTTGGCTTTGCCTGCTCATTGCTTTGCACATTCACAATAGTCAGGGGTTTTTTTTGCTTTTAAAACTTCTCAGGAGGAGCATGCGGAGACCACAGAAACCCTGGAGAATGGGGATGTGTCCTGGCAGACGTGGGTGATGAAGACACCGGCTGACACCAGACTGGCATGTGTGTTACTTGTAAGCTTCTCATGTGAAGAGTACAGCATGCTGATCCGAATTTATATTCATTTTTATGGGGATACAATGATAATTCTCAGTTCCCAGAGAGACAGTTTGGAAAACATTTAAACCAGGTTGTTGGCGAGCTGGATGCTTACAAGCCTGAGTCTGTCCTGTGCTCATGTCCACTGCAGTTGTGAAGCTGTAGCTTCCCTGTGCAAATCATTACAAAAAGATGGGACTTGCTTACAGGCAGGTAGGAGTTTCAGTAGCCTGGAGGTAAAAAAAAAGCAGGAATCCAACATGGGCACCAGGGACCATAGACCGTGCTCTATATTCTTCTGCCTGTGAACCAGTCAGATAACACAGCGGCTAGGATTCTGATTCATTTTTAATGAAGTACTTTTTTGCAACAATCCTACAGCAGCCCCAAATGGTGGCAGATAAGAGGACTGCCAGGTGGAAGATCTCCTGCCTTGGCTGCTGCGCGAGCCGCGCTGCGAGGGGAGCGATGGGGACGGATGCTGACGGGACGGGACGAGGGCCGGTGGCCGGCGGTGGCTGCAGAGGAGCAGAGCTGGTGCTGGTGAGTGGCATGAGGACAAAGGTGACAAATGGGGGAAGGGTGAATGTGGGGACGCCCTGACCCCACACGGGGCAGAGGCTGGGGCACAGGATGGCCCGTGGCAGCCCCTGCGCCCCCAGCCCGATGGGTACCGGTGCCCAGGCTGGATCCTGCCTGGGGCTCTGTCCTTGGAGCAGGGGACAGGCAGCGCTGCTGACAAGGCCCCCAGACCCTGGTGATGGAGAAAGGTCAGTCAGGGACCTCAACAGTGTTGTCTTCAGGTGGAAATGTCATTTTTAAAAATTTAGTGCTGACAGAGTGCCCAGAATAAGGGCAGCTGTGGCTGGGAGAGCTTCAGCTTGGGCTGTCTCTGGCCCCAGCCCTTTCCCAAACAGCACGCGGCACAGACCCCCGAGCTGCTGTCCCCTCCCTGGCGCTGGGGGCTCCTGCCTGTGGCGCGGGCCTGGCAGCGAGGGCCGAGCGCTCCCCGCCTCCCGGGGGGCTGGGGACCCCCAGCCTTGGGGGCTGCGTCTCAGCTGCCTTTCCCCGACGGCACCTCTGCTGCCCGGAGCTCCTGCCTGCGCAGGCAGCGCGCCCTGCCCGGGCAGGGAGCTGCAGTTGGGAGAGGACGTGTCCTCGTGTTACGGAGCTCGCTGGAGTGCCACTTCCATCTCCAGGAAAGCAAATGAAAGGGTTTTGGTCCAAATTGCATTTCCTCTCATAGTCTGGAGTATGACAGCACATTAAAGCCTATAATATTCCACTGCTGCTCTTTTGCATGATTTTTTAATTAAAAAACTATGGAGTAAACAAACATTCTGCTCTGGAGTAGCCCTGCAGAGACCCATCGGTAAGCACATTTACATCCCTGCACTTTTTCAAGAAAGTTTATATCTTAACAAAAAAAAATAATAGTAATATCACCCACCCAAACAGTTAGTATTGGATAAAAGTTCGAAGTGAAAGGCAGCTGGCAACCTTCTCCAGCCCATGAAATGATATTAACATTTTATTATTCTAAGGTGAGCTTTTTGAAACAGAATTTTAAATGTTACCCTGCTGTTCCAGAACACAAAAACCTTTAATTTTATGCAAATGAACAGCGAGGAGCTGAGCGCTTAATGTAAACGAACACTTTCTTTGTAGGAGAGGTTGGAAGAGGAAAAAAAAAAATTCCCAGGGATTCTTTAATTGCTGTCTGAAATTATGTAAATCCCACTGCTAGGCAGAACGCAATTATCCCATGCCCCTCTCTGCCAGCATTGCTAATGTCTAACAAAATATCGGTGGGTGACATTTAGTCGAGGTAATGCAAATGAGAATTAATTTTTTTCCAAGACAAAGGGCAGCTAAAAGATCACCTCATTCGTACATGGTGGAGGGGGCAGAGCCGGAGGCAGTCAAGGGCACTGAAAAGTTGGGCTTGTGGCACTTGGGGACAGCCAGGCCCAGGCCAGAGTCTCTAAATGCTTCTGTATCTTTATTTCTTAAAGGAGTGAAACCCAAGGAGGTGTGGGCAGGTTGTTTGTTTTTCTTTTTAATTAATGGTCATTCTGACATGGAGGCAGGGAGGGACATGAGATTGAACCCCCCTAATGGCTCTGCCTAGTGTTGGGTAAAGGCGGCTTGTGATTTATCACCTACTTGTGCTGATAACTAGCAATAATGCTATTAAATATTCAGAGTGAGGCTTTTGCAACAGTTATCAAATGGGATTTGTTAGGGCAGAAATGCTTCACGAGCACAAAAAGGTGCTGTGGGTGCAGGGAAGGGGCCGCTTTGCAAAGGGCTTCCCTTGTGCCCTTTGACCGAGGCTGCGGTCACCTCCACGTTTGGAAGGCAAGGGGACAGTTCCCATTTTTATAGCATAAATCAGGGAAGTCATACAGGAATTTTCCTTCTTTTTGTGTTTTTTATTTTTTGTTTTTTACTTTTGCTTTTTGTGTTTCACAGCTACCTTTGCTTCTAAGGCTGCATCTAAGAGCCTGGGACTCTGCTTACCTTTCAAAAGAGAAAAGAAAACCCCGGTGGGAGCTGGTGCAAGGCAGGGCAGGTCTGTGTGAAGAGTGATGAAGTGTACAGATGCCCAGAAGGCTCTGGATCAGGGTAAGAAGCCCTTGTGGAATTATCTTTTGAAATGTATACTCTCTGCAGGGAGGCCCCAGGGATCATCCTTGCTGGAGGAGATGGGCTGAGTTGCACCATCTGCTTGGGATTTAGGACAGGCAGAACTGTGAAAATCTGAATTAAAAATACTGAGTAGCAGGAAATAGTTTCCTCTTGCCCTGCTTTTTGAAATTATACCAAGCAAAACTAGATGGCTGGTGCCACCTGCATGCCATGGTGCTCCCGGGGCTCTCCCGCTGTGCCGGTACCAATGGGAGGGTGAAGGGCAGGCGGCGCAATGGCAGGCAGTGGCTGTCTCTTGTCTGCAGGACACTGCTGTTCTATAGACAGGGGCTGTCCTTGTCCTCCTAAAATTTATAATCTTTATAATCTAAGATTTAGACTCTTCAAAGCTTTATGCCTGTCTTTAACCTGTAGCACATGCATAGTCTCAGTGGGATTTCTCATCTGCTAAGAGTTAAGCACGTACATAAATCTTTGCAGGCTGGGGCCTAAGGCATTCCCACGCACACATGCACACACATTCCTGTGCACACCCGTCATGGAACAACCGCCGTGCAAACACTCACTCGCGGAGCTGCCTGTGTCAGAGGGGGGAGGCATGCTGGGTCCTTGACGCTCGCGCCAAGCTCCTGAGCATTGCTGAAGCATTTTGCATGCCATGGGGGTGTTGAACTTCTGACGCTACCTTTAGTGAATTCCCTCTGTGTTTCCACCTCTGGGAAGCAAGAGGGGGATGTTAGCAGGCAGCAATTGTGTAGAGGTGAGCACAAGCAAGGTGCAGTCATGCACAGTCGCAGACAGCATTTGGGTCAGGCTGGGAAGAGAAAATAGCTCAGGAAAGCACTGGCACACCAGGTACCTGGCATAAAAAGGAAAGCATGTTGAAGGCTCGCTGCACAGTGAGTCTTTCCCTCACCTCCCATCCCCAGACTGCTCATTCACAGATGTGGCCAGAGCAGCGTGACGGGACCCAGGGCTGCTCTGCACCAGCCCAACTTGTCTAGTGCAGCCTCCTGCACTCAGACGCTGTTGTGAAGATTTGTCACCAAGTTCCATCCCACCAGCTTCATTTTCACCAATGCAAGCTGGTCCAATGTGATCCAGAGTTAAACTCATGTAAGAAACCAGGGCAGCTTTTTCGTGGACTGCTAGGACTGACAAAATATGCGCAAGCCGCAGTATGTCCTTCCAATAGATGGTGTTCGTGGAGAGTTTTCTAGCTGTTTTTATTTAGCAGCTCGGTATTTGCAGGGTTCTGGTCTATAAGACATCATGGTAGGAATCGCCAAGCTTTAATTTCCATGTAGTAGTTTCTGCCGTCAAATGACAAGAAGGAATATGCTTCACATTTGGAATCATCCCTGCGAAATCCCCTTTCTTGCCCTGTGTAATGTTGGTTTAAGTCAGATGATATGAACTTCCATGAAATTACTATTTCCATTTCATATTGTGTGTTTGCAACATGAGTGGTAAAGGCCTCTTTAATTTGGGGTTAGAAAACCTGGGCAAAGTCATCAGGTGAGAAGCAGCATTTCATAAATATCTCGTGTTCTGCAAACTAAATTGCATTAGTTTCCCTAAAACATCATCTGCATGCTACTTGGGGTTGCAGCCATTGGAAATGAGGCCTGGGCAGCGGGAGGCAGCAGGCGCACACACGTGCTGCGGGCCAGGCTCACCCCCGCGCCGCTGCCTGCGCCCGCAGTGGCTCAGGTCAACTGCTATTTGTCAGCGCAGCCGTGGCCATGGCCTCAGGCAAAGTGCTGATCACAGCACAGCACCCTCTGAACTGACCCAGGCATTTAGCCTTTTCTGAGAAATATTTACAGAAAGGTCAGCAAATGCTTTGTGACAGGACGCCAGCACATCCCTAACCCACTCCTTCCTCACTCCCTGCCTTGCCCCACGTGCCAGGCGCAGAGCAAACCGGGGCCCGAGGTCCCTCTTGCTGAGGTTTATTGATTCATGTTGCACAAACGCTGCTACAAGCCCCTGCATGAGCGGTGATGTGTTTCTGTCTGTAACCCTATCTATTCCCAGAGGACACTTTTGTATCAGCCACATGATTTTCCTTGTGCTCTATGACGTTGGGTTGTGTTGTGTGAAGAAGAGTCCTCCTTGCCATGCTCTGCTTGGCCTGACCACCACCTCTGCTGCCCTAGTCCCCATCCCTGCTTCACCACCACCTCTTAGAGTCAAGATTTGGGAGCTGTGGTTGAAAAGGAATGAACAGGACCTGTTCAGATGCTGGCAAGAGGAGGATGCTGCAGCAGTTACAGCAGGATGGCAGCACCAGCTGGCTGTTCCTGATGGCACCGGGTACCTCAGGCTCCTGAGCCAACTGCACTTCCTCATCCTGTTGCCAATGATTTCTGCCACCAAACACACGTTTGCTGTGCCCACTATGACTGTGACCATGCAACCTCGGCTACTGGGCACTTGCTGACCCATCTGCTGGCTCTGTCCTCGCTTCCCTATCCCACAGGCAGCAGCGTGAGCTGCCCGTCCTGGCAGCAGCCAGTTCCTGCCTATGGCAAGGCAGACAGAGCAGCAGCAGGAACCAATCACTCTCAACAAGTTTATCAGCTAGAAAGTTCCTTGCAAGAAAATGGAGCAGTGAGAACATGGTCCTGAGGAAGAAACAGGCTTACCATCCTAGTGCCCTCCCTGCCCTGAAATGGCCCAGGTTCCTAAGCAGATCAGAGTAAAAACCTCCTGTAGCTGGGTAATTCTGCCTCTTCCCGATAAGCCGGTAACCCCATTAATAGAGAGTCTGGCAGGGAGGGAGCTGTGCTGGGAAAGCGCTGCACCTCAACATACACAGCAGATTAAAAAGGACTTAATCACAGTGCAGCCACAAAGTGCACTACATGGCATTATTCCTCTGAAATAAAATTTTATATACAGCATATCTGAGAGCAGCACAAAATAAATACTTTTAAAATCTATGACTACTGTTGAGGGATTTTTTTTTTTTTTTTAATTTTATATTGGTAGCTGAGTTCTGCTCTTGCTCCAAAGGATTAGAGGGATAATTCCATTACAATTTAGTAACAAGATTAAAAGAGCCAGTTATCCATTTATGGGGGTCTATGGAAACGAGCAGTGGCTTCTGGAGGTCTCAAGCCCTGGGTAGGTGTATCACTCACATCACAGACACATCCAAATCAGGTTAAGGCACATGCAGGACATGCCTGAGGTGAAAAGGTCTCTGGGGCCACCTGTCCTGGCTTTACTGTGAGAAGCATTCAGGGGTTTGCAGGGCAAAAGGATGCATATGGAGAGACTTTCTAGTGTGAATGGTCATGGGCTGGAGGAGAAAGGAAGGAAGAGCAAGGAGTGCTCTAGAAATAGATTTGTTCAAGCAGCTCCCCTGGGGCTGAAGCACCAGTGCCACAAATGTCAGTGCTGAGGAACTGTTTCACGTGAGCGCTGACCTCAGGGTCCCCAGGGCAGGAGGAGCCATCCCTGGCACAAGAGGCAGAGGAGACCCAGCGCTGACCCGTGGGGTGGCTCCTCCCGGGGCCACAGTGTGTCCCCAAGAGAAAAGGGCAGCGGGTGCTGGGTGAAGGAGCTCGCTGGGTCCTTCCAGCTGTGCAGAGCCTGTGAGGAACGCGTCAGCCAGAGTCCTGGCGAGGGCCAAGATCTGGTACTCCGGGGTCTTGGCATCTTTATCTCCACAGCTAGAAGAGGCATTTGTGACAGCTTCCATGGCAAATTTAGTTTCTTCTTATTTGGAAGCAAATTCCTAAGTTCTTGAACATTTTTTTTGCTTCAGGTTCTCTTTTTTTTTTTTTTTTCTGCATTGACAAAGCCTTGGCTCTATGGGACAGGAGAGCCTGACGTCCACAGTGGGAATTCTTGCCAGGTGGTGGGTTATGCAGGATGCACAGTTTGTTTCTCATTCCTCCCACCTCACACAGGTAACAACAAGGACACGGCATTATAATTATGCATCTGAGTGTCAACTTCACACTGATGATCTGTTACACGGTTATGAGGATATTTAAGCATTTGCATTTAAAAAGCGCTTTTCAGGAGCATTACTAAATTTCCCTTGCAAGGATATTGGCTGAAAATGACCACAGCAGAAGATGCAAACACCGGTGATGTGGAGGAAGGGAGTTATTTAGCTGTTCTAATGAGTACACGTGGGAAAGCATTTGTAGTGCTGGTTCAGCTTGGCCCACGGATTGGAAATCCCACTGTCTGAAACTGCCTCACACAAAAATAATGTACCTGTCAAGCTACATACGTGGAACTGGCATTAAACATTCAGGGTTAGAAACTAGCCATCACTGGCATTGCTCTGTGTATCCTTGGTGCTGATTAACTGATTAATTGGTATTTAATGATTGCACTGTCAGAGCAGGACTTTAGCATGTGCTGATTGTCTCCCTGACTGTTACTAACAAGTCTGAATAGCATTTAGTACAAATCTGTAGGAATTGTGTATGTAAAAGGTAAGAAACTGCTTTGGTGGCAACAAAGACCCAAGTTCATGGAGCATGGTCAGTGAGCAATGTAATCATTCACACAGAAAGGTCTTTCTCCTTGCTTTTAAAATAATTGTTTAGAGAAATTTAAATTTGCTGATTAGATGGGGTAAGAAGTGTCCTCTGTTTGATTGCCCCAGCAATATGCTGTGCTCATACCTCTACTCAGAAAGCTCCTTTGGAGTGTTGGTGCCACTTTTGCACTGCCCTGTTCATCCCCAGGAGGTGTCCATGGCTGGTGCAGAGCGAGGGACCGTCCATGGCCAGGAGGCAGGTTTGGAGGAGCAGCTGGGATGGGCTTTGCCTTCCCTGCCGGCCTCGAGCGGAGGGCAGGGTCCAGCCAACCTGATGAATGGTCCCGTGCATGTATGGAACCTGCTCTGCTGTTTGTCAAGAGCTTCCTCAAAGACCATTCACTCTGCAGTTACAGCCTGTAGCAATCTGTCCTTTTCTGCTCAACCAAACTCTTTATAGGCTTGTTCTTGTGAAATTTATGGGTTGTTGGGTGAAACATTAGGAAACATTACATTAAAAATGTAGAATGCTTTTCCCAGCCTGAACCAAGGTCCATGGCAAGTGCTGGCTGCTGAGTTCTGGTTCTGATGAGCCTTTTCTTCACGGCAACTAGGGCTCCTGGGTACCAACAGCCGGTGCCGGGATCCCCTCTACTGGGACGGGGTGGGTTCATCTGTGTGCCCCTTCAACCGGTGCCAAGGTGAGGGACTGGGTTATCCCATCCAAACTGTAAAGGTGCAGAAATACATTATGGACTGCTCTGGTTTTTAAAAGCTGCAGCTCTGGGTGTGCCGGTGAACCCCTGCGCTCCCCGGCGGATACAAAGCTGGCTGAAGAGCAGCTCTAAACCAAGTATGAGAATTTGAGGGCAAATAGTTTTCCAGAAGAGCCACCAGACAGTTGTAACAACGTTGTCTTGCTGTATTAGTTTAACGTCCGCTTGAATCACTGACCTTAAGGTCTGAAAAGGACTAAATCTAGAAACAGATTATTTTTTCCATGCAACATGACAGAAGGGCTGTGGTCGCTTCCAAATGCAATTGTACGTTCAGTTATGGAAATGCCTTGTTCCTGGCTGCTTCACAGAGTAAACCGAGATCCGTTCTCTCGGAAGGAGTGAGGCCCGGCGGTGCCGGAGCCTTTGTGCGCCGCGGCGGGAGCGGCAGCGCCGAACCAATGCTACCCCCTGGTGACAGACCCGGCGGCCAGCGCTGCTGCCCGCGCTGCCCCCGCGCTGCCCGCGCTGCGCCCGCGCTGCCCGCGCTGCCCCCGCGCTGCCCGCGCTGCGCCCGCGCTGCTGCCCGCGCTGCCCCCGCGCTGCCCCCGCGCTGCCCCCGCGCTGCCCGCGCTCTGCGCCCGCGCTGCCCCCGCGCTGCCCCCGCGCTGCCCGCGCTGCCCGGCAGGGGGACACGGCGCCGGGACCCCCGGAGGAGCGGGCGCTCCTGCGGGCCGGGGCCCGGGGCAGTTCCCGGGTGCACGTCGAGCAGCGCCCTGGCTGTTCCCGGGGCGCTGTTCCCGGGGCGCTGTTCCCGGCCTGGCGCTGCGTCCTGCAGCGGAGCCAGAGGAGACGCCGGGCCGGGCGGGGCGCGAGGGCATGGCCAAGAGCAGCAGCAGCGGTGGAGACGGGCCGGAGGCACCTCGGGGTGCAGGGGCTGCACCAGCACCCTGCGAACGCAGGGAGTGGCCGCTGGGTGCAGCCAGGGCCGAGGCGGGGGCTGCACCGTCCCATCCATCCCGGGTGCCTGTGCAAACCCGCTCCTGAAACTTCTTGCAGGATTTCACGGGACTTGGCCCGGGACAGAGCACCAGCAAACCTGCAACCTGGCTTGGTGTGCCGTGCAGCCTGGATCTCGCATCTCTCTGCGTTATACTGCTCACTCTTTGCATCTTGTTAATGAAAAGCATGGATGTAATTTCAATTAAAGATAATTACATATTTAAACTTAACATTAAATTCTGCACTAAAACAAAATTACATGAAATCTCAGTGTGCAGCCGTGCTGCAAGGCAGCATGTGGGGCAAGCGGGGGAAGGAAATGCTATTATGCAAAGTGAGCTGATCCTTCCCACACGGATCTCCTGCCTGCACGATGCTCCCCTGTCCAGTGAGTTAAATCTCGTCTGTTCCCACATTCCGCCTTTGTAGGTGATTCCTCTCACTGGGGTTTGCTGGGCAGGCCTGGCAGCCGCAACCATTGCTGCACCGTACAGTGCAGACAAAAAGGTGAATTCCACGAGTGAGGTGATCCATCAGCAGGGTTACGGGTGGGGCTGTGGTGAGATTCACCATTCCCAGCAGCAGTCACTACCTTGGCCCAGCAGCCAGATCCCAGCAGACTCCTGCGTCCATGGGAGGAGGCCGAGAGATGCTGCAGTGGGATAAACTCTGGAGTTAACCAGGGTCCTGAGTAAAGCTGGGACAGTGTTTTGAATTAGTGGGGAAAAAACACAGCTCCCAGACTACTGATTTTTTTTTGTGAAATCAAACAAATTTCTTGGCCTCAAAAGCAGTTTTCTGAAAACTGAAAACTTTTTTGATTATTCTTTACAATTCCCCGCAAATCCCAAACACATCATTTCATTCTTCCAAAAGCAAATGCTTTTATTTTCTATCCCCAAACACACTGAAAATTACTGGTTTGAGATGGCATCAATTGCTTTTTATTCTGCTCGCTCCCTGTTCGACCAGCAAATTAAAAACCCCCAACTCTTTGCCCGAGGGTTGGTGGGTTCCAGCAGCAGGCTGCGCGGTGCTGGCCCAGCCAGGCTGCTGCCGGTCGCCCCAGCGGGTGGTTTGTCCCTGCAGCCCCCGGTGCCTGCGGGGGGCTGCGAGACCTCGGGGCACGGACAGCACTCACGTGTCAGTCGCTTGGCTTGGAGGCCATGTAGGGATATTTTTTTCCTGGCCTTATATATTGCCTAAAAATAGATGGCCAGAGGATGAGTGAGCCAAAGCCATGCTAATTCAGACCGGCTTAAAGCTGTGCTGATGCGACCTGGATTTCAGAGGCACAGCTAAGCAGGTCTCCTGCCCTGGTTGTGGTCACAGCTGTCTCTGGGCTGGGCTGGAGGTGACAGATAATAAAACATGAAAGTTATTCATTGTGTGATTTGATTTGATAGAAAATTCTTGCTGGTCCTGTAATAATTATTATCATTATTGATTATTGCAGTGTGGCTGAGCAGCTGCAGCCAAAGGCCAGAGCCCCGCTGTGCGTGGTGTGCCCGGGGACAGCCCCCACCCTCACACCCTTCCTACTCTTAACGTCAACTGGACACAAACACAGCACTGAAATTGCGGGTTTGTGCAGTGTAACGGTCAGGGCTGCCAGCAGACCTCATAGCTGCACCAGGCGGCACAGTCTGAGGACAAGAAAATCAAGACTTCAACTGAGCAGATGTGGTGCATGTAAAGAGTGCGCTGGGGCACGCTGGTGGTGCTGTCGTTGGGCTTCAGCGTGACCCTCACCTGCAGGGCCCCGTGTTCCTCTCCTTGGGCCGCAGTTGCTCCCCGGCCCTGGAAGGCGTCTGTCCCCAGAACGCTCCAGGCAGGGCCGGTTTGCTGCTGGGGTGGGGGGAAACAGCAGGATTTGCTTGTTCCCCGGGTGGACACGGTGAGCGGCCGCGCGGAGGGGCAGCACCGCGGGCACCACGCACGGCACAGGCACCACGCTCCAGCACTGGGGTTTCTCCTCCTCCGTTAAGTGATTGCAGTTATCAAGCACTGACAAGTGGCATTAAAATTTATTAGCCAGCATAAAGTTTTATTTAAGGGATGGCTAGAGATTTAGTGGGCTCTGTGAGTCCTTACTTAGGCTGGCAGTGTCACCTTTAATAACTGCCTGTGGGATGTGCAGGACCAGGGATGGCCCTGGCTGTCCCCATCGCAGGAGGTCCCTCTGCTGCCCCCACGGTGCCTGTGCCCCAGCAGCCCCGCGCCCCGCCGCTGCCAGCCCGGCCGTGCAGACCTGGCGTGGGGAGGGAGCTCCTCCGGCAACGCTTCCATTAATCAGTCTGGCAATCGTGAAATACGCTACATGCGTACTGGAGTTTAAATCCTGGATTCGCTAATGGTTTACTACCTACTAAATCCCCCTTCACGTTATTTAACTTTCAAACCCAAGGAATATTCCAAATCAAAGAGGCTCTGCGTCACGCTTAGTCCATCTCAAAGAGCCTGGAATTAACATCCCTTCATGGCTCGACAGTGCCTGCCACATGGAGCCACTACTTGCTCCTTATTAATATTTATGATGGGGAGAGAAAGTTGCATAAATCTGGGTTGATACTTAATTAAACTCCTCTTCTTTTGATTTCTTCTCATTCAGCTTCACTTAGTGCAGACCATGCAAGCATTAGATGCTCATCCTGCAAAGAACAGCCTGGCACACCTGGTGGCACCCACAAAGCTCAATGGGACTGTCTGTGCCCCCCGGCTCGCCGCCCCCAGATAGCCCCGTGCCGCCAGCGGGGCCGTGTCACCCTGGCCCTGGCCCGGCCGCTGTGGCTGCAGGTCGGAGACTGGAGAAGCCCCAAAGGCCAGCGGCAGCCTGGGCTGGCAAAGCGCAGTGCAGCTCCAGCCCTGTGCTCCACGTTATCTATGCCTCGTGTCTGATCTCCAGCGCGATTCATAAGAAAACAGTTAACACACGGCTGACATATCTTTGATACAACGATCATACCGAGGAAGCAGCTTGACCCCCGAAAGCTCCCGCGAACGGTGGGGATTGACACTTCACATTGACTTTGCTTCAGGCTTATCAACAAATCTCAGCCAATTTTATTAAAGAGCTGCGTGTGGCGTGTGGGACGCGCCAGCTCAGACAACTTCATCTGACATCCTTGGGAACCAGGCGAGGGCTGGGCTCGTTCTCTCCTCATTCCTGTTTTCACTTTGCTGGAGAATTTAACTTTACAGAAGCTCTGGGTGGGTTTTGGTGAAGGCTGGAAAGTGGTGAGAGCCCACGGTGTTTCCTGGCCCGTTCATGAACAGAGGGGGAGCAGGCAGGGCTGGCTGGGGGTATCGAGGGCTGCAGTGGCAAGCGGTGGCTGGTGACACCATCGTGGTGTCCCTGGCAGTGCCCAGGCAGTAAATCACTGCGGGGCTCACTGCTGAATGCTACAGTCACACCCCAAACCCAGCCAAACCTGCTCGGACAGGCCATGTGGGCAGCTCTGACTTTTCTAAGCTGGTTTGCTTGGTTTAGGCTCTATTTTTTAGCTCAGTTTAATGTGTATGTCATATTTTTAGCACCAAAATAGGGCTGGGGCAGGGTCCCCCAGGATGAGAATCAGGGCAGCAAGCAGCCAGCAGGATCCACTGCTCTGAGGCATCATGCGGTAATTATGTCTCTTTTTACTCATGCAAATTTTATCAATATTATTTATATATTCAAAGCAATTTATAAATAATATATACATTTATGCTAAGGTAATTGCCTCAACTAGATTATTTGTCCCAGTTTTTATTGTCTATCCAGGTGCTGAATATTAAAAGTATGTTTCCTTGTATGCAGCAGTAGTTCAGAGCTGGCTCTTGTCATGGGAACAGCACGTCTGCATCTGCGGGTCTGGTGGGAGGGGAGAGGGAAGGATGGTTTTGGTGAGGGCGGGGAAGGACAATGGGGAGCAGGGAGGGGAGCTTGGGGGCTGGCGGCCGCCCCCTCACCGCAGTGCCGGACCGAGCGCCGCGATGCCGTGTCCCTGGGCAGGGCAGCAGCCACCCGCTGAGCTCCCGCCGGGAGGGACAGGGCTTCAGGAGCAGCTCCAGGAACCGGCCCCAGCATCGCTCACAACCCATCCCACCTCCCACCTCTTCACTTACCAAAACTTGACATCACAATGAAAAAAGATTAGGAGCATTGACAGGCCTGCAAAGGTGACAGCTACAAAGAAATATGGAGCAATCACGTTGTCAGAGTGCCTATTAGGAACCTAAAAAACCTCAGCTCTCCTGCACGAGCAAAACTGATTTATTGCACAGTACAGTTCATGAACTCATCAGTGTTTTTGCATGGAGAAGAGATGGATTTTCTTTCAGATGTTTATGGTGTGAGTAGACTGTCCTGAAAGTTATTGTGTGATTTTATAAATCAGTAGTGCTTGCTAGGGTGAGCTAAGAGCAGAGCTGCTCTCCAGCCGAAACACAACTGAAACTCACCCTGAGGCCTGAGAACGTACCGGGCACTTCCAGGGTTGTGTTTCTCGGGAATTCCCACATGGCCTCACTGCCCGGAGAAGCACTCGCACATGGCTGGGCCGTGCGTGCCAGCAGTGCCAGCAGTGCGGTGGAGACGAGGGTCCCGTTCGTGCCTCCTGGAAAGCCAGCCCCTGCAGCCTGTTCATCAGATCACAGCTTCCAGATCGAGGCACAGGCTCTCCGTGCATTCGCGTGGCACGTGGCCAGCTGGCCCACTCTCCCGGCCAGCACTGGTGACCAGCACCGCTGCAGCGGAGCCATGCTGGGTGCTGGGTGCTGCGACCGGCGCCGGATCCTGACCGAGAGGAGCAGGAAGGGGTGTGTAAAGGTGCAGGTGTAGGCTGGGCTTTCTGACAGTCTTGTACTTGTGTTAAACATGTGAATGTTTCCTCTCTGGCTCAGGATTACGCCTTGGATGCCCTGGGAACAGCTGTGGTTTATGTAGATTTTAAAGGTGAACTTTCATGCTCAGTGAAATTTTAAAAGCAGCTGATTTACACATGAATCCATTTCTCGGTGAGTGTCTATGTAGCTGTTTCTCTTCCTTAATGGTTTGTGACTGAAGAGCCAGGCTGTAAACAAGCAGCTCCAGCACAGAGCAGTGCTGCCTGCATGGCTGCTGAGACCACCCAACGGGCAGAGCCCGCGGGCAGCGGGCACAGGGCCGGGGCTGGCTGCAGCCACGCGGGGACGGGGCCGGTATCGGGGCGCTGGCGGAGGCGGGGGCTGCTGGGCCATGGGCACCATCTCAGCGGTGAAGAGTTTCTTCTTCCTCCTCGCAGGCCTGTGAGGGGCTGCAGGAGCTGGGACATCCTGCTCTGCCACTGGCAGAGGGGACATGCCCGTATCCCACCTGCATCATCCCAGTGACTCACCCACCTGCATGGCCCCTGGAATAAGGGATCCACAGGCTGACATTGCCATTTAATACCCTTTATAGCAAACTGTTCTTAAAAATTCCAGTCTGCAGCCAATCTGCACTGCTCCTTCATGCGCTCCTTCCCCAGGACGTTCCTCCTCCTGGGCTGTGGGTGCTGCAGGAGGTGACCTCGGGCACGTGGCCCCTCACCGGGGACCCTGGCCAAGCGTCCTGCCAGAGCCCTGCCTTGTGCCCCGCGGCCACCGAGAGCCGCCATGCCAGAGTGTGGGCAGGAGCGGGCAGCTCAGCTCTGCCCAGGAGCTGCTGCCCGCTCCTGCCCGCTCCTGCCTGTTCCTGCCCGCTCCCGCCTGTTCCTGCCCGCTCCCGCCTGCTCCTGCCTGCTCCTGCCCGTTCCCGCCTGTTCCTGCCCGCTCCTGCCTGTTCCTGCCCACTCCCGCCTGTTCCTGCCCGCTCCTGCCTGTTCCTGCCCGCTCCTGCCTGTTCCTGCCCGCTCCCGCCTGTTCCTGCCCACTCCCGCCTGTTCCTGCCTGCTCCTGGCTCTGCCGGCTCACCCATCCAGCAGCCCCAGCAATCCCATTTAAACCTGAGCACAGCACACAGGTCCCCAAGCCCTCTCCAGACCTGACCCTTTAAAGGCAGTCTTCCTTTTTCCTTTAAAAACACAAACTTTAAATGGCTCTGAATAAAATAAAAGAGAATAACTGAACTGTGAAGGGTGATGATTGTATTTCTTTCACTTGTAAGAGAGACCTTTATAACTCTCTTGGGAGGAAAAAAACAATAATGGTCCTTCATGGATGAAGTGCTCTAAATATGGTGTATATTTTTTAAAATACCAGTTCTACAGTTATTGAAACAAATTATTGTTAAATGCATTTACAGCATAATAACTGTGCTAATTTGCTGATAAAAAGCATCCAGCGTTAAACCCCCCATACATTATTTTGTCATTAGCATTTGTTAGCTCCTCGTAGGTATTTTCAGACAGAAGGCTTTGTTCTGTATTTAGCACACGGGCCCCGTGCTCCTCGCTCTCCCCTCCCAGTGGGAATTGCTTGTGCGCAGAACTGCAGCTTTTTTTTAAAACTTCATGTTTAAAAACGGAAAATTTATTTCATTTCATTAATGGGCTAGGGAGGGAGCAGAGGAAGGAGGAGGGTGTGTGATTTAGTGAGCAGCGTGTCACGTGCGTGTCAGCACCAGCACCAGTACCAGCCGGGCCGGGGCGGTGGCGCGGGATGGGGCGGGGGCGCGAGGTGGGGACAGCGCTGGGGCGGTGGGGAGGGTGGGCTGGTGGGCGCAGGGCTGGGTGGTGGGCAGGGAAGGGGGCAGTGGGCAGGGGATGGTGGGCAGGGATGGTGGGCAGGGATGGTGGGGCGGGCAGGGAAGGGGCGGTGGGCAGGGATGGTGGGGTGGGCAGGGGATGGGTCGATGGGCACATCTCGTCCTGGGAGCACCCGGCAGCCACCACCAGCAGTTGGGGTTTCTAGAGCCACCGTTGCCATAGCAACCCTGCTCCGATCATATCATCGCCAGGAAAAAAGCAGCTTTATTATCAACACAGATCTTCCCAAATTAACCCTCGCATGCCCGCTTGGCTCCAGCCCGGTGCTCACCCGGCCAAGTGCCACCGGCAGCTCGTGCCCCGCTCCCAGTGGCTCGCGCGGGACGGAGCCTGGGGGCTTCTGTGTGAACCAAAGGTACATCCCCACCACCCCGGAGAGCAGGAGCATCTCGTGGGTCCTTTCCATCATAAATGTTTATTGTTGTCCATGCGAGTATCAAAACTTTAAGTCACTCGTGCGACCAGCCGCAGTGGAAGGCGGTGTGGACGTGTGTCCCCGCGTGCACGGCGCCGGGGTCCCGGTGGGGCGGCAGAGGGACCAGGCAGAGGGAGCAGCGGGGAGCGTGGGCTCGGCTCCCAGCCCACTCGCCCTTCCTAGCTCTGTTTAAATCAGGAGATATATATTTCCCCCCTGAAATATTACTGCTAATTCTCCATACAAATGTTCCCTGACCCTACCTGTGGCCTCCAGAAGCAGACGTAACAGATAAATAACGATAACGAGCAGCGGGGGGGGTCAGAGCGGTGATGGCCGCAGGGACGGCGGGAAGAGCCCAGTGGAGAGTTTGGAAAGGGCCCAGAGCTGCACGTCCCCTCGCGGGGACACCGCACAGCCGCTCCCCCGCCACACGCGGCCCTGACCCTCTCGGATAACTGATGGGCTGCAGATTGAAGGCCTTAGACAAATCAATTAAGATAGCTAGTGTATATTGATTAATACCCATAGCTATAAAAATATAATTGATTACCTGAAGAAGAGCAGAGGTAATGTACAGAACAGACAGAAAACCCGTCTGAAGAGTGATCAATACTTACATTCAGGAAACTCACCCAGGAGTGTAATTGGACAAAGCAGAATTTGGGCCAAACTGAGCACTGGGAAAATAATTTTGCTAACAACAGGCCATTAGGAAGCTCACAGGACTGGCTGTCATCTATCCCAGGGTGAGTTTGCAGCCACACTAGCTGCAGGTCAAATATATTAATTTTCATTCCTTTTGGTGAACGATGCAAACTGTTGGTTTTCTGACCAGATCAACTGCCCTGGCTGGACCGAGCCTCCTCCCAGCCGGGACAGCCCTGGGACTCCCAACAGGGACACACGGATCACAGGGACGTTTCCAGCCACGTCTGAGCCTGGGCCACGTTTCACTTCTGACTCCTGGGGTGCTCTGGCCGGACCCAGCAGTTTGCTCCTCTCTGCTCATCCCCATGGGACGTGCACACCAAGACCCACCCGAACACTGCCCTCCCCGGGCGGGGGTCTGTGCCCAGGGCTGCTGGGGACACCTGGGTGCCAGGTGTGCTCCTGCCGCGCGGAGGGCAGGGCAACGAGCAAGACACACAGCGAGACTGCAAAATGCAATGAAATACTTAGAATCTGCCCTCCAGACTAAAGTAAATCAGACATGACTTTGACAAGGTGAAACCAAAGTGATGAAACCAATCCATTGTGCTTGGGGAATCGATCTCCCCGGCAGGGAGCAGAGAGGCCATCGATTCACAGCCTCAGCAGTCAGGAATGTCAAGCTGCCTGATCTAAATTTCTATATGCATCACTCCAGATTAAATGATGGAGGAGCACGCCGTGTGCAGGCATCCACCTGCCCGGCCCCGCCGAGTGGCACCGGCACCAACCCCCAAGCGCAGGAAACCTCGAGCGGTGACGCACGGGCGGCAGCAGTGAGCGCCCCTCGGCTCTGCTGGGACCTCCACGGGGAACCCCAAACGCGCCATGGTGAGCAGCAGGGGTGCTGGGGGGCCCTGCGGGGAGGTGCTGCGTGGGTGCAGGGTCCCTGACCAGCTGCGCCTGCCTGAGCATGGGGAGGGCTCCTGCATTACAGTCTCGCTGTGAAACCTGGTGTAGTAATTAAGATTTCATTCTTAAAAATTAAATATTTATCTGGAAACATGATCTCAAGCTGCGAGAAGCCTGGACTTGTGTCAGCATGAGTGGGACTCAAACAGAGACCCGTGTCCGGACCGGGACGGGGTCCGTCCCCATCATGCGTGACACCACAGCGGTGGGGCCAGCGCCATCGGCTGCTTTGTCACTGTCGGACCTGGCGAGGCCATTAGTTTTGTCAGTGTGAGAATAAAGAGCCATCTCTGGGGAGAGATGGAAAAACTCGATCCGGCTCCCAGCAGCCCTGAGGGGGTTGTGTTTTACCGTTCCTTTATGACTTACCAGCTGGAACACGAGCAGGCTTAGCCGTCACGAGTGGCAGCAGCATTTTCTGCTTCCAGCTCCCACCGGGAGCCTGTGACAGAACATCAGGGACCGGCGCTGGAAGCCGAGGAGCCGGGAACAGATTGAGGGAGGGAGGGAAGGGGGTGGCACTGTTGTGCCAAACCCAAACCGCTCCTGGCGCCTGCCTGGCCCGGCCCGGCCCCTCCCTCCCCCAGGAGCGTCGCTGGGACAGGTACCGCAGAAAAAGGCAGATTGTTGAGAAAGGCCTCTCTGCTCGGGGTGCGCTGCGGTGACACAGCCGCGCTCAGGAGGGCGTCGCCGGCCCAGGTTCGGTCTCTTGAACTGTTCTGGGACCGCCGCGCTAAGGGATGGCAAGCAGCTCCGGTGCCCAGATGGGATGGCTGCTTTCATGTGATGGACGCAACTCTGTATGCAAATAAATCCTGGTCTCATAGAAACCACAGAACTCATCAGAGTAAATATAGTTTGCCTCAACTTTATTTCATCCACCAAAGGAGTAAATTGCTCTTTTTCAAGAGTTGTATCTCATGGTTTATTTAACCATTTCAGTATAACTCAACAGTAATAGAGATGATGACCTAATGCACAACAGCAATTAAAAGTGGCCATGACTTCTGTCCCTGCTGGTAATGGAGCTGCAGTCCTTGCCACACCGTCTCCAAGTCACCAAACAACCCTTTCTTTTTGCGCGTGTGACACTTTTGCTGTTTTAACACACAGATATGACGCATGCCTCAAAACATCTGTATGTGAAGAGCTGCCCAGCTCCAACCAGCCTCTGTGTGCCGGCACACGCTGCCCTGGTTCAGGGCGTCTGAGGGACGTCCCAGGGCCCAGGGGGCGCCGGGGGGCACCAGGGGTCCCAGCCCTGCCCAGGGCTCAGCCCCTCAGCGGGCTCTGCACCAGTGGCCGGAGACTCGTGTCTGTATGGATTTTTATATTTGCAGTTATGAGATACAAAATACCACCCGGCGCCCACACCAGCTTCAGCTTCCCACTCTCTCACATCACAAGATTTTTGTACTACGTGAAAGCTAGTTACAAAATTTCATGTTTGTAGTTACAGATTAAATAATATTAAACAGTATTATACTTGAAAGATTTGTTTCCAAGGAGAAAATAGATTCCCTATATTATTCTTTACTGTAAGTAGTTGTTGTTATATCTTATTCATCTGGAAAATAATTTCAAACAGCCATGAAAATAGCGGATTTCTCTCTGTTAAAATGATAGTCAGAGCCTAGGCCGCTGACATATAGTAACATGATTCACTTGGACAGTTACTGACTGCACATCCAATTCATTTCTTCTCTAGAGCACCAAGTTATTATCTGAAATGCACAAGGTGTCTGGGGGTAACATATGATCAGCCAGGGACGCTTTTGACGGCTTGAAGAGCAATCAATAAAAATTGTCTCCAGCAGTTTTGTAGAGTATGGAAGTTGGTGGTGAAATGAAGTGATGGAGATTAACTAGTGGAAGTCAATGCCCTGGTGCTGTGAACCCTGTTTTTTAATTAAAGATCCAAAGCTGCTTTTCACTTGAATAGGGTTTCCCCCCCCGTACCAAGTTCGGTGCTGAGGGACAACTTCCCTCTGTGCCGCGTGTGCACGAGCGCGTGTCGCCGTGTCGCTGTGTCACCATGTCGCCGTGTCGCTGTGTCACCGTGTCGCCGTGTCGCCGTGTCGCTGTGTCGCCATGTCGCCGTGTCGCCGTGTCTCTGTGTCGCCGTGTCGCCGTCCGTGTCACCGTGTCTCCGTGTCACCGTGTCACCGTGTCTCCGTGTCGCCGCAGCCTGACGGGACGTGGCGGGAGCTGCTGCCCCGCGCCCCCCCCGCCACTCGCTCTTTGGAACCGCATTTGAAGGATAATCTTGACAGTCGTATTGACCAAATTAATATTCCCGCTCCCAGCTCCAGAACTCAGCTACACCCTGTTGACAGCTGGTAGTTCACCCACGACAAGAAGGACCTGTAGGCTACTAGTCTTAGATGACAATTATTTAATTTAGGTCTCGTATTTATGAGTCTGCATGCACTCTCACTGAGGTTAATGCAAGTTTTTCAATCAACATTAATAGTGTAGGACTTCCTCCCGAAGAATGATGTTTGGTTTGTGTGTAAGCATGTTGTGCAAAGACTGCTGGCTCTTTATTGCTGATCTGCACGGCAAGGGGGTGTGCGTGTCACCGAAACGGGTCGTGGCAATGTCACTGGGCTGCTCTCAGCCTGCGGGAAATACGTTCACCATTTTAGCATTTCTTAGAGGAATGTTTTTTAAAACACTCTGTTAATTTTCTTCCATTAAACACAGCACAAAGCTAAATGTTTTTGATGGTGACATAGTAATAAACACTTAAAGACTTGTTTACAAAGAAATAGTTATTGTTTGCTAAACAGTTTTAATGGAAAACAGCAAAGCTCCCTGCTGAGATTTAGCATGGGACCGCTATGGATGCAGGGCAGTGCTGCAGCAGCGCGCACTTTGCTGCTCATGTACCAAATACTTAAGCACAGAAAAGGTTTTTGTAAAAGCCCCGGTGTCCACATGTCAGATGATTGCATGCTTTAGAGCAAATCTTTCCTCCCATCTATTCAAGTGTCTCTCCTGTCAGCGCCATGTTCAATATTTGAATTTCTGTGAACGGCATCCTTGAGGCTGGCCCGGTGAGGCCGTGCTTCTCCACACAGCACCCGCGTGTCGGCTGCTGCTCCCCAGGACCCCGTCCCAGCTGGGCGAGGACTAGATGGTCTCCGGGATAAGCTGGGTGCCAGGAGGTGCCAGGAGGTGCCAGGGGATGCCAGGGGGTGCCGGGGGTACCGGGGCCACGCAGCCCCTCACCCGTGCTGGCAGCAGCATTAACCCCATTTCACGTGCTGCCGTAACCCACCAGTAAGGGCTGGCTGCACGGGCTTGAACTGTGCCGCTCAGTTTAATAAGAAATGTATAAAAATAATAAAAATGGAAACTCATGGATATTATTTGTCAAGTGTGTGCCTAGCAACTCCCTGTTATTTCACATATCGTTCTAGTGGGAACATAAGTAAAACACATTAGCAGTAATTTAAAGTTGCTATGTGCATTGATTATTTATACCCTTACATAAAACTCCAGTCTCTCTGTGCAGCACACCAGCCTTGATAAACTGTGTATGTTAAATCACAATCTCCAAATATGTGGACAGAATCTCCAGGCGAATATTGCAGGTTTTTTTAATATATATATAGAGAGATAGATCCACTCCTTGGTAGTGACTTGTTTGGTTCAAGTGCATCTCTAAATCACACTATACATATAAATAATAAATAAGGGAGGCTCATATCCTTAATATTATTCTCATGTCTTATTAAACTAATATTTCAAAAAACTTTTATTTTTCCTTTAGTTGCAGGTCACTGCTAAAGTTAAAAAAAAAAAAAAATTACAATCCAGCTCTGATGCTTCACAGGAAGAATGCAAGAGTCCCTGGTAAAGCACAGGCATGAATGATTATTCTAATTGCCTGGAGATGCCTTCTGAGAGACAGAATAATTAAGCGGTGAGATAATTGAGACCTTCGGCACCTTTGTGTATGTTCCCCCTCAGGCGCCCCCTCCCAGGCATGGAGAAGAAAAGGACCATTTTCTGAAAGCATGTTTTATTTTTCACTTCATCACTATGAACATTTTATTTGTTTTCTTGCCATGAAAATCTTTCACTGCATCTGGGTGATTTCTTATGGCCCTTTGTGCAGCTTTTCTTCTGAGCGGGAGATCAGGGCCAGGGGAAGGCTCCGGGATGCGGCAGGTGAGCGGTCTGGGAGCGTGGGACAGCACGGCTGCTGCTGCTGCGCCTGTGCCTGCCTGCGCCTGTGCCTGTGCCTGCCTGCGCCTGTGCCTGCCTGCGCCTGTGCCTGCACCTGCCTGCGCCTGCGCCTGTGCCTGCCTGCGCCTGTGCCTGCCTGCGCCTGTGCCTGTGCCTGCCTGCGCCTGTGCCTGTGCCTGTGCCTGTGCCTGCGCCTGCACCTGTGCCTGCCTGCGCCTGTGCCTGTGCCTGCGCCTGCCTGCGCCTGCCTGCGCCTGCGCCTGTCTGCGCCTGTGCCTGCGCCTGCCTGCGCCTGCGCCTGTCTGCGCCTGCCTGCACCTGCCTGCGCCTGTGCCTGCGCCTGTGGCTGTGGCTGTGCCTGTGCCTGCCTGCGCCTGCGCCTGCCTGTGCCTGCGCCTGCACCTGCGCCTGTGCCTGCACCTGTGCCTGTGCCTGCCCGCGCCTGTGCCCGTGCCTGTGCCTGCGCCTGCCTGTGCCTGTGCCCACGCCTGTGCCTGCGCCTGTGCCTGCGCCTGCCTGTGCCTGTGCCCGCGCCTGTGCCCGCACCTGCGCCTGTGCCCATGCCCGCGCCTGTGCCTGCACCTGCCCGCGCCTGCGCCTGCCTGCGCCTGTGCCTGCCTGGGCCACCACCTGCACGTGGGCCGCTGCTCACGCGTGCGGGTGCACAAGGATGTTCGCTGCCTTTGGGCAGCATCGGGCCCCTGGTCTCTGTCTGCACACAGGCACGGGTTATTGATCGCTGAGCTGTGCAGCCTCACGCTGTGTTTGCCGCAGCTCTCTTGGCTCAGCAGTGACTACGAGGCCAAGGATGAGCTGGCGGCGTCACTGGGGGAACCGAAATGGCAAATATCCAGGCCGGGGTTTTCAAAGAGCCCCCCGGGGCCATGTGCAGGTGATGATGCTATGGGGCTGTCACCGTGCCCTGGGAATGGCTGGGAAGTGGGCAGCAACTTGGGCGATCAGGCGCAGCATGCCAGGAGCAGGAGTGAAAACACCTGCAGGACTCGGGAGGTGATTTCTTGGCTCGGGGAGGCAGCTGGGGAGCAGCCGATGGTGCTCAGCTGTGCCCGAGGCAGCAGCAGCTACGGAGTTTGCCCAGGAGGCGATGCAGGGCTGTACCCGCAGGGATGGGCAGGGCTCTGCCAGTCAAACCGGGAGTAAACATAATGCATCAAAATTTACTGGAATTAACACCCTTGACATCTGCTGGAGCAGGGGTAGTTTGGCAGGTGACCGTCACCAGAGAGATGTGGCGGAGGAGCCCGGCGCGGCTGCAGGTGAGTCGGGTCTGGGGCTCGGAGGGTCCTGGGCTGGTCACAGGGCTCAGAAAGGCTCCGCAGACCCCAGCACCAACAAGGTGTTGGTGTCCCCCCATTTATGTCTCTGTGGCCAAGCCCATTTTGCAGGGAAAGGTAAATGTGCTGTTAAGCCAACTGAATATATTTGGAAAAACCTGTCCCAGCTCTGGGCCATGCGGGTGAATCTACGGAGCAGGCACAGGGTGGCTTCATTCTCTCTGTGCAGGTGCCTGGTGACACTTCGGCGTGTCCCATCTCGCAGAGCTGCTGGTGGGGACGTGACAGGCTCAGGGTGACACCTGGGGGTGTTTCTGGCTCTGCCGGATTGCGACACCGTCACCCGTGGCCCCGGTGGCTCCCCAGCTCAGCCCGGCTGCTGGGGCTCCGGGCTCGGCCGCCTCTGTCGGGAAATGCCAGCTGATCAGAACAAGATGTTTTGTAGGAATGTGTTGCCTTTGACAAAAATTTGTTTCGAAAGAAAAGTGGGGGGTGTGAGGGGAAGTTTTTCTGATAAGGTCAAAACATTCAGCCTCAACCTTTTCAGAGGAGAACATTTCAATTTTCCACTTCAGACTGTTGTTTCATTTCAATTTTGTACTATTATAAAAGTGTACATAACATAAAAAGTTGGAATTAGCTGTTTAAATTTTCCTGAAGCAAGTCATTTCTGTTAAACTGAAACTAGACTTTTTACACACTTTTGCCCTGCAGAAGATTCTAGGATGTCCTCACCTCCTTCTGTTCAGGAACCGCCTCCTCTTCCATCCCAGTTTTAACTGGTCTCTTGGTGAGGTCTCGCTTTTCATTTTGCACTGGTTTATTGCCTGGTGAAAGGGTCTCCTATTTCCCAAGGGGGTTGCTATTTTTACTGTAATGTAAGTAACAATATTTATAATAACACAAGACAATATTATCAAGGGGCATATGAGCCCCAGTTAGCACTGCGCTTGTGGTGGTGGAACAGGTAGGAGCTTCCAGAAGAGCTGGCTGCAAACCCGGATGGTGCCGCGGCCTCAGCCGCCAGCAGCTCGTCGGACCGACGGTGCTGCGGTGCCGATGCTCATTTGCACAATCTTTTAAAATGAGGTTTGTTTACTACTGTCCCCCTGCTATGATTGCAGGGAATGGGCCGTTTTCCCTAGAAACAGGCACGGGGATGGCTCAGCTGTGCGACGCCGCGGTGCATACGCCGGCACCGGGATCATGAGGCATCACGGTGTGAGAACACATGGGGTGGTGCCGTGTCGCATCCTCGTGTGTGTGGGTGGAAAGTGTTGTTTCCTCGGTGCCAGGCAGCGCTGTTATCTGGTAACACCTGAAATCGCTTCATCAGGTGCTACGTGTGACTGGGGACTCGCTGCCGCCCGCAGCTCCAGAGCGGGCGCCGCGCGGGGCATCGCTGCTGCGTCTCCCTCCTGGAGCGAGGGCTGCGCGGTGAACCCCCGGCTCGTGGCTCTGGGTTCTGCGCTGCTCACAACCATTCCCATCCAAAATCTCCACCCATTACGGAACCTCCAAAATTCTCCATTAAATCTCACAAGTTTCAAAAAAAAAAAAAAAGAGCAGAAGTTGTCTCTCCTGGTCTTCTGCGAGGTTTCACACCCAAAAATCTGGGTGCAGGGCAAGAGGCAGACTCTGCCCATGCCCCTGTGTGGGGAGCGGGGGCTCGGGGTGCAGGTGGGGTCACCCCGTGCTCGTCCTTCTCTGTCGCAGCCGCCGGTGCGCAGGTCACGCTGGCCGGAGCAGGAGCGGGATCGCGGGCTGGAGGCGGTAGCGCTGGTTCGGGCGGCTGTGCTGGCTGTGGGACCCGGCTCCCCAGCACTGTCCCCCTCCCCGAGCGCGGCTGTCGGCACAGTGACATGAGAACAATACTTTATGTAAATAACTTCCAAGCAGAGTTACTCATTATTAATGCAGACAGTTTTGAAGGCAAAAGCAAACAGCATTTGGCAGCAAGAACTTATAATGAGAATGTCATTAAGGAATTCTGACTGCAAACCGCAAAGTGATTCCTGGTGCACTCGGCTGACTTCTCTGCCTTCCCCTTTCTTTCCTGTCCACTAAACATAAAAATGTCATTTGTTTTTATAACCCCAGAATCCAGGCTTTCTCTCTCTCCTTTTATTAACCAATTTATTAGCAGGATAAGAGCAGCCAGCTGGAGTTGGAGGGCAGTGCCCTGTGAACCCTTTTTTTGCAATCGCCCTAATTATTTATTGCTATCAGACATCAGTGTTTCTATAAATTAAAGCTTCTCTTCCCAAAGCTGCCCTGTGGATTTAAATCAATACCATGCATCTCACATGATACACGATTATTAATAAGCAGTTGTTTGAGATCATTCTGCATACCATTACTCCTTAGTCTGGCATGTGCCCAAACGGGGGAGTGAGCGGGAGGAGGTGCGCGCCGCGTGGGGAGCGAGCCGCTGCCGCGGGGCCGGGACAGCCCGGGGACCGCAGCACCTGCAAGCCCGGGGAAACCTGGGACGCGACCGGGCCGGAGAGCGGCGCGTCTGGCCTGTGCAACACACTGGCACTTCAGAACACACCTTCCTCTCAAACTGGAACAAAACTTAAATATTCACTGTAGAATGGGGGGGGAAAACAAAACAACAACAATAATTTAGAAGCATCTGGAAACGTCTGAGCTGCCTTCTTGATAATATCAAATTGTTTTATTATATATAAATAAATACAACGCACTATATACCATAATGCTAAATATTTAATATTATATGCAATTTTAAGCAAAAGTAATTTAAGAACAGTGAATGTATTTTTAATATTTTACCTTATCAAATCAAAATTTTCAACCAAATATAAAAAGGGAAAAAAATTGTTTAATCTTTCTCCCATCAAAGGTGTCATCAAAACTGACATCCCCACAAGTATTTCCATTTCAATGAAAACACTTCCCTTGATGGAAAACTGATCTGAAGAAGCAGACGGCGCGTGGTGGCCTCTGCGCGGCGGGCCCGGCGGGGCGGGCGGGTGCCCAGCGCCGCGCTCTGCCGGGACGGGGCGTTTGGCCCGAGCCAACGTGCTGCCACCCGCGCTGCAGGCCGGGCGGGTTGGCCCGCGGGCGGGCGGGCAGAACCGGGGGACGGGGCGGTTTGGAGGCTCCGCGTGGCGGAGGAACCTGCGTGTGCTCCGGCTTCTCCCTCCTCTGCTGCTTTTAGATTTAATGGTTCATGTGAGAAACGCAAATACCATGTTGGTGTCGTTACCGACTGGCTGTGGCTCAGATACTGGTGAAAAGGGAGGTTTTAGCTGTGCAATGGTAGCCGGAAGTACAGGGCCGTAGCTCACGCGTTCCCCCATGCGTTCCCCCATGAGTCACCTGGGGGTTCACTCCGTCCCCCCCAGCCCTGGTTCCGGCTTTGCTGCTCCTCTGCTTCTTACAGAGAGACATCGAAATGCAAGATATTTTAAGCACTCAGGCAGATGAGCTCTAGAAAATGAAAAATCCTCAACGCTGGCGACCCCTCTCCTGGGCCGCCGCGCCGGTGCCAGGCCCTGCTCGCCCCCTCCCACCCGGCGCCACAGCCCCGCGGCACCGGCCGTGCCGTGGCGCAGGGACAGGCCGCGCCTGGCATGCTGCACGGCGGCAGTTCCTTCTTTTCTTCCTTTTTACATCTTCTGCCTCTCCTTCTCCTCTCTCTTTCCTCCGTGCTTTGCTTTCTTTTCTTTCCTCAGTCAAGATTAATTAGTGGGGCATTTCTTCCAGGGAGCTGAAGGCTCTGCCCAGCCATCGCTTGGGCTGCTGCCAGAGTTTCATTGCGACCGTTCTGCAAATCCCATCTGTGGCAGGCTGAGAAAGAAGGAAAAGCACCGGTTTGAAACACTCAGAGATTTTGCCCCTGAAACGAATTGCGCAGTCTTTTCAAGGACATCTTCGTGAGTCACAAATATTAGCATAAATACTACATGCAAATAGAAAAGGAGACTTTACAGCTCTGCGGCAAGAGTTGTTCTCTCCGGCACAATGCGTGGCACGATCACTGCTTGGGAACAGCCCTGCATTCAGAGAGCAGTCAAAAAAACCAACTTTTTCTTGTTAAAAATAATTATATCTTGTCAAGTACAGTGGCATCTGCAAAATATCTGTTAATCTAAATTATATGATACTTAAAGAGCAGAACTGGAAGCTGTACTGATGGTGGGTTTTTTCTCACGCTTTTAGGAATGGAGTTAACATGTTCATGCAGTCTGTGCTCCGCTCAGTGAGGAGCTATAGGTGCTATAGAGCCAACTTGTCCTGGAGGTGGGTCCCAGCCCTCTCCGGGTGTGACACCTGTCCCAGCTCAAAGCGTTGTCTTTAAAAAAGCCACATTCCTGCTGAGCAGCCCAGGCCGGGGGTCCATGGCCGTGGCTGTCGGGAGCTGCAGGGCCGGCAGCGGCTGCGGCGGGGGCAGAGCTGCCCCCCGGGCTGACCCCCCTCGGCTGTGCCGGGAGCCGCAGCCGAACGCCAGCCCCGCGATTCCCAAGCGCCTCTTGGCTCAGGGACCTCCCCGGGTGGTGGGACCGTTTGTTCATCCTTGACAGGCTTGGGAGTTTAAACATGAATCTCTTGGTTTTCACAGACTCAGTGAGTGTGGGCAACAGCAAAACGTGTTCAGCTCCTTTCTGCTGCGTGACAAACGCCGTTCCCTGCCCAGGACTTCTGGGGCTCTGCCTGTGCACCTGCTGGTGAGTGTCTGGGTATCAAGGAGGGCTCCAGACACGAGAAGAATCCTTGGGGGAACCCCAGCTCTCTCCCCTTCTGCTGACTGGGGAGAGCCGCTGTGCATGTGCAGTCAGGGTGCCTGAACACAAAGGCTCTGGTGATAGCAGGAATGGCTGAAAATACCTGGTGTTCCATCACCAGCCCCGATGAGCCTGTGCACACGTGCCAGGGAAGCAGAAGCTGGGAAGGACCAAACAGAGGAAGGTGGTGGCAAGCAGATCACAAACACAAAGCCACAGAGCTGCCGGGACTGTGCTGCGCAAAGCAAGCGCTGCTGCCCCGAGCCGGCGGCAGCTGATTCCCAGCGACACGTCCCGAGCTGTCCCTGCAGCACAACGGGCCCTGGCACTGCCACCAGCCTCCTGGCACCTCTGCGCTCCGGCTCTATCTGCTCTCGCACATCTGTGCCGCCGCGGCGTGCCAGCCTGGGGAGAGCCAGCCCCGCCGTCGAGCAACATCCACAGCCCTTTTCCCCCCGGCTGCTGCTATGCACAAGATGTTGCTTGGCAGCTGAGGCCGAAAGCTTCTCCCGGTCTGAGAGGATGGAGCTGCAGACCGCTGTGCCCGGTGTGCCCGTCCCGGCGTGCCGGCAGGGACGGTGCCGCGGCACCCGCCTGCGCCGTAGTCAGAGCTGCGGGCAGGGGGAGCGCGGCCTTGGCTCTGGCATGCTGCTCGTTATCAAAACCTGTGAGACATTTGTTAGCTCGTTAGCACTCCCGCTCTGGACGGCTGCTTGGGGCTGGCGCGGGGCGCAGGCGTGCGGCTGCAGCTCTCGGCGGCACGGGCTGCTCCAAGTGCCGTGAGGCCCGGCACCTGAGCTGGGGACACCACCAGCAACCCCGTCACTCGCGACCGCGGGGGCAGTCCAGGGTCAGAGCAGAGGAGGATGAGGTGACAAGGGTTCGTTGGACAGCAGAAGGGTCTGGGCAGGACGTGGCCGGGCTTGCCGCTGGGCAGCAAAAGGATGGGATGTCCACGGCATGGAGGGGAGTGGGTTTGCGCAGGAATGGAGTTAACCATGGGACACCCCGTCAGTCTGAGCTGCCTGAGGGCGTCAGTGTCACCTGCACGCGGCTGCCCGGGGTGAGAAGAAACAGATCCCCAGGGAACGGGTGCTGAGGTTTTGGCTTCAGCCGCGGTGACGGGCAGAGCTCAGCGCCGAGCTGCCGGCAGCGAGGAGGCTGCGCGGCCCCGAGACATCGGTGAGTGACAGCAAACACCGGCGCTGCGCCGAGCAGAGCGGCTGTGACAAACACTCACTGGAAAATAATAAAGTGGCAAAATAATTCTGCATCGGACACACTTACCAGAGCATAAAGAGTCTGAAAAGGAGACAACATCTTGTATCATCTATCTTCCTTAAATACCCAAGCTGTGACAAAGTGGAAAGCAAAATTATGATGAATGATCGGACATATTTAGTCTGTACCTGTGCTCTTTAACTAGGCCTGGTGAAATGGGTGCTAATGAAAAGCAGAACACCTACCAAAAAGAGGAGATTTCATTGAAAACAAGTCTTTATTACAAATTGGCACTTCGTTTTCATAAAGTGCATAATGAAGGTGCATATTGTGACATAAATTAAAACAGGCAAGTGATGGGTCAGCACTGCAAAACATTACACAAAGACAAATCACCAGTGAGCCCTCGACAATGGCTGTATCTCATTTACAATTTTTCGAGTACATTTTCAGATTGTGAGGGAACACGGCTAGGTTTTGTTCATAAACGGCATGCCATCATTTATTTTACTGCCTCATTTGAATATGATGAATACTGTAGCCCTTTATTTGTTCACAACAACCAAATAATTGTAGATCCGTGGGTTTCTGGGCAATTAATCACATTTTTTTCCTCCAACAAACCACTATAAACATGACATTGAACAATAAAGTACATTAACCTCTGCTTTGCACAAAAACTTTGCTTATTTAAACACTGCAATGGTATCGGCTCCCGTTCTCCCGGGTGCATGCCAATGCGCACCGTGCGCTCTCCCGGGGGGCTGTGGGAGGGTGAGCCCCAGGTGCAGCGGGGGGGCGTGTGTCCCTGCTCCAGCTCCCGGGGACGGGAGCCCCGGGGCTGTGCCTGTGTCACACGTACGGCACGGTCGCAGCCAGGACGTGCCGCTCTCTGCCACCTCCCAGCAATGTCGAAAACACGACAGTCCCCTCGGATCAGGCAGGGGCTGCGCCGGCTGCAAGCGGGGCCGGTGGAGAGATGGGTACGTGTGGGGGACGGCAGGTCCCATCGGGCGGCTTCTGAACAGCATCTGAAAAATATGCTGCACTGGCAGCTTGGGCATCCACAGTCACCGGCAAGGAGCTGATTCCTCCCGACTGCCTGGTGACCGAGCTGCAGCGTCCTGCTGGCAACGGGCACAACGGTCATGGCAAAGCCAAAACTCCACGTGCTGCCCTGGGAGCGGGACATCCGCGGGGGACACAGGGGATGGGGTGAGACTCTGCTTCTGTGATGAACGCTCATCCTTCAGGTCTTAAGTTAGTCACAGGCAGGATTGTTTCAGTGAATTTCCTGACTCCAAAGAAGTTAATGAAAAAGTTTGTCAGTGATTCAGACATCCTTTTTTTAAAAAAAAAAATCCCCAAATTTTCCTGAAATGAGAAAGCTTTTCAGCACACAGCCCTGGCTCAGCCAGCCTGGTGGAGAGCCCGAGCAGCCCTGCCCCACGGCACAGGGATGTTCAACCGCGGCTGCTGCCCGGTGAGGGGGCTCCATTGCCGTGTCCGTGCATCCTGGTGTCCTTCCATCCTGCTGGATTTTGGCTGACCCCCTTCCCTCCCCAGCAGGGACACGAGGGGCTCACGGTGAGGGGAGGCCGCCTGGAACCCACTCACTCTCCCTGTTAAATGGGAACATATTTTTCTTCCATGTTGCTGTTATTTTTAACATTTTGAAAAATCCTTTTTGTGGTTTGTGTTGGTTTTTTTTTTTTCTTTTAATCTACCACTGGGGATAGAGCCTGCTTGGAAAAAAATGGGAGTGCAGCCACTGTTAAGCCATGAAAAGCAGTGACTGGACCGTTATCTAACACTGTTGTAAGGTTACTATTTATCTAGAGCAACTGAAGTTGGCACTCACATCTGGCGCCTGGTACTTAGTGCAATTATTTATGATTTCCACCAAGATTTAAAAGCTCATCGCCGGCCTTGTAATGCAGTAACTGATTGCACTGCTAATGTAATTAAGAAAAGATTATGATGTCCACGTGGCACACCAGATGGTGGCATTCATAGCAATCGGCACACACAACTGGCAGACAACTGCACAAGGGCAGCAAGGCACAGGCAGCTGGAGTGCTTCGGTTCGTACCCTCCGCTCCTGCAACGGGCTCCTGGTTGTGCAGAGCACCCGCACACGTTTCTACACACGGGCTGTCCCCTCCAGCCCCGCAAACAGCCCTTGTGCAAGGAGGTCCCTCTGGGTGGGTGCACACACTGGGCTGTGGAGCTCCAGCCTTGCTGGGAAATCCTCAGAAGGAATTAAGTCACCACGCGGTGGGTGCCAAAGGCATTTCTGCCTGTAGGAAGAGGGGTTGGGTCCTGTGGCTCCAGTGCTAAGTGGGACTGGCCCAGCTCCCTGTGGCTGTGACGGGTCTGAGTTGATGTTTCTCCTGCCCGCGTACTCCAGCAGCAGGAAGGGAAGCTACAGGCTCAGCTCTAAATAAGAAAGTTTGAAAACTGCGCAACTGTTTCGTCAGCTGATGATGGGGTTTAGGGAAAATTGTGCTTCCACCTAAACGGGAGGTTTCTGGCTAATGGTGGGAGTCAAGTCACAGAGGGAGATGCATCTCTCCAGATTTTGGGGAGGAGGTCAACCAGGGACAGCACAGCTGCCCCGTGCGCCACCAGCAGCCTGGGGAGCTGGAGCCGGGAGCGCGGGTCTGTCCAAGAAGCTGGTTCAGAAAGCAGCAGAGCGCAGGGTCCCGGCTGCCTTTCCCGAGAGCTTCCCTCACATCCATCTTCCCGGGACAGGTGCTCATCTCTCCCATGACGGAGCTGAATTTAACTCCTGCAAGGGTCGGTTCTGCTGCACGGCTCCAACAGCTCATCCTGGGCAGGGACCCCCGGCCGGGCCAGCAGCTCCTGCCTTCTCCGGGATTCTGCGTTCCCAAGCGCAGGAGCAGCTCGTCCCCGGCACGGCTGGATCCATTATTCAGAATTAATTCCCATTTGCTTGTTGCACCTTCTGTTGCAGAAATAATGCTGCAGCTTTGACTTGCTTCCAGCAGGGCAATGGGGAAAGCAGAGTTAATATTGTGTCACAGCGGAGGAAGAGAGGAGTGTTTTTTCTTAGACGAGGTAATGTATGCAAGGAGCTTGTGTCACCTAAAGCCCATTCAACATCATGCATCGCCTTCCTTGCTATTGCGTGTGAATTTAATAAAGTGACTGACTCATTCGCTCTCGCTAGTGGAGCTGACATAAGTAAATACGCAGGCTGTAACCTCGCTGGAGATTTTTTACCATCTGTATTTACAACATGAATATTTCAGCAAATTTGACATTTTGGAGACTTCTGTCTTCCAGGTTTAGTGATGACGAGTATCTGGGTCAGGAGTGCTGCAGGTTCACAAGCAGCATCCTGTCAATAATTTAATGCTCCGCGTGCTAAGCAGCGCTAGCAGGACGCTCGCTGGCACTGCAGGGTTTGTTGGCTCATTGAGCCGACACAGCTCTGAAGCAACATAAAAACTGTTTTTGTTCTCTTGCTGCTGGCCTCTGCCTGAAAAGCATAAAGCGGGAGGCAGCCCTGTGGCAGCTATTCGGCTAATGTCACCGTAATGTGGATGCTGGTTTACTGTCACTTCTAAGACGACAGCAGCAATAGATGGGGCGGGATAGGATGAGACATTTCTCAGCCCGTTCTGCTGCCCAGGGAGGAGCAGGGCAGTGACCAAGCGTGGGGACACGCTGCACAGCTAGTCCACTCCGGGAGCTGGTGCTGGGCAGCCCGGCACGGGGCAGTGGTGCAGCCGCGCGCCCACCCACGCTCCCTCCTCCGGCACCGCCGAAGCGCGGCGAGGTCCTGTCTGCCACGGAGCCCCGGGAGCCGCACCAGGGTCTGCCTCTGTTCAGCACAGGTGGCCTGTACAGACACAGGGTCACCGCGGGGGTGGGCAGGCTGCCCTGAGCATGGTGCAGCTGGGGTTTCCTCAGTGCCACTGAGAACGGGCACAGCTCATCGCGCCTGTGGGAGACACAGCATTTCCCCAGAGAGTGGGGCACTAATTGCCCTAATGGCCCTGAGCAGCCCCACCTGGGCACACCACATCCCTGCCCACTGGCCCAGGTGCCCATTTAAGCTCAGGTCTGGGCCTGTTTGGTAGCCACTGGGTCTGACCTGTGGGTTGGCTTCCCAGCTTGGCTTCAGGCCTGTTTATCCCATGGACTCACGGGGTGGTGTGGGTAGGGGGTGGCCGTGGCCAGCCCTGCTTCCTGTGCTGTGGTACCGGGAGGGGCTGCCGGTGCGGGGGTCCCTGCCCTGCGGCCTCAGCAGAGCCCCAGCACATCCGCACGTGCTTGCACGTGTGTGCAGGAGCTCGCACAAGCGCTGGCTGTGCTGCTGCCCTGGGCAGAGGGACCCGCTCCCACCCCACTGAGCCCCGGGAAGGTGCCTGTTGGTGACTGTCATGGGCATCCTGGCTGGTACTGCACTGAGGCACCAATTCCTCCCCTCCCTCGGTCCCAGGGTAGCACTGAGAGGAGAAACAGAACTGTCAAGCAATGAAATACAAGAGAAGTTTCTGTAATAAATCCCACAACTACCCAAGAGACAGAGGGAGCAGAGCATCTTCCAAAAGGTCTTCGACAGAAAGAGAAGAAACTCTGTGAATGGGCCTTCCTGTTAAACTCAGGTGAGGGTTTTTTTCTTTGTTATAAAAATTGTTCTTAAAATAGTTACATTGGAAAAAATGAATCACTTTCCATATGAAAGCTACACTTGGCACAAGCATCCTCTTGGCTAGAAAGGAGCTGGAAGAGCCCTTCTCTTTCTAATGTCAGCTCATTATTGTGTTGCTGAGGCATATCATACACCCTGAAAGCAAAGCCGTCCTGCTCTGTGCTGAACCTCCCTTTGGTTAGTAAGGAACTGATGATTTTGGCAGGGGGAGCAGTCCTGCCTCAGGAGTGTCTGTGCTCTCACGATGCGCTTTGAGGGATCTGCAGGCCTGTAATTGTGGAACAAAAACCTTAAAACTTATGTAGGAGTAAACTCAGAGCTGGAAAGAAAATAAAATGGGATGTCAAATTATGTATTCAAAGAATTGCTTCTCATTAGTGATGCTGGGTGATCTGTAGGCTCTCCCATCACATGATACCACCCTCTTGTACTTCCCAGCGATGCAGAAATCTTTCTGAGGGAACTGGCTGATATGCTTCGTTTTGGTTTTATCTCCCTCCTTGTAAGGATTGTTAAGTGTGCTTTCATAAAGGGATGTATAGATGTGATGCTTTGTGTATGAGTAAAGCTGGGAGGCCGTTGGAGCGGGTGCTGAGCGTGCAGCCCCTCCCTGTGCCGCTGCAGCCACCTGCGCAGGCGACTCTGCCCGTGGCCACAGCAGGGACAGGTCTGCTCGGCAGAGCCGGGGCTTCTGCTTCAGCCACTGGCCACAAAGGGTGTTGGTTTTCCGTGAAGTCCCCGTTTCTGAGCTTATACCCCATTTCTGGTCCTGATCCTCAGCTGCATAATTTACCTGGCCAGATCCTGCCCTTACCTGAGGGTGCTGGGCTGCCCTTGGGGCAGTGACCTTGTGTTTGCGGACAGCCAGGTGAGGCTGGGGGGGCGCTGGCTGTTTCTGCTGGCTCTTTGCTAAGGATATTTGGATTGGAATTTTCCTGATCTCCCAGTGATGCTGTAATTGTCCAGTTATGACCAGCTTTGGCATCATTATCCACACTGAGTCCTGTCAGACGGATAAGAAACTCGCTGGGGTGCTAATATGCACAAGCTGCAGCAGCCAAGGAGCCAAGCAGCAGCGTCTAACGCTGCCAGCTGGCCTGGGAATTGTGACAGAGGGAGCTGACGTGCTCCTGCAGGAGGGGATGGGGCCCTCGGCGTCACCCCGCGCTGCTGCACACCTGCAGCGGGATGGGGGTGCAGCTGGGGGCTGGGATGGGGGGCACTGATTCTCTGGCTGCAGCAGTTCAGCCAGGATGGTTATTATCTCTTTTGCTTTAAGAGGAAGGAAGGGTGCTGGCTGTGGCCCTGCTTTCGGGAGTCTGAAGACCAGAGCTGTATTTTCAGGGTCCTGCATGGCTCAATGGAGAAGGAGCTGCATCAGGAAAAGTCTTGCAAAGGTAGCTGAGCCGTGACTGACTGCCCAGCGCTGCCTGGCAAACGGTCACCTATTAACTGACCCTCTGGTGTTCCTGCGTGCAAACACCCATCACCTGAGCGCTGTTTGCTGACAGCACCTTCCTGGGACAGCAGCTCCGCATCCCTGCTGGCCACCATCTGTGGATTGTCCTGCAGGTACCTGCAGGGAGGCCCTGGCAGAGCAGTGACAGTGCTGCCATGTCCCACCCTCTGCCTGCTGGGGACAGCAGGTGGGACAGTGCCCATCCGGAGCCAGGCAGCAAGGCAAGCAGCAGCATTTCATTCGTGGAGGTCTGCAAAGAAAACATTATTTCCCCAAATGTGTTCATCATTCAAAATTATTCAAGCAAAGGTTTCCATCTCACTGTGGCCATTATTCATAATCTGGGAATGTGGATGTGTGGCTCTCCTTGGTAATTAAGCTGCGTGGAGTTTTTTTCTGCCCCCTCTTTGGGCAGAACCCCAGTTGTACCTCAGTCCCAGGGTGTTTCTGCAGAATAAACAGGGCTGGTCTTGGCTGCAGGGACTTGAACCAAGGCTCACAAATCCAGGCGGCCCTTGCTGGCAGGGGGGCAACAGTGTGGGGTTTGCCATTTTGGGGAAATTTATGAACAATTCATAAATGCATTTTACAGACAGCTGTTGGTATGTGCTGAGCAATACTCATGCTGTCAAGGAAAACTAGTTACAGGGTTATAGCTGGACCACTTAAATATTATGATCCATAATATATAAATAGTGGGCTGAATGCTGCTGCTTTGTGCTGTAAAGAGCCCTGTGCATGCTGCAGGTGTCTGCAAGCCATGTGCTTAGACAGACACTTGCCCCTTCTAAAAATCACTTGCCATCCCCTCCTGGGGTCACACAGCACATCACTAATGATGCTGCAGGTTTCTGCCGCAGTGCTGGTCAGGTGAGATTTGCTGTTGGCTGTCACTTGAGGTCCGTGTGCATTGCCCCAAAACCAAGGATGCAGTGATGCTGTGTGCTGTTTCACTCTTCAGCTTATATGCAGCAATGATGCATTTTAACCTTGGCTGAAGTTGCACACTTCCTCAGCATTGTGGCCAGACTGAACTGAAAGGGACAGAATAAAGTGGCAAGGAACTAACACCGTAGCTCGGAGGTGAAGGCTGCTGGACTTTGAGGAGGATGGCAGCAGTAAAATAGTGAGCTATTTTCCCTGCAGGAAATATTATACAGGCTTGCTGAACAAGAACAAAAGATTAAACTCAAAGTAAAACGAAATGCAAAAACTGCTGTGAAACTTGCTGGGTGGTCTGAGGGTCTTTGGCTACCGTGAGCTCCTGAAATATCTCTGCATCTCTTCTCAGGATCATGTCACCACCTGAAATGCTTTGGGATCTCATAATTAAAAAGCAACCCCCCATGTCCCAGTAGAAAGCAGGTGTCTGCTGCAGAGTTTGCAGGTCTTTAAAAACCTTTGGAGTGGGTTGTTTGCTCTGTAGTTAAGAACTTGCCACTGTTGTAAAAGTGGGGGTCTAGCCCTGCTGCTGTCTGTCTTCTGCTGGGCAGTGCTGTGCCCCAGGTGCTGGGTGTTGCTGAGGATGGAGGTTCAGTAACTCTCCAGGTTTCTGGCAAACCCTGCGGGATGTTGTTAGAGACAAACCACGCGGAGCCTTCTTGGTAGGTAGCTGCACGCTTCCCTCCTCCCTGTGGGCTGCTGACCTTCAGGGTGCATTGGGGACTGGGCAGAGATGTGCAGGGACAGCACGCCTGCCCACTCACTCAGGTGCCCAAATTAAAACGTGCACAGGAGATGGATCTTTACATTCCCTTTAAAATAAAGAACACTTAAAATGGAAACATATTAACAGAAGGGAAGTTGTAGCTGCAAAAAGACATTCTGGAGCACTAGGAGGCAGCAAGTTAAATCTCACTCCAAGAAACAGCAGGCAGCAGCTGAGCCTCAACCTGCAGCCATTCCAGCATGAAACTGAACTCTGGGCTGATTTTTCTCTAAAGGCAGGCATGGAAAAAATTGTACATGCAGCAGTATTTCACTGCTACGCTAAATGTGGCTACAGAGAGAGATTAATTCCTGCAGCATAAAGGATTTAAACAAGGACTTGAGTTTACAGTCAGGATGAGGATGCAAGATCCTTTACACTTTGTCACAGTGTTTTTTACCCCCCCCAAACTGGGATCTGTTCCTGATGGTGAAGCCTGACCAGCAGTTGCCAGGAATTTCTGCTCCCCTGGGATGAGGGACGGTGCATGTGAAGCAGAGCTGGGCCAGGGTCCCGCAGTGCTGCATGTCCCCTCCTGGCACCAGCGCATCCCCCAGCAAAGCCCTGCTGCTGCTGCAGTGACTGTGTGACACGACAGAGTCCTGTGCAGCTCACAGGCCTGCAGAATGTGCATGTTTATTTGGAACAATGCTCTGGAAGATGCAGATTTTTGGCATACATCCACTCAAGGATAAGTGAGCTGTGTTCATTCTGCCACAGCTCCAGCACTGTAGCGAAGATTGACTTAAATCCCTTCTATTCAGTGTCCTGAAAACAAAACACTGGTACAAACTGGACAGCATGTACGTGACTGACTGTAGAACTCGTGAGAAAAGACACACTCTGAATAAACAGAAGTAAATAAATGCATTTTGAAAAAGATTTATGTAAAATATTCAGAGGAAAACATTACACTTGCAAATACTTATGCTTTTGAGTAACTTTACACTGGCAGATTAGCTAACTCCGATGTAGTTATTCATGTACCTAACACCAAGTGTGCAAATACTTGCTGATTTGGAGCGTGTGTTTTTGCTCTGTGGAAGAGCATAAGGGTGCCTTTCCCCAGGCAGGAGTGCCAAGCTGGCAGTGCCGCGCAGCCTGCCCGCTGCGGCAGAGCCACCGCAGCACCTGCCACGGCAGCACCTGCCATGGCAGAGCCGCCGTTCCCCACAGCACCCGCCGCTCCCCGGGGCTTCTCTCAGGGCAAAGCTGAAACCACAGCTATGCTGTGCTGGAAAGTGACTGTCTCTTTGGAACAAATGTTATTGCAGTTCATGCCATAGACATGTTGGGATATATGTTTGCAGCAGTGTATCTTAGAATATTTTGTGGATTCTAAGCAGCAATTAGAGTCTTCCTTTGAAATCAATTCATTTCCTACTGCCGTGGTAGCAGGGAGGATCTTATTGAAACTCTAGGATTTTTAATATTATTACACTAAAGACTCTCTCAGTATCAGCATCTCCATGGGGGAGCATTAGCACACTGTAATGTGTAACAACTTCTCCAGTTCAGGAAATCTTGTTGTATTTGTAATAGGGCATTTGGGGCATATATTATGTATGGGACATATATTTCTCATTTCCACTAGGCATCATCTTTCCTTTTCTCTAAATTACTCTCCAAATCAAAAAAATGCATTGTATTCCTTATCGCTCAAAAACCCAAAAATATATATATTTAATCTTTGAGTGCAGAAGCCACTATCAGGCATCAGGGCTGTATGCGGTAGAAGCCCGAAAGCCTTGGTTGAACAGTGAGGGAACAGAACCATAATTAAGAATACCCAGTTATTACCATAGTTCAGCAAGCACCGGTCTAACATGCTTTACTGGAGAGAAGCACCAGCCAGAAGAGGAGGAAAGTTTGGTCCCAGTCCAGGGTTGTATGCAGGAGAAAGTGGGGTGACAGGATTCTGCTGTTGCAGAACACTTTCTTTGCTTTACAGAGAGGAATACAAAACGCATATGTTGCTTTTCAGACAAACCTCTCAAATACTAACAAATCAAAGCTCACAGTATTTCTCTCGGTTGTAAGTCTGCCCACACCAGAATGAAGAGCAAGGAGCTGGAACAACCCTGAGGGTCAAACCCCAGAACTCCCCTGGTCCCCAGCTGTGCCCAGCCCTGCAGGCACCAACAACTACAGACCAGCCACGGGCCTGCAAGAAACTCCCGCTCAGCCAAGCTCCCTCCTACCTCAGAAAGGTGTAAAACCAGCCTGGAGATACCTGGGGAGGAAAGGGACGGGCTACTGGCCCAGGTGCTCCTGCTCAGCTCGGCCTGGCTAAAGGGACATACCTGGACAGAGTCCAAATGGGATGGAAGAAGCTAACAGTTATCTGGGTGGGAAAAGAACAGGCTGACCAGAGCTCCTCAAAGGATGACCCAATCTGAGCTAAAAGGAGAAAGGAGAAAAACAGGGTATTAGTGGTGTAGTTAAAGGTAGAACATCAGACAAGGAATCACCCTGTAACAACAGAGATGGACCCTCCAATCCATGCACCAGCCCTTCAGATGGTGCCTGATTCTGTCAGGGCAAAAGAGGACAAGTGGGAGGAAATTTGAATGACGTAATCTGAGATCTTTCTCCTCTTGTAAGTCACAGAGGCCAAGTTTCCAGCACAAAGGAAACCGTGGCTCTGAGCGGGCATCATGTCATGGGAAACAGTCAGAGGAAACCAGCTCTAGGAAGGACCAGGGAGACAATCGTGCCTGATCCCTGCCCCGAGGGAGTGACTGAGTGATGTCTGATAAGAGGGCTTTCAACTTGGCCAGTGATGAAAACTTTCCAGGCTGTGTTTCACTCTTTGTGGTTGTAAAGTTTTTCACCTTTGCAGAATCTGTTGCACTTCACAACCATCAGTTCTTTGTCTCCTCTTTAATTCACCTACAAATTCATGTGTTTTCCTCTCTCCTTTATTTCATTCTTTACTCCAAGAATTTTTCTTTTTCTTTACATCAGCAGCTGACTCTTCCAGTCTTAGATCAAAGGCCATTGATGTCAACCCCTACACCAACCTTGCTGCTCTCCGGATTATCTTTGATGAGGTTCCTTGGGGTAAGGTGCTCAAAACCAAATGGAGGGCAGCTGCAGGCTTATTTTATATGATTATGGCTACAGGACATGCTGCTCTTCCAGGTTATGTTGTGATTTGCATCATCTGCTAAGTTAATAAGTGTGTTCTCAATTTCATCACTGGCATGTGATAATATTGAGCAGAACCACACCTCTGCCGATCCTCGGGTCAGGATGTCTCCCATGCTATGAGAAGACCCTTAACAGCTTCACGTTACCCAACCAGCCTGGCAATCCCTGACCTCTCGGGAGCATATTTGCTTTGTTTTTCAGGCCATGGTGAGAGCATCCCATATGTTACTGAAGTCAAGGTTGTTCCCAAAACTGCTTATCCTCTAACCCCAGGGACTGCTTTCTCAAGAAGAAAACCAGTTTGGCTGGACACAATTTGCCCTTCATCAGTGCACAGCAGCTGCTGCCCATCTCCTAGGTGTAGTTGGTTTCAGCAGGAAGACTGAGGTTACATTGACCAAATTACAATTATTCGGCTCTTATTCTGGAACCGTTTTCTCTATGAAGCTCAACTTTTCGTGGTGCGGGGCTCGCAGGAGCTGGCCCGGGAGCACCGAGCCCGGCGGTCGGTGGAACCCGAGGCAGAGCCCCTGCCCCGGGAGGCGGGGGCCACTGGGCCCCGGGGCGCGCCCGCCGTGGGAGGGGCAGGGCGGCCGGGCCCGTGTCGGCCCGCGGGGCCGGTGTGGCGCGGGGCCGGGCCCGGGCGGCGGTGGGAGGCAGCGCTGCGCGGCCGGCGCGGTGAGTGCCCGGGGACGGGTCGGAGCGGCGCCGAGGGGGCCGCGGGGCGGCGCGGGGGCCGGTGCGGGGCGGGCTCTGGGCCCTGCGCGCCGCGGTCCGGGCGCGGAGCGGCGGGGGCCTGCGCGGCGGCGGGAGCCCGAGCTGCGCCGCTGCGGCCCCGGCCCCGGCCCCGCCGCTGCCCGGGGCCCGGCACGACGCGCGTCGCCGGGTGAGGCTCCGCGCTGGGCCGGGCCGCGGCCTGCCCGCCGCTCCCCGCCCCGCCCGGGCCCGCAGGCCGCTCCCCCGCCGCCGCCGCTCCTCCCGCCGGGCCGCGCCGCGCCGGCCCCGCCGGGCGATGAGGAGCTGCTTCTGCCTGCCACGGGGGAGCCGCGACCCGCCGCCCAGCGCCCGGGCAACAGTTAAGTGTCCCCGGACCCGCCGCGGCCTCCCGGGCGCTCGGGGCTCCTGCGCGGCGGGGGCGGCGCGTCCGCGAGCGGGGCCCGGCCTGGCCGCCCCTCCCGGCCCCTCCGCGGGCGGGGGCGCTGGCTTGGCCGGGGCTCTGCGGGCCGGGACGGAGCCCTGCGGGCCCCGGAGCGCCCGGCGGGAGCAGCCGGGTCGGGCGCGGCTGCCGGCGCCGCGGGGGGACGGGCCGGGCCGGGCTGGTCCCGGCCGGGCTGCTCGTGGCATTAAGGGCTCTGCGGGGGCTGGTGGCCGGTGGCAGAAACAGCGTCGGTGATAGGCGGTGGGGCGAGGCCCGGGTGACCTTGACTTGCTCGAGAGTTTACTGCAGATTTTGTTAGTGACTGGTTAGAGAAAATAACAAAAAAAGCCTGTGTTTTGTGTGTCTTTTACTGCAAATGGTCGCAGTGTGGGTTTGCCTGACTGCCCATTTTCTCACCTGTTCTTAGGTTTCTGTGTATGTGGAGGGGATAATGTGGGCTCTCTCTTTACACCACTGGCCGGAGCACCGATACCGAGCTGTCTGTGTTTTGTGTACTTACCTCTTGCATTACTGAGGCTCGTGAGCTTTCACTGTGGTTTCTGGAGAGGTTCTCAAAGATCCTCCAAGCTTCAGCATTTTTTGTGCTGTCTCTGAGCTGGGGCATTCCCAGCTTGGTCACGGTCACACAAGCAGGGTTTTTCAGCCAGCACGAGACAGGCTGGGCTTCAGCAGGTGTTCAGCTGGTCAGGCGAAAACTGAGGTTTCTCCATCTTGTGTTGTATTTTCACTGGGTGAGAGCATGCTAATGCATACCTTAGTAGAGCCTGTGTGTTGTGTGGCAGGTTGGCAGTGTCATTGCTGTAATTTTTAGCTGAGTGAGCTTTACCCGCTAGATTTTCTCAGAATACTGGGATGAAGACTTAGCTTGAGTTTCTGGAGGTGTGAAATAAAACATACAACACTTCAGTCTTGCAGTGCATACTGCTCTGGCAAAGTGAATCCCAGGCTTAAGGGTTCCTGTAGACCCCCGGGATTGTTCATACATGTGCCAAGATAGAAATAACTGAACTGAATGTCATTTAAATTTTGCTGCCCTGGTGCAAGGTTGTCTGTGTATGGAAACCTATTTTGGTTTGAAATAGGACACTCTTCTCAAATGCATGCCCATAGTTAGAAGTGCTGTGAAGCAACAGAAAATTCAGTTTTGCTCATTTCCTGACTTAAGTTCCTGTTTCCATCCAGCTAAGTCACAAACTGTAGAGATTTTGCAGCTGATAGGGGGCAGTTGTCTTGAAGATGGGAGTCTGGGTGCAGGGGTGATTCCAGACATACCTTCGTTTGGGGTGAAAAATGAAACTGAAATTCTGCCTGCTCGTGATGGAGGCCTCCAGGCCTCTGACCCTGTGGCCTGCCACGGTCTCCTGTTTTTCTGATTGAAACTATGTCCTGTTCCATGAACAGAAATAGAAAACTGGCTGAGGCTGTGTCCTGTTCCCGGATGCAGTGGGAGGACCAGGCGCATGGAGTACGGCAGCGTAACTTCAACCCGCGTTGTGCCAGCAGTGCCTACCACCTTTTCAAAATGGTGGAGTGATAACCTCAGCATGCAAACAAGGGTTTTAGCAACGTGTCTGCTTTGGTTTGATGGGATTGTTTCCTGCGGGCTGCAGGAACTCAGTGAGGTAGTCGATAATTGTTTTCTAGTTTTGCCTTAGCTTATACTTTTCTGCCTGTGGGAAGAGCAAGTCAGCGTCAAAGTGCAGGGCTTGTAGTTGAAGGGAGAAACAATAAGACCATTCTCTCTCCAAGTCCCTTGCTATTTAACTTCAGAACTTGACCCGCTTTGATGGCAGCGTGATGCTTCTGTAGCAAGTACATCATCAGGCCTGATCTGGTCATGTACCCACCAGCTTTTGAACTTGCCTAACTTGTTGAAAAGGAACACCAAGAGGGAAAAATACTCTATAAACTCACAATAATACATTAATTTCTAAAAACGTGTTCCTTTGCTATATATGTGTCCCAGCCAAAGCTCGGCAGTGTGTGTGGTCAGTCATCGCAGTGGAATACTTGAAACGGACAGTGAAGGCAGCAGAAAAGTGGCCGCGTGCCAGGAGCTGGTTCTGTGCATCTTGTCCTGCCGCGCTGTGCTGTGTGCTGCTGGGGTCTGGTGTGGGCAGGAGGCGCGGTGACTTTCCCTGGTGGGGGCAGATCCTTTCCCCGCTGGCTTTGTCCAAGCGGCTCCGTGATGTGTGGAAGCTTCTCTCTGCCCCCGGGTTCGCGTCCGGCCTCCCCTGGCTGCCTGGGCCTGCCGGAGGCGGGATGTGGTCCTGCAGCTGAGAATGACCTCCAGCGAGCATGCTCCCAACTAATGGGAAAAATGTTCTTCAAATTGTTTTGGGCTGTTCCCAGAATAACCCTGCAGCGGGTGGAACAGCGGAAGCCTTTCAATAGAGCTCGGCAAATGCAGCTCAGCGCAGGATGTTGAAAGGTGTCTCCCGGTCAGCTGGTTTGAGTTCTCAGCCACCATGATGTTAGGTGGGCATATAGGTCAAGCTCGCGTTGTTTAAAGAGAACTTCAGTAAAATAACAAGCTGTCTAATCGGAGTATTTATAGAATCCTGCTCCTTAATTTAATCTTTCTTTTGCTGTTTGTTTTTTGTTTTTAAGTTCAAAGGCACAAAGGAAAAGAAACCAAACTTTGCAGATGCCCTGGGGGAGAAGTGCAATGTAACTAATCGTCTGCATGATTACCCAGCCAGAGACTCCCCTCTGACCTGTGCAGAGTTCAGAAAAACATTTATCCGAGTGTGCAGACCAATGGCTGCTGCCCTGTATCTGTTCCAGATGAGTCCTCGATGCCACCGGCACAGCGGGAAGCTGGTCTGGTGCAGCAGAGCCCGCCCGCACCCCTGGCCTGCAGGCTCGCTGTGCTGCCGTGCTGCGGTGCCGGGCGCTGGCCCAGCCCTGCGGCTGCGGAGCCCCAGCAGGGAGCACCGTGCTGTCCGCAAACCTGGAGCTTTGTTTCCTGGGCAGCTATTCTGCCCGCCCGTCTTCCCTGGCTGTGGGCGTGGGCCGCAGGCTGAGGAAGAGGAGGGTGCCTGTCCGGCTGGGCGCTGCGCAGCGGTGGCGGCGTGGGGAGCTCGGCTCGGCCCTTGCTGCAGCGGGGTGCCGCTATGGGCCCTGCGCCAGTGCTGCATGGCGTCTCACCCATAGCTTCCGCCTCCCACCCTGTCAAGGCGGAAGGCCCGGCTCTCCGTGCTCAGCCACTGCTGCCATAGAGGGGCTTTGTGCGAGCCGACACAAAGCCAGGATTGATGGCGCTTCCCCTCCCCCTGCTGTGCTCCGACAAAGGTGCCCTTCTCCTCTCGCCAAGGACAGGTTCCATCAGGCCAGGGGTCTGCCCAGCGGCACTGCGCCGGGGGTAGGGGCGCTGACCCCACTCCTGCAGTGGTGCCAGAGCCCCCCAGCCCCGTTCTTGTCCTCTCCAGGACAGCCCTGCTGCTGCCTGAGTCCCTGCTGGGGCAGCATTCAGCAGCAGGTCCCTGGCCCGTGTCAGCCCTGTCCCCACCGTCAGCGCTGTGGCATGGGAGGGAGCACTGGGGGCTCCTGTTGCCTGGGCTCTCCCAGGCCTGAGAGGGGGCACCCCCGAGGTGTTGGTGTGAGCTAGCGTCAGGGCGGGTTTGCTGGAGGCCGGAGGTGCCAAGGGAGCGGATCTGCTTCCCCACGATGCAGCTGTGCTGGAACCTGCAGTGCGGTGTTCTCAGCGTGCTGGGGAATATCATCACTTACCTGGATTTCAGTTCAAAATAGCCTAAGAGAAGCTCATATCAGCATTAATTATCTCCCAGCTCCTCCCAGTGCGTAATAACAAGTCGTCACGTTATCGAGAGTGACTTGGAAAAGTTTCAGAAAACATGCATCTGTATGAAGAACAGATTGTAAGTTCTTTGTTGAATTCACATTGTGTTTGCTCAGTACTGTGCATTTTAGGCAGCAGGTTCTGGATTATTTGCAAGGCATCTGGCTGAGCCGGTGGAGCAGTGCAGGCAGCAGTGTGGGGTTTGTCAGGGCTGTGCCGGGGCCACCAGCGTTCCTGCAGCACGGTCCTCGCTTCTGCCTGCCCTGAGCACAGGGAGCCCCTGGGTACAGGATGGGGAGCCCTGTGGCTCAGGGTGCGCGTCTGGTTGTGCTTTGGAGGCTTGGACTGTGTAGGGAGCTGAGTGGGTCTGCTTTGCTCCGTGCGTGCTGGGTACTTGCCTAGGTGCCGAAGCAGAAACCTCTCTCAGGCTTGGTTCACTGGCGATAGTGTTTCCACCATTACTGTTCACTGATTTCTGTTATTTTAGACTCCTCAGGTAGCCTGGTTGTTGGTATGACATTATTATTATTTACATAGGGCCCAGACTTGCTCTTTTTTATTGCCTGCAGCACGATGTTTGCTCAGACTGGGCATTGTGAAGTGTAAACCCAGGTCCCACTGGCACCAGCACTCACCTCTGCCTTTTCTAGAAGCAGTAAGTAACCAGCTGTCTACATGGCCTAGAAATGCTGGGGTTTAATTGCTCTGAGGAGGGAATTGGATTCAGTAGCTCTGGTTCACGGCTTGTCTGGCTCTGCAGCAGTGGCGCTTGTTTACACAAAGCACTGCTCTTTCATCTGGGGGTGCGTGGGGGGAGGTTTCCTGGGGCATTCCTGCCTGAAAGCCGGAGAAGACTTGCCCTAACTGGCTGTCTCTGCAGGAGACCACATGCTGAGGCAGTGGCACCTTTCCCCATCCTCCTCAGCGAGTTGTGTCAGCAGCTCTCTTGTCCTCTCCTCCTGCTTCCTGCAACAGCATCTCTCTGAAATTGGTTGGTCTTACCTGCTTCTGACCCCTTTGCGTATCTCCCTCCCTGAAGTACGCGGTAATGTCTCCCTTCTCCTGGAAGATGCTCGGGCCTCTTCAAGGCCTCTGTCTGCTTTGCATCAGACTGTCCTGTGCTGTTTCATCTGTGTTGCCCTGGTGTTGAGGCTCTGCAGCAAGCGCGATTTTGCATACAGCGCCAGATACATCTGTGCTGCTACATGAAAATGGTCTGGTTCAGGAGGGTGTGCTGGGACTGAAGACTCGCAGGGGAACCCCCAGCGTGTCTAACACCCGTAATGGACGGGGAGCCTCCCACTGAAGCCCCTGGGAGCAGATTTCCTGCTGCTTAAAATGGCAGAGCTGCTTCAGCCAGCCTGACTCAGGGGTGAGATTTGCTCTGTGAGAGGGAAGGGAACGAGCTTGGGTTTTCCCATCGTTGCTAGATGGCGACCAGCCCATGCTAAGTACCCTGGAAGCAACAAAATTAATCTCAGAGGAGGCTGCTTGCCTAAATTCCAAACGTATTGGGCATTGCACAAATGCACCTTCTTATCAGAAGCAAATGAAAGTGCAGAAGGTGTGTCTGGCCTAATCCTGTGTTTAACTTGGCAGTCCGTGGTGTGTCAGCACAGGCACTGTGGCATGCATGCGGGCTCTCCCTGCTCTGTCTGCTGCTGGGCTGTGCAGCTGAGCAGCCCTGTAATTCCGTTCCTTTCTTTCAGGATCAGTCCATAATGCCTGAAGTCCGAGACCTCTCCGATGCCTTGCCTGATGTGCCGATGGACCCCATCACAGGTGTCGGGGTGGTTGCGTCCCGGAACCGAGCACCGACAGGTTATGATGTAGTAAGTAGAGCTATTTCGGCTGCTGCTGCTAATGCTTTGGTTCTGTGCTAATGAGGCTTTACTTTGCTGGGAACAGCATTTCTTCCAGAGAGGGCTTGCCTTCAGACATGTGCTTTAAGAAGTAATTTGATATCCAGCCACCCACCTCTCAGCCTACAGCACTTAGTGCTTTCCCTCAGTGGAGGTTTGTGGGTGCAATCGTGGTACTTCATCTGTGCCACTCCGGAGAAGCCTGATTACCTGGAGGAGGGGTTTTGAGAAACAGCTGGCCACTGTGGCATGCAAATTTAATAATCCTAGTAACATTCATCCTGAAGGAGTCCTAAGTATTGCACAAATTATATCTCCGAATAAATGGATCCCACATCAGCTGTTTAATCCCACATATCAGCACTGCACAATGATGATGAGAAGCTCCAGAATGGGAAGCAAGAGTTTCACATCCAGCTGAAATTGCAAGGATGATTTTGATGGACAGAATGCAAAGGTCTAAACTAAGCTTTGGCAGGAGGCTGGCCAGTAGCTGGGTACAGCAGAGATAAACATGTGAATGGATAAAGGGAGGTCACTGTTTAACAGCTGCTTGTTCCTTGGGTTGGTTGCTGTGTAACCAACAGCATGACTTTTCCCCCCGCATAGATTAGTGTCCCAAACAGTGAAATGTCATAAAATACTGGGCTTGCAGAGCTCTGTATGGAAAGATTTGGTTTGTAGTCCATCTGCCCAGCTTTCTATGTCAGGAGTGGAAACTAGCCGACTTGAGGCTTTGCTCACGTCTTGTACTCTGGATTGTTGCTTACCCTGTTCAGTGTGAGAGGGAAGAAAATGGATCAGGCTGAAGTGAGGGCATCAGCGAGGAAATTGTGAAAAGGCTCCTTAAAGACCTGGAAGGTTTTTGCATTTACGGCATTTTTCTGAGTGCTGATTACCTGTGTGAGCCAGGCTGTGTAATTAGCTGCTTGCCCTGATAAAGGAGCACGGGACAATGTGAGAGTTGTGATAACAGAATTGCATTCTGCCTAAATGACTGGGCAGAGAGAGCGCTCACCCCAGATAGCCTGTCTGTGGTTTAATAGGGAGCTTCAGCGCTACCGCAGTTTAAACTAAACAAGATAAAAGAGTCTTCCTGTGGCTTAATCCAATTACAGTGGGGTTGTAATAACGCTTGTGAATGTGGGTCGCTCTCTCCTAGGGGGCACACAGAGGAGGCTGCCTTTCCTCTGGTTCTCCTGCCTCCCCCTCTGTCTACAAGCAGCTCTTGTCTGGCCGTGGGACCAGCGGTCTGGCTGTGGGGATGTGCCCTCTGTCTGCAGTGTTGGACTTTGAGCGTGGCTCCCACACGCCTGCTCCTTCAGCCTCCTGTATGGCAGATCCACAGTCTGGCTCTGCCTGGGCGCCATGGTCCGCAGTTCGTGTCCTTTCCACTGTACAGCACCCGCTGCGATGGGGCTGCTCTGGCTGCCGCCCTGATGTGACAGGATGTCCTGGTGCCCAAACCCGCCGGACAGTGGCACGCCAAAGACTTGATTTTGCCAAAGCGTACAGAGTGTGCCTGAAGTTAGATTCCTGAAAATCTGCCCAAACTGGCAGGACTGAGCATGTTGGTGGGGAGGAAAGGGAGGAGAGGTGGGAGGCAGGAGCCGGGGGTGGGAGAGGTGTGGTTCCTGCGCAGCCGCGTTCCTCGCTGCAGACTGAACGCCAGCTCCAGCCAGGGCTTTGCTCCGGGGCAAGAGCCCCAGGTGCTGCTCAGCCAGGGCCGCCCTGCACACCCATGGGGCCAGCGGTTTGGGAGCCCATTTGCCCAAGGCCTGTCCTGTGGTAGCAGTAACTCTGTGCTGACTGCTAGGCAGTGCGGAGATTACCCTGCGCTTGGAGGGGTGGGCTGGGGGACACCTTCCTTACCGGGTGTCACTCCATCAAGTCCCTCTCTTTGTAGCGTGTACTTGAGCAGTGTCTTCCCCCAGCTCCGTGAGAAGGAGCATTCCTTGTGCCTGGGGCGCTGGGTGCCCTGTGCCGGGTGCTGTGTCCTCTGTCCCGCACGTTCCTCTTAGCCAAGCGCAGGACGTGGTGAGCTGGGCTGCACGGTGCCTGGCAGCTCTGCCGCAGCTTCTCAGGCTGGCTCCCTTCCCGTGTTGCCGCACCGAGGGCACGCTGCCATCGCGGAGCTGCGCTGCTTGGGCACCACTCTGCTTCCAGAGGTGTCGGGGATCCTCCTTGACTGCAGGAGCCCAGCAGAGGATGTGAGAGGTTTCCTGTTTATATTGCTCTGTTTTCTTTCCCTGTGAATTTTCCGACAAGTTAATGCATGCTTACATTCTCCAGGCTTGGAAAAAGTCTTCAGCAGGATGATGCAGAGGCAGAGCACTCAGGGTTAGTTGCTGAGGACGTTGCCTGTGACTATTGCGTTTTGGCAGAAGCAGGAATGGTTTTGCTGGCATTCCTGTGGGGCTCTGGGGATGGCAAGCTCTTACCCCTGGCTGCTTTTTGCTCTGCTGGTCACGTCCCGCGAGGCTCCGAGGGTGCCTGGTGCTGCCAGGACAGGCAGCTCAGCGGGGTGGGGATGCATCGGAGGGGCCCGAATGGCTGCTCAGCAGGGACGTGTCCCCAGGGGGCAGCGCTGTGCGCCAAGCCTGGCACTGCTGGCTCCTGGGAGCCAAGGACCTCGGTCCTGCCGTCAGCTGCCAGCAGTACCCAGCTCCTGCGCTGCCCCACAGGCTGTCAGGGTCAGCCTGGCTGCCCACCAAAATCCTGTTTTAAAATTTTACTATTTAAAAATGATGCATGTTTCTTTGCAGAAGCCTGGCCATAAAACTGTGTGTCGTACAGGCGCTTGAGCTGAGCAGGGTCTTGCAAACAGCAGTTGATGAAACACGCAGAGCAGCCAATGCACTTTGCTCCTTTTGCTGATCAAACAATAAACACGCTTTTCTCTCCTGCACTTTGGATAATTGGAGGGTTGTGTCAGCACACATCTCTTGCTTTCTGTGCCCTGCGCAGAGTCTCTGTTCAACAAAACATGGGTGCGAACAGGACAACAAATGTCAGCGCTTTATCAGGCTGCTCCAGGGCCAAGGTCTGAGTCAGTTGTGTCCAATGAGATTGGAGGAGCCGCAGGGCAGCGGTTTGCCCATCCAAGAGGCAGCAGGCAGGAGTTCAGCTGGGCCGCAGGCTGCAGCAGGGGAGTCTCCTGTTGGGAGCCATCGGTTGGATGTTAGTCTGGTGGGGTGGTCTTATTTCTGCTACCCTTCACCTGTTTGCCGCCTTCTCTCCTCTCTTATTCGACAACAAAGCTTTTGGGGCCGGGGCTCTTTCCAGCTTGTACCAGGTGAGTGCTGAGTTTGCCCTGCGCACAGTGCTGCCTCGTGCCCACTCTGTGGATCAGCCCGAAGGCAAGATCTGCTCCTGCCCTTCTGTTCGGGACGTGCCTCTGTGTCTTCGGTGGAGGGTCCATTTCCATCACCGTCCATGCAGTGCGTGCCTCTGATCTGACTGGGCTTGGATGCGTTGGGCGTTTGCAAGTGTCTCCTCGCACATGGCACTGCTGCTAAACTGAGTGACCAGGGCTTTCCCCAGCTGCTGGAAACAGCGTTTTGGCCTGGGAGCCAGAATTCCTCGATGGCTTTTCTGTGAAAATAAAACTGAGCTTGGGCAGTTTCTCTGCCTGTCTACACAGACCCTTCCTCGCGGCTTGCCCCAGCGCGCCCTTGCGTGTGGGGTGGTAATGAGCGCCTTGATATGCTGACTTTTCCAAGCCGTTGTTTGGAGGCTGTAGCCAAAGTCGCTGTTTCCTCATTAGGTAGCCTTTCTCAGAGCATCTTTAATGAACAGACTCCCGAGAGACAGCATTTTTAGAACTTCTTTTTATACCTCCTCTCGGAAGTTCTTTGCACGGCACCTTGTGAAGAAACTAATGAGATGCAGTGAGAGTTTGGGCTACCGTTAATTAGGAGAGGTCCAAGGAAGAAGTACTGCACATATATTAACTTTATCTTGGCTCACGTGTCTCCTCTCTCCCTCTGTCTCTTCTTTGCAGGTTGCACAAACAGCAGATGGCTTGGATGCTGACCTCTGGAAAGATGGCCTATTTAAATCCAAGGTCACACGATACCTGTGCTTCACAAGATCATTTTCAAAAGAAAATGTAAGTCCGTTTGAGTATCTGCATGATTTGTGTCTGTGCCTGGTATGCTCTTACCCATAAGATAATTCATTTTATGGAGCCAATTATAATTCAAGCAGGCATTTCGCTGAGTTTCGGTGAGTCAGAAGGCAAACTGCAGCAGCTCGATATTTGCATTTTGTCTGTTCTTTATGGAAAGAAATTAGCTGGCAAAATCTGCAATAAAAGCAGCAGAAAAGGGAATGCTTGCATTTCAGCTCCCCCCTCACACTAGTGTTTCCTGCTGTGGCAATGAGCACTGCATGCTCATGATCCTGATGAGCTTCTGACTCTAATTACCTAGAGAAGCAAATGCTGCAGGTAGTGCTGATGGAGGAAATGCTTGTTTCTGAATCCAGGGGCATCATACATATATTCCTGCAGGATTAGCATTTCTTTCTTTCTTGGTTTTGGTACTGGTTCTTGAAAATTTGCCCACATCGTGCATATGCTGCCATATTGTTGTAATCTTCTAGTATGGCTCCTAAGCATAAGGTGATTTCTGATTGGAGCAGTTGTCTGCCCACATCTTCTGTGGAGGAGAGACCATGTACAGCTAGAGCCTGATGCCTTCTTCTGTGGTTTTGGTTCAGGCTAGTGTGAAAACTTCCTATTTTCTGAGGAACTACTTAATTCTACAATGAATGCACTCCATCTAGTGGGTAATCCTGCTTTTTGTCGTCTTTTGGATATTCAGTGTCTCAGTCGTCAGGGTATGGAGATACCATTTTGTACTTGTGCTTGCATCAACAACAGGAACAGAACAACAACTGCAGCTTCAGAGGCCGTTGTGGGTCCTGACAGGAGAGCCAGGGGCTGCCAGGTTCCAGCATTTGACCTTCATTCCATCCACTTCCCTGCCTGCCTCTTAGATTCAAATAAAGCTCCCGAGCTATGGGAAATATCGCTTCCTGCCGGGGATTGACAATAATTGTGCTTTTCATCCTAGTGTACCTGCAGTAGCAGGAATAATAGCCCCAGAATAGGCAGAGAGGGTATTAAACAGAAAGATTTGTGATGATTTGAGTATTAAGTTTATCTGTGGCTACCTTAAATGTGAGGTTGTCAGAAATAATTACAGGATAGCAGCAACTGCTGGCTGCCAGAGACAGTGTAAATACCCTCGGTCGGTGCCTGTTGGGCTTTTGGCTCGGCATGGTTTGGGCATACGTTCCTCATATCGATGAGGGTGAGTCAAAGGAGCGTGATGGGAGGTGTGACACAAGTCGCTGTGTCCCGCGTGGGGGCTGTCCGAACCCCCGTGTCAGCGGCACATCATGCCGCGGCGCTGCTGGCAGAGCTCCCGGGCAGCAGCCTGTGGGCAGCGCTGCCGTGGCGGGCGCTGGCAAGGGGCTGGTGCTCCTGGCTCACCGTGGCCGTACCGATGGGCGGCGGGAGCAGCCCCTCCTCTCAGGGTGGGTTTCCCAGGGCCAGACCTCCACGCCGGGCGGAACATGCGCTCGTGCTGCGTGAGGCCATGGGCTTCATGTGGGCGAGGGGCCTGAAATGCTCTGCCAGATAAAAGCTAAAGGAGGTATGTAACAGCCAGTAACAGTACACGATACAGACATGGTTTGATGGCTTAGGATGAAATTTTAATTGTTCTGTATTGCATTTCTGTTTATAAAGGCTGTGCAGTAAGTAAAGTGTGTTTTTCTTCCATACGTGAATCCAGATTATTGGCAGCAATACTGGCTTTAACGAGAACCGCAAAGAAAATCTGGTCTCTAAACAATTGTGGAGGCTGTCATTCTGAATTGTGTTTTGAGCTCTTCAAGCCTTGATTAATAGGACGAGGCATCAGTTCATATGGACTCCAAATGAAGTTCTTCATTCCAAATGGCCTGCTCTTCTGGAGTGTGCCTGCGTTTGGAGCTAGAACCATGTCTATTCAGTACTAATTAGCTAATGCATGTAATAACTTTGGCTGGGTCTGCATGAACTATCTTCCTGAAATGCTTTCTGCTGTTACTGTCACAGAAATGTTGTGTTGCTACTGTAGATGTAGAGTGTGTGAGAGCTAAGGTGACCTGCTTAGTGGCTGAGTTAGTGAAGTTAATTCTTTGAACTGACGTGTTTCCAAAGGCAAGAATTTGGTTGTGCTTCCAAGGATCCAAAAGTATGGCAGTAGACGAGGTGTAAGTCCATAGGTGCTGCAAGTTGTCTGGTATCTCCCAGTCCATCATCATGTAGTTCCTGCAGAGGGGACAGTCGCAACTGTTGGCTTGGTACCTCCTTACCATTTTTAAAGTTGATGGTCAAATACAATGACAAGACGTTTTGGGGTTCAGTGGGTGAGAAAAGCTGGGTTTGAATTTGGTGATGTTGTCATAGTCAATTGTGTCTTTTCTCTCTCCAAAGAGTCATTTAGGCAATGTCTTGGTTGACATGAAGCTCATTGATATCAAGGACACTTTACCGGTGGGCTTCATCCCCATCCAGGAGACCATCGATACTCGTAAGTTGGTGTCCGTTCATCAGTCCTGTGCTCTGAGCAGCCGCTGCGGTGGTGCCTGTGTGGGGGGCGGTGCGGGGCTGTGCACCTCAGCACTGCTGCTCCCTGGGGTTACACGTGCATGTTGGGGCAGCTCTGGACTGCCATAAACAGCCTTCGGTTTTCCTGTACTATTCAGGCTTTTTAATGCTGCTGCCTGACTGTCACCCACTTGCCTGTAGAGCAGCGCAGCTCTGGGCAGGAATAGTTCCTTCTTTTGTTTTGCAAGGATGGACTAGGCCCAGCGGGAACAGAACTGTGGTGTTGAGGGATGTTCACAAATGGGTGCCGAAAGGAAGGGCGTGTGCTCGTGGTGCTGGCTTCATGCACACCGGCTTTACGCCTCCCTCCGTGAGCAGACAAAGGCCTGTGTCCTGGGAGGTGGTGCTGGGGGTGGTGGGGTGTGTTTGCGCTTGCCGAGGAAAAGCACAAGTGGAATGTCCAGGGAAAATACCATCCTCGTTTCTGCAAGGCAGGAATGGCCTGCTGCAACATTTAAGCCAGCAGCTCCCAAACGGTGCATTTGGGTCCCCTGAGACTCACGGCAGCTGGAGCCGGGTCTGGTCGCAGCACTCTGCTCTGCGGCAGTGCTTCGGGCTCGGGGCGCGGGGAGGCTGGATGAGCCCCCGGGGAGGCTGGGTGATCTCCTGGGGAGCACATGTGGCCGAGCTGCGGGACACGGGGCTGCGGGACACCGCCCGCTGGTGCTGGCTGTGCTGGAGAGCCGGGCTGCTGCCCGCTCTCGTCAGGACTGAAATCCAGCCCAGTTAGGAGCAGGAAGGAGCTGGGTGAGCCTGTTTTGCAGGGAATAGTTCACCTAGGTCTGCAGCAGACTGGAAAATCATCCTCGTCACTGCTGATCCGATTTGAAGCCGTGACCGGGAAGTGGGAAGCTCTGCAGCCCGTTTCCCGTTCCCCTGGGTCACCCGTTTCCTTGGCAATCCCTGGGCACGCATGGTGCGGGGACAGTCATGGCTTGTCCTGCTCGCCCTTGGGAGTGCTGGACGCTTCCCTGTGCTGCTTGAGTGTTTGTGGAAGTCCTGGTGGAAAGGTGGGAGGAAACTTAGTAATTAATTTTAAATGCATTGGATTGCGACCCATACAATCTTTAAAGCAGAGGCATTGTCTGTATTAATGAAGTGGTACATATCCCTGCCCCCGTTAGCATGAATGAACACATTTCGATTGAGTGTTTATAATATGTTTACTTAAAATTAACTCTGGTTAAGCATGTGTAATGAATGAATCAAGCTCCTAAACCAAGTTTGCTACAGACTGCAGGCTCTAGCCAAGTGTGAAAGAGACCAAAGACAAAAGCAAATAGTCAGCTTTGTACTTACTGTGAAAGTGAAATAAGAGGCATTGATTTTGTTCAGAGTTTAATTTGTGGTTATACGTGTTACTGTGCTCTTTTCTAAGTGGCAGTTGACTTGTAGTAAATATATTAAATATGGTTCTCCTTGTTAGGTTCTGAGAAAATTTTTAGATGTGGAAGCCTTAAACCCTCGGTTCCTAAAATCGGTTTTAGGCATTTCATATAAAAGCCCTTGTTTTCCAGAGCAGGAGAAGACTAGACTTCAGGGATACAGGTATTTAACATCTTTAAAAAGCAGCACTGTAACTGCAAAGCTGCATGCACAGATGCTGCAGTGTGACACACCTCACGCTGTCTGCACGTTTATTGGTGCTGGTGCGACAGCAAATTTCAGAGGCCGGGATGGATTGCTTTCTCCAAGGTGCGGTTTACGAAACTGGAGGAGCCTACGGAGACAGGGCTGCTTGCCATCTGTTGAAGTGAGAGCATATTTTTAAGCTGGAGGATATTTATTCATATTAAACTGAAGGGTTTTTATTTTGCAGGCACTTGTAGTTGTTTCCAGATTTTAATTCAGTGTCTGCACTTTAGATTTTCAGTTTATCAGTAGACTTCTGTCATGTCTCTCAAGTGGCTGCATTCACAACAGAAACCTCGCCTTGCTCCCGGTGGGACTCTGCGGGCTCCTGGGGGGAGCCAAGCCGTGGTTTCCACGCAGGGCACACCCGTGTCTGTGCCCGTGCCACCCCGGTCACGCCGCTGACCCGTACTTGGGTGTGGGTATATCTGCATGCATGTAGATGAATTCATTGTACAGATGAGCCTTAACTCTGTTGGGCTTGAGTTTTTCTTGATGGATAACATGGAAACAAGGCAAGCATTACCTTGGAAAGAGAAAGTAAATGTGAGAAGTACATGGAAGTGCAAAAACCACCTGCAGTTTCTGTTCTGTAGTGAGTGCTCTGTGGCAGACGTGACGTCTGACCGTCGCTGCTGAGGGTGCCAGGGAGGATCGGTTTATCGCAGTGCCTAATGACAAATCTCACGCAGTGTGCACAGAGCTCCTGATGGAAGATTTCTCCAGTCACTGCACTGTCTGGTTTGCTGACATGGATCTGTTCTTTGGCTCTAGTTCCTGCCATGATTATCTGCCTAATATCTGGAGAGACAATAAATAACATTTATACCCTAATCTCGCATAAAAACCACCCTGTGTCCTGGGTTGTTTTTGCAGAAGAAATAGCTTTCAGAAAGAAGAGGCTGTGCATTAAATTCATCCCTCGAGATTCCACAGAGGCAGCGATCTGCGATATCCGGATCCTGGGCAGATCTAAACAAGCCCCTCCGCAGTACACGTTCATAGGGTAGGTACCCTTCACTCCAGAACCTGTTGTTTTAAATCCAATTGTGCCAAGGCTAAGCACCCTGTTTTCCTATAATTACGAAGTAGTAGTTTGTAAGAGCTAAAGCTTGTCACTAGAAAAGTCTGCATAAGCAGAAGTGTTACTGAATTTTATGTAGGAATTAACTAACTGCTTTGTTTTTCTTTTCCAATTAGTCTGGTTCTCCCTAACCACGGTGCTCGTGGGACACATTGGTGTTGATACTTGTGCATGTGTGCAGCCTTTGTTTGTGGTGTTTATGTCTTCTGTGTTGATTACACAGGGAGTTGAACAGCATGGGCATTTGGTACCGGATGGGCAGAGTTCCACGCAACCATGAATCTCCCCAGCCTGCCACTCCTCCTTCCCAGGCACCAGCGTCGACTCCAGCTCCTAACCTGCCCAAGTAAGTTTTCTACTTTCCAGCCCCTTCTGCTTGCTGCTGCGTGGTGTATTGTTACTGACTTTGCCTGGTGGAATCAAGATCAGGGTACTGTATCAACGATCATGTGGCATGATCTGATAATGAGGGAATGTGTTGTCCCTTCAAGTATTTCCCTTCTGGAAGTTCCTTTGACTGTCATTGTGTAAAGACATGTGGCTGAAGAAGTCAGAAGAAAGAAAAAGCCTGCAGAGGAAGGGAAACAGCAAACCGCACTTTGCTTTAAACTGTGTGGGATGTTGTATTTTCCCACAAGCACGCGTGGGTCAGCCGATTTCTTTCCTTGACCAAAGGGAGGGAAAGGCATTCGTACAGATTTTAGTGCATAGGGACATAGGTTTTGCTTGTTCTCCAGAATCAGTCCACTTGTGGTTTGAAGTACTGGCCCTGGTTTTTTTTCCTTTTCACGGACCCCATGGCTGTGCCCCAGTCTTGCAGCTGCTGTTGAGCGTGCGGAGCCGGCTACTCGTCCCGCAGCGCTGACCGGAGCAGCACCTGTGGGCAGACGCTGCCGTAGTGACTGCCCAGGGCGTTTTCCCTGTGTTGTAGACAGTATTTGTGTGTGTATAAATGTGTACACTTGTGTGTATACTTGCATATAACAGTCCTGTATTGACAGCTTACTTGCTGGATTTATCTGGACAAAACAGAGTGGTATTAAGCAACAACCCAACCCAGACAGGTTAAACTGAGCACTTTTAATGCTGGGACAGCACATTCTCTACGGGTCCCTTTGGGCTTTTGCTTAATTAAGCGAACGTGTATTTTTGCACTAGGCATTTGATATGCTGCAGATACATTTACAGTATTACAATAACTGTTAAGAGAATTTCGAAGGAGACAGCAGAGGGGAATTCCAGGGGGATCGGTTTGTACGCAAAGGTCATTGTATCGTGTGGATGGAAAATACTCATGTCCTTCCGAGTCTTGATTTACAGGTCACTTCAGAGAGCGATGCTTTTAAACTGCTGTAAACTGTTCCCAAAAAAGCTGTTGGGTGTCTTTTTAAGGCAGGTGTGCACATTTGAGCCTTCACCTGTGACCCAGACTTAAATCCGCTGTGGTGCGGTGGCTCGGGGCTCTCCAAAGCCTTCGGGCATTTCTTTCCCCGACTTCTGCTCAGTCCCTGCCGTAGCACGCACCTGGTTCTCCTGCGCTCTCAGGTGTGCTGCGGGCAGAGGTGCCGTCTCGCTTCTCAAACAGAGCTGAGGCAAAAGAGATGAGAAGCCAGCAGTCTCCTGGAGATTGCAGCTGTCCCACCGGGAGCTGATTCCTTGTTTTGAAGCTCCGCTGGACATAAGCTACATCCCAGCACAAGCCATGCGAGATCAGAGGAAAAGATGTCTTGATTTGAGAGCACACATCTTCATTTTCTGTCTGCAAGAAATTCCTGCCTGAGCAGATTTCCACAATAAAGAGGAAAAATTATCATAGCAAGAGAATGTCAATGGCAGTCCTTAATCACCAAGTGTGGACGGGTCACTTTATAGCCTGGCAGCGAAGGCTGCAGAGCAGCGTCAGAACTATTGGGAACAGGGCCAAAATTAGAGCTCAGAGCATCAGCGACAGTCTAAAAAGAAGTGTTTACAAGGCTTATATATTTTATAACCTCTTGTTGTACAGCTTACGGTTTACAATGGCTGCAAGGAAATTGGATCAGTTTTGTTTTACTTGCCAAATAAAGCAAATGTCAAAATAGTCAATATAAAATGTATTCTAATTTGGCTGAGTTAAAACAGCCAGTGTGCAGTGGAATAATTGAATGTTACATTAATGCCTCCTAGTAAAAACCAGCTGTCTGTAGCCAGCTCCACTCTCGTGCCCTGTACATGATTTACAGGTAACTTTTACACCACCAGCCTGATCATTCAAAGCATCTTTCACATCTGTTTTTTTACTCTGATTATTTATTATCCAATATATTTTTTAAGAAATAGAAATGTATATAAAGGTGCATCGTGCAAATATTTCATTATTACGGGGAACACATACTACTTGAAAGCCTTTTCTAGTACTTTATCAGCAATGTGTTAAGTTACTCAACACTTAATGTTCATGGAAGATTGTAGTCACAAGTAACCTCTTATTTTTACGTCACCATAGAGAGATGAGATTACCCTGGTAGCCAGTTTGCTGGTTTATTCCATGTGGATATATCCACAGGAACAGCAGTGAGTTATTCTGGTGCTGCCATGAGTGCCCAGAGGAGCGGCGAGCGGTGCCAGGCAGGGCACTGTGGAGATTCTGCGTTAGGCTGGCGGGTATTTGAGCTGTTCTTTTCGATTGCTGTCTAGCATTATAAAATTGTTTTAAATCAAGAAGGTATGCTTGGGTGCTTCAGAACAACTGCTGACACTGGATATAAACTAAACCGGTAAAACACACCGGTGAGCTTCTGCACAGCAAAACCTTCCGAAACGGAAGGACTTTATACTGTGAGAGGTTTATTTCTATACCAGCTGTGTTTCCTCCTCTGGTCCATGATGTAAGTCACTGATGGCAGCGGATGGTGGCACATCCGAGCTCTGTCCTGTGTCAGAGGTTTGACCTCTGCAGTTTGCAGCACATCAGCAGCTGCTCCCCCTCGTGTCGCGGGGTTGTGGCTCGCAGCCAGAGTTGCACGGGGCAGGCTTTAACTGATATTTGTGCTGGACTGCATATGTTATTTTTCAGCCATTTCTTCTCCTTGGTGTTTCCTACTGCAGGCATCTGGTTTAATGGTCTCTAAAGGCAGGTCTGGCACATCCCGGGGAGGATGGCTCGCTGTGCTGTGGAGCACAGCCATGCCATTGTGCACGGCATCAAGCTGCTTCACTGTCTTTTCTCTCCAAATTCTGCGACAGCTTCTTGGCACTTACGGCAGCCTGGAGAAACACACTTGCAGTTTCCTAGAAGGCTGCTACTAAAGAGCTGCTTTTGTTGGCTGAGTCGCCGATGGGAGTTTAACCTGACTTTGCTCAGTACCTCTGCTCTGGGCTGCAGGCTTGCACTCGCCAGTGCTGCATGTGACATCGCTTTGGCGAACAAGAAAGTAATCCTTGCCCAGAACAGGTGCTCATAAAGGTAACTCATCTGGCACTTCGCACGCTTTTGCTTCACCCAGCCTGTGGATCGGCAATTGCCAGCGCATGGGCTGGAGACAAGCACAGGTCCCAAGCATTGGAGAGGTGTCCTGGGGCTCAGCCCCTCCGTGTCTTGGGCTCTGTTGGGGTGGGTAGGGCAGGATTTGCGTGTGATGTTCTCTTCTCCCTGAGTCCAGTTCCAGCCTTTTGGGAGCAAGTGCGTAACTCCTGTGAATGCACGCAGAGCCAGCCTCAAACCATTTGCCTTGCAACTGCCTACAAAACGGCTCTTCGGTTCGAGAGCACGTTTCCATCCCTTCTGAGGTGCTGCAGGAGTTTCTGCCACCGTCATTCAAACAGCCCTCTCACAATTTGTCAGCTGCAAGCAAGATGTCAGTCAGTGCTGCTGAAGTGTGTTTTACAGTGACAGACATAATTGCACTTAACTTTTTGCGTGGATGTTATCAATCTGTGACAGATACTTTGGGAAATGGAGCACTCTGATTGCAGATGATGTGTCACAGGCGTTTAATCTTCCTCTTGGTGAGACTGGGATTCAGTCACAACTTTCACTTGTTGATGTCAGGTTTTGGAAATGTATATTCGGGCTGACCCTGGGAATCGTTCAGTCATTTAGTTTGTAAGGCTGTCATCTCAAAGGTTAATGGCTTACCAGGGAGAAGGAAGATCTTGCTGCGCTCCACTTGTATTTGTAGCACGCGTTAGCATGGCTGGGCACTCTCTGTCAGGTCCAGAGGGGCTCCAGCGTTGCCGTGGGCCCGTGCCGGTGTGTCCCGGGGAGGTGATGATCCCCGGGGCTCTGCCGCAGCCATGCCCAGGCACGGAGCAGCCTCTGCTCTGCCTGACCCCCCCGAGGCCGGAGCCAGGGCCCTGCGCACGTGTGTGCGTGTTCCACCCTGCCCCGCGGGGCTGGCGGGCTCCAGACCAGCCGCTGGTGCTGCCGCCCGCACCGTCCCTGCCCGCGGCACAGGGGCTGTGCCACCGAGCGCTCCACTCTGAAACGCTGACCTGTCGGGAGTCTTGCACCAGGGACACGCTGCTTCGGTTTGGATACGAACACAACTGCCCTACTTAAACCCTGAAATAAGAGCAGCATGTGTAAATTTTCCTCCCATGCTCCCAATTACCTTTTAAATAGTTGAGCCGCCCCTCCTTAGAAAAGGGAAATTATTTGCTCCCGTTCCTCTGCTCCCAGTGGAGTTTAATGTTACGGAATGTAAGAATTTCCTTTCTCAGCAGAGAAGTCTGATTTTTCAAATTGATTTATTAATGGTGTTTGAACTTTGTCATGTAAGCTTGGCGGGCGATTGGTGTGTGGCTTTCTGCTGGAGGCTGATGATGTGCAATAGGTGGCAGCTAATAAAGCAGCACCAAGCCCGTGTGGCGGAACCGGGGCTCAGTCTGGTGATGAGCTGGGCTTAGTCTGTGCAGTGGGTTAATTGAAGAGAAGTGGAAAGCCTTTTACCTTCCCTATTTTCTAAGTAGCAATAATATTATTTATAAATAGCTATCCTAATTTTTTTCTTAAGATATTTTAAATAGATTTTATGGAGAGTCTGCAGAGGAAAAGGTTCCAGGGTTTCAATTCTTTTCTGCTGTGGTGGGGAACAAAGCCAAGAGTTCCGAAAGCTGCCGTGGAGCGCCGGCAGAGCCGCTGGCAGCCCCATGGCCAGGACGCTTTCGCAGAGTGGTGGGGTCTACCTTAAAGTCCCTCATCTGAACCAGATGCTGCCAAATAAGGAGTACTTTGGGCTGGAGGTTTCTGCTTTGACTGGAGGCTGCTCTGAGAAACGTCAGTGGGGTACGTGACAGTCTGATCCTTTCTACAAAATGCTGCTTTCTTGATGGACTTGCATTTTCTAATCTGTTTCATCAAAAGAGCTCTGAAGTAAAACTGCTTTCTGATTTACAAGTAATAAAACATATTTTTTGGCTTGAAGGCTCAAATCACTTGTGAAATACAGTACAATATTCCCAGTTTTTAAACAAAAGCTTGGAGGAAGTGTTTCCATAGACCCATTCCAGTGGATATGGTAAGAAGCAAAACTTAAGAATGAAATGTCTGTGATGCGTGTACGCCGTGCAGATCTGAAGAGGCCGGTTTGTTGGAGTGGGTAAGGGATGCTGGCACACGGTTTTCCAGAGCCTGTTTCCCATAAGGAATTTGTTATGAACTGCACTGACCGTATGGCTGGCATCCAATTCAGCTGGATGAAGACGTGCAAAAATTGGTCACAGTCCAGTATGCTTTAGTGGTAGAAAATGATGATTAGGAAAAAATGTTTAAACAATATGAGTGGTTTCCAGGCACAAGAATACCTTGCAGCAGCTGAGAAAGAGAGACATTAACTGTAGTTAGAAGAAGTTTGATTGATTTAGCTGATTTTGAGGATGCATTGAAAAATTTGAGGAGTGCTCTGAGTGAAGAGGCTTCGATACTCTTAGAGTCATTTTTCTTTATAGAGCCCTGTTCCTGGTATAGCAATATTCCTGGAAGCATGTTTTCTTTAGGGTATAGCGTGGGGTCATTAAGTACAAACCAAAGGTATTCATTCAGAGGAGCTATATACTCAGTTGTTAAATAAGCCCTACGGGGGAATTGAGCATTTTTTCCCTAAAACTTCTGTGTTGTCTGCTATTTAATATGATCTCTGCCACTGTTGATTTGTAATCTGTGCTTTCACCCTGAAGTGCATGTGGTTGCGTTCAGATATTTCCTTCTTTAAATCAATCACTTTCACCATTTTCCAAAACACTTCTTGAGTTTATTGCTTTTAGCAAAGTGTTTGGACTGTCATTATTTATTACTGGCAAAGTGCTGACAACGTGCTCTTCCCAAATGGGTCTTTATGTGGAATATTTGTTGAACAGGTTTTGCAGGGAGCCGTGGCAACGCCGGGTGCCACAGGTCCGCGGGCGGCAGCGAGGGGCTCGCCCACGGGCGACAGTCCTGTGGGGCGCGGGGACCCGGGCTCTGGTGTGCTGATTGATTTGACAGAATTTAAAATCCTAACTGAGGAAGCTTATACTGTCTGTAATTTATCTTTTTGGAGTATTTCTGCTGTTTGGCAGGTTTTCCCTACTGCTCCATTATCCGGAGGCTCCCACCAGGGCAGGGCTGGTGCGCGGAGCTGCCGCTGCAGCCTCCCGGACCCACCGCCGCTTCCCAGCGCGCACAGCGCCAGGGCTCCGTGCTTTGCTGCCGTCCTCTGCCTGTAACAATTTAATGGGCTACAGCTCAGGCTTTCAGGCAGTGTAAATTAAACTTGTTGGGGTTTTTCTATTGTTTGGCAGCTGTTCTATCCTAGTTACTTAAGTCCTCTGATCTAAATTAATCCCTGTACAGAGGAAGCTGCAGGAACTTCATCCTGCATGAAGCCTCACATTTTGGGTTGCTGGTCTGCAGTAGATCACACTCCCTTGGTAGCGTTGCCGGGGTTTGTTCGGATCAGCCGGTGGTTGCTGCAGTTTTGACAGAGTGGCGCAGCAGCGTTGGCTCCATCCCCGCGGCCGTCGGGATGCGCGGGGGCGTCTGCCCTGTGCTGGGCAGGCCCTGCCCTTGGTACAGCTGGGACAATGAAACGGGCAAATCTAAAAGTGGAAAGAATCACTCACTCCCTTTTTCATTCTCTCATGTGTTTGGGCTTTTATAAAATCTGAATCTGGCACCGCCAGCTCTCATTGATTTTTGGGAAACAGGATATTTTAGTAGCTTGGAATGAGATGAAATGCTTGCAAAGCCCATATGTTGCTTGTTTTAGGCAAAGGGTCAGGAAGGTTTTAGAAAGTATTTAAATATTTGGTTTACACGATTAGAATAGATTGTCTGGAATGAAGTCCATTACCCGAGGTGATTCTTGCCTCGCGGTTTTGTTTTTCATTGCAGTTCTTTGGAGTATGAGGTAGGTGTTCTGGCATCGCAGTGCCTGAGCACAGTAAAAGTCAAGGGCTGTGAATAAACACTGTAGATGGGATTCTGGACACTGCCGGAGCCAGGGGTATCTGCTGCAGCGTTGTCTGTGACCTGCAGTTTGGAAAATGCGTTCTGATGGAGCCAGTGGTTGCTGAGACGTCCTGTGATGTCTGTCAGTGAAACTCCAGCAGCTCATTTCTTAGAAATGGGCTTTTCCTCCCTCGACAGGCAAAGCTTTCAAGTCGAATTATGTTTCTTGAGAGCTACAGCCTGACGCTAACTTCTTATAGGTGTGTTTTTAGCTTTCTACAGCTTGGAATTTAATTGTTCTGCCTTTGCTTTTTTGTGAGGCATGACCTGTGCTTAATTCATTGATTATGCAAGATATGATTCTTTTTATCCCTATGAGACTGCAACTTTTGCAGCACTGTTCTCAAGTTTGTTTAAGATGAATTGTAGTCATGACAGCGGTACATCAAGAACAGGACAATTCCAGTCTGCAGCATGCACCAAGGCTTCTAATATATTTGATAACATGAGGCAGTTCTTAAAAGTTTTGCCTGTTCTTTCTACCATGCTCATCCAATCCAGTTGGAAAGCAAAAACTTACCATTGTTCTTTTGCTGTGCATTGTGGATACTTTTATATGAATTATGAAGCATCCTTTGATATCTGGCATTTCCTCTTATGATCCTCTGTTGCTTTTTATGAGTACTTGCCCCCTAACTTCAAAAGCAGTTCATCACCTTCCTGCAGACAGTTATTAATAACTGATTTGGAACTGTCGGGCATTCCTGGGCCTGTTCTATGCAAGTTTCTCTCCAAAAGCATTCAAAAAGTGGCCATAATGTGCGCAGACCTCAAACCCCTTTGTAGCACGTGAAGGATCTGATCACGTGCTGCTTCTGCTGCTGTTGTACGTAGGCCTGTTCTGTAGATTTAAGGACTAAAAATCTAAAGAGAGTAATTAAGTCCACCCTGTCCTGAACTGTGCTGCTGCAGTTGTTTCATCCTAAATTGCCTGGAAATTATCATATGCTGGGGAAAAGTGTTTTTGGTGTTTAACCTGTGCTGGGATGGTGTGGGCGTTACCTCGGCGTGGGCTGGAGCCCCGAGGGCCGCTGGGGCTGGGCAGGCGTCCGTCCGTCCTTCCTCCTCCCCACGGACCAGCAGCCCCAAATCCGCTTCCTTGCTCTGATTCAGTGGGGAGGCAGAAAACCACTTCTTGTGACGGTTCAAAAGGAAAATAATTGGCATGGGCATAGTTAATGTGAGTTGCCATTCCTTAGCATTAGAGATTCCACTAAAGTACTAATAATTACTGTTAATATCTTTCAGTGGAAACTTTCAGAGTAAACGCGCACTGGTTGAAGCAGTATTTAACGGCATGCTGCTGGCATGATAAGAATGCAAATAAGCGTTATTAGCCTAATGATTTTGCTGTCGCCATGGCTGTGCAGCAGTAGTGTTGTGAATATGTCATGCAGTACCCGTGAATTTGGAAAGTGTGTCAAAACACAACTTCAATTAGTTTGCTCTAATTATGACTCTAGAGAGTTCATAACTATATCACTCCTCATTAAAAGAGATTTTCTTATATGGATTAATACAGCACATAAAGGGCTGTTTGAGCTGGGAGGCAGGGCCGTGCGCGGGGGCTGCGGGACAGGGGCTGGAGCCCTCCTGGCCGGGGGGGGCGGCCGCCTTGGTGTCCCTCCAAAGAGAGTTTTGTCCATTGGCACGTGAACCAGCGAGTGGTTCTGGACAGGCTCTTCAGTTAAAAAACCAAATAAACAACAGAAACCCAGACCCCAAAGGGAAGTGCCCCTGGTGCTGCAGTGCCTGCCGGCTCCGCTCTGCCCAGTGTCCGTGGCCTTTCCCGGGGGTTTGCGGTGGCTCCTCAGCACCGTCCCCGCTGGCCGCCTGGGCACCCTCGTGCTTTGCAGAACTGGGAGAGATCCCTGTGCTCACAGGTGAGCAGTCGGTGAAGGGTTAAAGTAGTAATTGTTTAAATCTTTTAGGCTTTCCTCCCAGTTCTGTGATAATTTGATGAAGAACTTCACCCTAATTAAATATTCAAATTAGGAATAAGTGTCAATATGGCTTCCCATTGCCTGGAATGATGATTAATTGTGTTCAAAACTCTAGTGGCCGCTGTAATCTAAACCAAACCGTTGTTGCTGATTATTTCTGCAACACATTTACCATGTTTTTGTTTTAAAATTTAAACTAGTAATTGATTTGCCATATGCTGCAGAGCTGCACATACTTTCACGATATGTGTTTAGGAACTTGGGGACTTCGTAATTGGGATTTTCTTGCTTTTCAATGGCAGCCTCTCTTCTGGTTGTGTTTTTTTTGTTTTCTACAATGCAAAATGACTTAGCTTTCACAACGCATAAGGAAAATGCATTATGCAACCAACTTTGTAGGTATAAGTTATATCGATCCTGGCCAAAGTTTGCATTAATTTAAAATAAACTAGACTTTGTTTCCTGTTTTTTCCCTACAATCTCATGCTTTTAAACAAGGAACGGGGGAAGGGAAAAGCTGATCTTGTAGCAGTCACTGCCCTCGTCTTGTGGTCTTGCAGCTCCGTGTTCGCCTTGGCAGGACCCGGCTCTGGCGGTGCCGCTCGTTTGTGGCCCTGGGGGTGGCGTGGGAGGGAGGGACGCTGTCCTTCCTTCCCAGATGCCCTCGGAACAGCCGGTGTTGGAGCCAGCAGTGCCGGCAGCAGCTGAACCGGCGTTTTGGGCTGACGACCCTGCCAGGGCAGGTCTGAGGTGCTCGCCCCAGCACCTCCGTGTGCCCCACGCCAGGAGCAGACAGACACCTGCGGTCTGGGTGCGTCACCTCCTGCCGCCACGTTCATCTCTGTGGTCCGAGTCCCCTGGATGCCAGCGATTCATTTTAATTACCGGCGTGGAGCGTGCACAGCACGTCAGCATATGGCACTGGCGGAGCCGGTGCTGGCGCGAGCTGCCGGGGTGCTGGTGGCAACTGGGGATGTGGTTCGGAAACTCATTTGCAAACGAAAGGTTTGGAGCTTTACGGGATGGCTGCGGCGTGCGCTTGTGGAGCTGCCGGCTCCTTCCTGGCGCTCGCGCGATGCCTCCACGAGCCGCTGTGGGACCGTCACGGTGTCCCCCGCTGATGTCCCTTGTGCCCTCTGCGCGGCCTGCGGGAGCCGGGCTGGCGGGGGGCTGTGCGAAGGGGCTGTCCAGGAGCAGGGCCGGCCTCTCCTGCAGCAGAAGCTGCTAGAAACTTTTGAAATACTCTGCTCAGAAAATGGCCTTTTAACTAGACTTGCTTTGTTTACTTCCAAAGCAATTCCTGCTGTTCGTTTAGAGGTGAAATAAGCAGTCCCCCATGCAAGTCTTTCTGTTAGCTGTTTTGGTGCCTCAGAAAGTATTTTTGGATACTACTATTAAAAAACAAATGAAAAGCGTGTAATGCCTACAGGCAGCGGTCTTCTGTTTTAAAGTGTGTTCATGACAAACCTGCCTCTGCTTGCAAGGACTTTCATATGGATTGTGTTTTAAACAGCTAACTGTTAGCCAAATTTGAAAATATTTTCACACCATCTTTTTTTGGTTAGAAATGGCTTTGAGAAGCACAAGCAAACTCAAACTGGTGTTCGCTTTTTCTTATTTTATCCATGCTGTTCACCATTAGCTGCGTCAAGGGCTAAAAATACGTAGTTCTTCACAAAATGCATGCTGTTTTTAAAGACAAATAATTTCCAGATGATTTGCTCAATAGATAAAACCTGCTAAGAACGTGGATTTGCTGCTCTGCTGGAGACTACACAGGGCCTGTCCTCACAGAGAGGGTGTTCGTGGGGGGACACAGGAGCCGCCCTGGTTTTCTGGCCGGAGGGCGATGCCGAAGGTCTCGCCGTGCCCGGCAGCTCTGGCTCCTGTGAAACGGAACCTGCTGCCCCGTGCTCCTGCTGCACCGAACCGCTCTGGGAAGAGGGGGCATCTTCATAACGTACAGCAGTGCGGTCTGGAAGATTAATGATGCTTTACAGAAATTCACACAGACTTGGGATCAGCATTGGAACAATACAGGTTTGGATTAAAAGGGAGAAGCCCGAATCGCTCATCAAAGCATAGAAATCCATGGGCTATCAATAACATTTACTGGCAAAAAGTCTTTTCTCGTGGTAGACTTCTCGGTGGAGCTGCATGGTGGCAGAGCCGTGGTGGCAGCAGCAGAGCCGTGGTGGCGGCAGAGCCGTGGCGGTGGTGGCAGAGCCGTGGTGGCAGAGCCGTGCCCACCGCTGCCAGCAGCCTTGCTCAGCTCCCCGTGCCCGGCAGCGTTCCTGGCATGTCCCGCTGGCTGTTTGTGCCCTGCCCGAGGGTGTCGGGTCTGTCCTGGGTGCCGGAGGCCGGTGCAGAGCAGCTCCGGCAGCCCTGCGGCAGCCGCCCCTCAGCACGGGGCTGCCTGGGGTCACATCCCACCCTCCCGCTCCGCCTGCTCCGGGAAGGTCGCCCACCTCGTCTTCTAGCCTGTGGCCAGGCTTGTCGAGTGCTGCATTTTCCTTTTAATAAGCTCTGAGCCACTGAAAATAGTTTCAACTTGACTTCCACAAGCTCTGTTTTTTCCTATTTATAGGAAGGTTTAATGGAAGATGTAAAAATATCCCTGTGCTGCGGGAATGCTGGGCAGAGCGTTGTTGGGAGGGAGGCTGTTGTGCACGGCTGTGGCGGGAGCCAACGAGTGAAGTTTGGCTTCACTTTTCTCAGGGCTGGTGTGGGGATCTGGGCATGTGCGTCACCCCGGTCACCGCGCTCGGGGAGCAGGCAGTGGCTCTGGGGCGCTTGGAGCAGCCTCAGCCAGCAAGGGGCTTTCAGAGATCTTATTTATGAAGGTACTCAGAAGTTTTTGGCACAGATAAACCCGAAGGGCTTGCTGTTAGTGCGCTCTGCCTTGAAGGGAGGGCCGCTGAGTCCCACGGGGTGCTCAGACGCAGTCTTGATGGCTCAGCACAGAGACGCGTGTTTGCGGGGGGGCTGTGCTCGCCCCACGCGCAGGCCGGCCCGGCTGCCGCTCACCGGGACCTGCCGCGTGCTGTGCTTTGGCAGCGCTTTGGTCGTTGGCTGAGCCCGGTGTCCAGCAGGGCAGAGGGGGCTGTGCTGGGGCGCAGACAATCCCACCGCTGGGCTGAGGGGGCAGGTGAAGCAGCAGAACCACCCTTGGTTGTAAAGGCTGAATCCCCACCTCAGTCTCCCCCTGGTATTTGAGGCCCACTCTGGCTTTTGGAAGCAATGTTAAAATAGGTGTTTGCTGTTTAACCTGACTGGAATCTTCAGGCAAGAGTGAGCTGACAGCAGCAGCATCTTTTGCTCTGTAGTAACATCCTCTCCGTTTCCCACTTCTCTTCCTTAGGCACATCTCGCTGACGCTCCCTGCCAGCTTTCGAGGGAAAAGTCACAGCACTCGCCTGGACCTGGAGCATCAGCACTCGAATTTGTACGCCATATCAGGTAAGTTGGGGCACGCGATGGTTCCTCTGCTCTTCCGCGTAACCAAAGTGTAACCAAGCAAAGCAGCCCTGCCTGCACAGCCAGCCAGGTGTGTGGTACCTGTGAGACACACCCAGCTTTTCATCAAGGCCACTAAAGTGTCGAGAGCAGGAGGGGTGCAGAGAGACCCCCCAGAATGCCCAGGCACACGCGTTACTGCCAGCAAATGTTACCTATTGAAGATTGCAGCCCTTGGGGAGGGATGCTGCTGCCCGCAGAGGTGGTCCATGAGAGCTCTCATGGAAAGCTGTACTGACACAAACTTTGCTCATCGTCTTCGTGGTCATCACATTGAGCCCTAAGAGATGTCTCTGCCTGTTCCAGCTTTGTCCTGCCCAGCAAGGATGGGTTTCGTACATGCTGTTCTTTGCTACACTAAACATACACATTAAAAACAGATGAGTTCTTCACTCTTTCCCATGTCTGTATTCTGAATACTGGCACTGCATAGATTTGTTTCCCCAGTATTAGGGCAAATTTGAAATTAGATCTTAGGATATGGGGGGTTGTGCGTTGTCTTTAAGAAGTGTGCGCTCGCACGTGCTCACTTGGTCTCTCTGGCTGCTGTTTTCTCTCTGTTCACCCTACAAGTGGTAGAGCTAGTAATAGCTTCCAGATGTCAATGCGGAAAAAAAACTACCAATGAATATTTTATCTGGCTTTTATTTTTAACTAGCATTGGTCTGCAGGGAAAATGTGTGTATTTAAATAGAGTGGTGAGGATCAAGCCTCTTCTTTCACCCGTGCAGGTACAGGTACATGTTACTGTGCTTCAGGGCCACGCAGTGGGTTTGGTTTGGGGCCGGGGTCCCTGTGAGCTGTCCTTGATGCTCTGCTCTTCTGGAGGAGGTGCTGCCTTTAAGTGCTTGCTTGAAGGAGGAGCAGCCTGGTGCTCGCGGCGCAGGAGGACGGGACTTCATGGAGTCTGTCACTCCTGGATGTGCTGGGAGCTGCGTGGTCTGGAAGCTGTTTGTGAACCAGGGCAAAAGCACTTTCCGTTCTGCAAACTAAAGAAATATGTTAATGTGCAGCTGCAGCACAACTGCATTTCACCTGCCTCTTCTCTTACGGGGCTGGCACATGTTCTGTGCTTCAGCTGAGTAGTGCTGGGGAGCAAGAGAGTTTTGCTTAAAAGTTTTTTTTTTTTGGAGTAGTATTACACCTGAACAAATATTGTGATAGGCATTGTAGAATCACACTTAACCACAGTTTCTCTTGTTATGTCATTTTTGCAAGAGGAGAAAAATATTGGCTTTAAACCTGACTCTGAGGGAGATTTTCAGGACAGTTTGGAAACCCAGCAGAAGCAGCGGCAGATTCAGTGTGCTGTGCAATAGGTAGTGCTTGTGCATAATCAGGGAAGAGAAGATGGCAAAAATGTGCTATTCACAGGTTCTTGCTATTAATAGTGAGTGACACTTCTAACATAGGAACATGGCATTAATTCATGTACCATAATCAGAGGGTTATTTAAAAGGTAATCTATGACTGAAAGTGCAGCTTCGGGTTCCTACATAGATGGAATATAACAATTGCATAATTCTTGTCAGTATTCGTTTTTCTTGTTATTCTTCTGCCCTAATAGATGTAGAAATGTAAGGGAAGGCATGTTCTTGTGTTCGCATGAGGCAGTCTTGTGTGGAGGACAGAAAGCTGTGCTTTCTCTCCTGAGAAAGCATCGAATGTGCAAACAGCAAGGCAACAACTCTGCATGGCCGTTCTGAGAACAGCCCTGCTCGGGGGCTTCCTGGCCTGCCTCTGCTCGCACTGCAGCCCGGGAACGGGACCTCTTTTGCAAAGAACCTGAATACTTTACCAGATAGTTACAGGCAAAGCACAAAACAGGCCTGCAAAACCAGGCACGGCATCAGTCTTCCACATTTGCATGAGCACATTTCAGCCAAAGTATATAATTCTTTTTTTTCCCCCAACTGGACGTTCTCCTCCAGACACATTGTTTTACAAGTTGTTGTGCATACATGTGCTGTAATGGCTATTGCAGCTGGGAATCGTTTCTGAAGAAAGGGTCTTGTCATATGAAACATCCTGTGCATTGGCAGGGATCTTCACGCATAACTCCTGAGCGCTGCTGCCTTCTCAGCAGCTGTGATGAGGTGCTGTGACAATTCCCTCTGTGCTCCGGCATTGCTGCGGCGGAGCAGCCCCCGGCGCGCTGTGGAAACCATTCTCGGCTTTCCTGTTCCATCGGTGCAGTTTGCAGCCAGCAGTTGTATCTGCACGGCAGCGTGTGCCTCGCTGCAGTGCCATGGCAACGCGACGTCTATTAACGCGCTGCCACTGCCGTCCCTAATTGTTGTGCCAGGCTGCGGTTTGCAGTGGGGGGTCCCGGCAGAGGGGTGGGATGTGGCAGCTCTGCGGGTCGTGGAGGGCGAGGGGACGGGGTCTGCGGGCACGGGGCCCCAGTGCCGCCAGAGGGTATTTCCTGCCAAACTGAAGGTTTCCTGGTGCTGGCGCAGGGAAACAAAAGCCATTATGAACCATCTCTTACCTTCCACTTTAGGTATCTCCTCGATGTGGATTCTTGTGGTGGGGACGGGATGGGCTATTTAGAAAGGGAGGGCTGTGAAGGAGGGTGAAATCAAGAGTCGCAGCATGGTCTCGGTTCTCTGTAGACACCCAAGATTTTCTCAGTAGTCAGTGAAAACGACACTTCCATCTGGGGTTCAGCCTTTTTATGGAAGGTGAAATGAATTTTGGCTCTTGATTCTCCTCTGTATCTCAAAGTACATTTTGTCAGAAATTGCCAGATCCCCACTGGAGCTGTCCTGTTACTCCTTGGAGTGTGTAATGTAATTATTATTGCAAAGCTGAAGTCCAGGAAAAATGGTCCTGGAAGCAGTAATTACAGTTTTTAACCAGTTTCTTGCCGTTTCCAGTCTTGGCAATGGCACGTCGGGTGACCAGAAGGTTCGGGAGACTCTCCTTTGCACAGTGAACTAAGGGGCAGGGTACACGTGGGACCTGGCGGCCCCCGTGCCGCGGCGCCCACTGTGCCGACCCCGCGCCGCCGGCAGCGTCCTCGGCCCGGCAGCCCCGGCTCGCAGCCCCCGTCCTGACACCGAAAGGCAGAATCACGTCAGAGTCGATCTGCGGGAGGTCTCTGGGTGCTGCTGGGAGCAGCCGAGGAGCTGACAGGTTTAATATCCATGTTGGAACAGGCAGCTGCTGAAGAAGAATGCGTTGCTCCAGACAGCCCTGTCGACAGACACTGCTCAGTATTTCACAGCATAGTCTTTCTTCATGGCCTTCAGCTTAATTAAGATGTTGTTGTGACTGCATACTGCCTTCATTTCAGACTTCAGCATCTTCTGGCTGCATATTGCTTTGGCTTATCAGAGCCACAAGGACGGTGAGGGAGAGAGGGAGCCCTCTCAGGCAGTTGCGGATAATAACGTACAGGGAAAATTCCTGAATGAAGTGAAAAATTATTTATAATAATGGTACTCAAATAGAAGGGAAATAAGTCACTCTAAGGGTATATAAATTTTTATGATAGTGTATAAACAGCCATAGCTTGCCTTGTCTCTCATCTATCCCTGCAGAGAATGAGTGCAACATCTAGCATAAAGAAAAATATAATAAGAAAACGAAGAAATGAATGGGAAGAGCTGGAGGATTGATCACTCGGTGTATTTGTATATCCTGATGTAAAAGGTGCTGCTGACAGGTGGCCAGGTTTCTTCTGTATAAAACCATGTGTGTGCTGTCAGGGCGGTGTGAGCAGCCTTGTTTCGATTGATGAATTGCCTGCTTTCTTGATTAAACCTTCCGTCACTTAAGAAACAAAAAGCCTGTGTTTGGATGGCAGAGTGGGACATGTCAAAAAAATCTGTCTGCTTTACCTTTGTGCAGATGTTGGGCACAGACTGTAACATGTATTATTAAAATGAATGTGGCATTTACTGTGCATTATTTCTTTCCTGGGAGAAAGGACCTGTAAATTATATGCTGATAATAAGCTTTAACCCTTTCAGAAACCAAGAGATTTAGGAGTGCAAATATTCCTGCAGACCTCACTAATTGGATGGGCTCTAATTCCACTGGAGCTCCCTCTGAAGTTAATAAACAGTGTTTCAGGCCATGATGCTGATGCCTCTTGGGGATCTTTCCTCCAACGAGTTTTCTGCAGTGTAAGTGCCACTTAAACATAAACCTTTGAATTACAATATCTGCTGTTGAAAGCCCCTTCAATTCTGATTGCGGGGGAGAGCCATCCCTGCCTGGGGCTGCGCGGGACCCCCCCCGGCAGAGCCCCCGCTCCCACCTCTGACTTCGCTTTCAGAATCGCTTCAACCTGCCAGTTTTAGATGTACCCAGCCGCCTCATCTCGGGAGAAGGATTAGGGATGGAAAAGGGTCCAAACACACCTTGCAGAGCGCAGGGCAGGATTTTGTGTTGGAAACTAGTGACCGAGTTTGTAAAACGAGGTTTTTAATGGTCCCAGCTGTGGTTCGTGGGAGATCACAGGGTGCACAAGCGGCGTGTGTCCCTGCGGTGGGTTTGCGGGGCTGAGGTCGGGCGGCAGCGCCGCCGCTGCCTGGGGCGGGCGACCCACACGCTGCTGGGCAGGGCTGTCTTTTTGCCCTGAAATTTTACTGAAGCCAGCTTCTGAGTCTTGTGGCAGATCGTGTTGCAGAAAGGTGTGTTTGTAGCATACAAAGTGATGGAATTTGAATATAGGACAGTCAACACTTGTACCTTCTCTTGACCTGCTCTTGGACTGTTGGGACAGAAATGGTGTAGCATTGCATGGAGTGTATGAGATACTCCTGCACAGACCCATCAGGATGTGTGTGAAGAGCAATTAGAGCCTCTCTGTACCCATTTTGTGTATGAAACAAGCGTATGGACTTACAGATACAGCTGTCATCCCATAGCCAGAAACCTGTGTGCCTGTCAGCAAGGCTGTGGTATTTGCCATTCATTGCTTAGGAGCGACAGGTTTTCAAAGCCGTTATTTGACTCAGCAATACCTCTGTGTATATTTCTTATCTTAAATGTACTATTTTGTGATTATCTTTAACCACATTATCAACACAGTTACTTGTGTGAAGTGTTTTCCCCAGAGAAACTGGACCAAGTGTTGGGGAAGGGAAGCAGCGCGTTGCCAGCTCGGCGCGGGCTGGTGCGCGTTGGCCAGCTGGCCGCGGAGAAGGAGGTTTTTGTGGGCAGCTCTTACGGGTAGCACGGTCTGCACATCTCCAATTTGTTTGTTTTGGAAACGTACACCCATAGCTATTACCTTAATATTTACCTTAAAGAGGTAAATACTTACTTAAATGGTTATTTATGATTGTATTTTATATGTAAATATTTCTTTGTTGCATTTAAATATTTATTTTCCCTTCACAGAAAGGTCAGAACAGCCCTTGTGATCTGGTGAGGTGGCAGGGTGGTTTTGGGCGGGTTTGGTGCGGTACCTGGTGAGCGCAGGCGTCGCAGCAGCGACGGTTGTGCAGTGGGACGGTTGGGACCCGTGGCAGGGGGACGCGTTTGCGGCCGGCGGTTCCAGAGCTGATGTGCTGGGTCACCCAACAAACCTCCCAGCGCCAGGTCCTGCTGAAGCAGCAGCAGAGTCCGGGGGGCACAGCTTTAGCTGCCGTAGGAAATACAGAGGTTTGGTGTTTGTTCTACGTGGGTTTATAATCCAGATCTCAGGAGGCAGCAGAGAGAGTGGAAACTACTGTTAATGATCTAGAAAAACATCAAAGCCAGTGGGTTCCTGAAAAGGAAACCACGTTGCTTCTCTGTGCTGGATAATGCAGCTCTTGGCAGAGAGGAGTTGGGATTTGTCAGGGTAGCTCTGTTGGAAGCATTTATTTCACACACCACCCTGACGGTAGCGGTTTGTTTCCAGATTCCTCCTCCTCCTCCTCTGGAGCTCAGTCCGTCAGTCCGGCGCGGCGGTGAGTTCTGCCGCAACGGCCCTGGAGCCGCAGCAGCGGCTGTGCCGGGTGCCGGCAGCTCTGCCCGCAGCTCCGCGACTGACCCGGCAATGCCTTGGTGCATCTACCTTTTTTTTTTTTTTTTAAAATAGCAAGTCTTTTTCAGAGGTCTTTCTAGATTAAGAAATGGAAGAAAAATTAAAGATTTTGTTACATTTCAGTGCCCATTTGTCAACTTCTTTCTTGTTGCAAAGTGTCAGGCTATCTATGCCACAACTGCCACTTCTCTTCAATGTACATTTTCTTTTAAAAGATACCGTATCTTTTATCTGTATGTAATGAGGACAGACGTTTTAATCAGAGGTTAGTAATTTATTTTTGCAAACTATTGTTTTGCTTCATCATTTTTCCAGATAATTAAATGGTTCACTTGGCACAGTGTGTCTGCTTTATTAAAACAGGTAGTTCTGAAAAAAAAGGAAGATGCTATTTTTTGGATCACTGCACAAGAATTGCTTTTATCTTCATCTTCCAGCATAGTTTCTGGTGGTTTGGCGATACCCTCCTATGTTCACGTGTTTCAGTACGCTCTGCTCTCGAAAGGGGGAGGCCCTGTGCTACATTTTACTGTCGATCCAGATTCCCACGTGTACGTTCTTTGCACTTCTTAAGAATAGAAGTGGAACTAAATTTATTTTTTGTGACACTGAATTTTAATCAGGATGGTCCAAAAACCAGACAAGTTGTGACACAAGCTTTATTCTGCATTGAAACCTCTTTACTGAGCCTGAGATTAAAGTCAGCTTGTTCTCTGCCCTGTTGCCATTTCCTGTCTTTGGACTAAGAGACCTGGATAATCTTCAGCATATAAAAGGCTCTATTAATATCCAGCAGTTTAGGAGACTGAAGTCTCGTCTAAAATGCTGCAGCTGCGTATTTCAGAAATGGCAGTGTGGTACTTAATGCTATATTTAATGGGATTCAAAAAGGTGTATTTTGGTGTGGACGTGGGACGGCGACTGGACAGAGGCAGCGTGGAGGGAGGTGACACCGGAGGGGACCCGGCAGAGCTGAGCCCCCCAGCCAGGGTGCCCGGTGTGCCCGGTGCTGCCCGGTGTGCCCGGTGCTGCCGCGGCTGCGGGCGGCCGCGCTGGCGGGACTCGCGCTGCTTGCTGCGAGCACAACCTTTGGGGTGGGCTGCGCTGCATTTGTTTTGCTTTTCCGAGTGCCATAGTTTAATTTTTTTTAAATAGGGAGCCACTCTGTGGTTTGGATATTTAGACAGTTATTAACCAAATGACAATTAACAGATTGCATAGACAGATTTTCTTTTCAAAACCTCTGAAATTGAGTACAGTTCGCAAAACTATCACGGCATAGTAATGACAATGAATTTTGATTTCCCGGAACTGATATTAGACTCCTTATTAAACTATGTGCATCTGCTTTTAATTTACTCCAAATAATTGGAAAATGCAATGAAGCTTTCCAATTAAAGCACGGCTTTATGCTGTTTAATAATACCCCCATAATATTATAGCTTATGAAGTGACAGGTGAGTTGGTGTATGAATAAAACATAAAGGCAGCAATAAGGGACAGAAAACCAGAGACAGTTGTTGGGGATTTTAAATGCTGGATGTAATTTGCATATATTAATCTCTTCTTTTCAGCCTTATCAGGCGTTCTTCAGTATTTGAAGTTAAAATAGCGTTGACAGGCGGGAGTACGCTTAGTTTTTTCAAGGATTTATTACTTGTATAATTTCTGATCTTTAATAAGCAGATATGACTGATCCTCATAGTTCTATAGAAATCGGTTAATTGTTCCAGATGGCGTGTACTGATTATGCAAAATTACTTTTCACACCATTTTTTTTTTCTGATGGAGTTTGGAGTAAAATTAAATTTTTTATAGCCTTCTTATCATGCTGTTTTACAGTGGTTTTTGCACAGAAGTTGAATTTAATCTACTATATTACATTGACCAGCAGAGTTATTCTAATGTAGCATTCTGTGATTTGACAAAGAATAATAGAACACATTGCTCATTGTTCGTTACTGTGCTGCTAATAAAAAGGAGTTCTAGTGCAGAAAACCAGGCTGTTATTTATGAAGAATGCTTAATTTGCACAGTTAAAAATGCAAAATTGTTACAATGAGATGTTCTCTCCTTTGGATAGAAGACTGGGGCAGAACAAATGAAAATAGTCTTGTTGCTACAGATTTCATCTAATAAAGAAGGGGTTTTTTAATGACTGGTGTGGATAGGCTGTATTTTATTGGGAGGAGCAGTCATCCAGGCAGCACGCTCTGACTTTATCAAGAGGTGTCACTGGTGTTTTCCTTGATTATCGTCATCTGGATGTCTCAATGGCATAATTTCATAATTGAAAACATTTATAAAGGTTGTTGGGCTTCATTTATCTAATGAAAAGCTGTTTATACAAAATAAACCACACATAAAGGCCTCTTGCTAATAGCGTTATTGCGATTCGTTTTGGCGGTGGCTCAGTTGTTGGAGGAGCCGTCCCAGCTGCGCCGGCGCCCGTCCCGCCGCACGTGCCACGCAGGGGCTCCCGTGGCTGCCGCTGGCCTCAGGGCACCGCGGCAGTGTCCCCGTGCTGCGGCTCTGTCCGGGACCAGCGTTGGGCCCGGGTTAATTCTGGCGCCGCGCCGCGTCCCGTCCCTCGTGCCGTGCCACAGCGGCCCCGAGGTGCTCGGCGTGGGCTGCACGGCCGCCCGCCCTGCCGGCGCGGTTCACGTGGGCTTGTGTGGGTTCACGTGGGGTTGTATGGGGTTGGTGTGGGCTTGTGTGGGTTCACGTGGGTTTGCTCCGCTGCCACCGCGCTCAGACCTCCCCCCAGTCAGGGGCCAAGTCCAAGGCATCTTGTTGATTTTTGCAGAGCAAGCCAGCAAATGCTTAAAAAATGACCTTGTGGTTAATGGAATTAAAAATCTCCAATTAAACTAGAAAAGTGGGGATACAGTAAATGGACTTTTTATAAAGAGTGCTTATTTTTAACTCGCCAGAAAAAAGACAAGTAATTAACTCAGCCATTAGAAAGCTCAAAATTTCTCCCGTCTCCTGTGGAACTAGAAAATTGTTTTGTGTATGCTCATATATATACACAAATAATATATATGGAGACGACTAATGGCATAAATCAGAAATGATTAGAAAATATTTGTTCTAATGAAGTAATAATTTGATAGTAATGCTTTTCATCAGTGTAGCTTAAGGCTACATTAAGTGGACAGACTTTATATGGATTCTCTAATTTTAATCTTCAAAATGCTATCTAATGTCTCATTAAGGCTTGCATATAATGTATCTTAAGTACAGTCATTAAATATAGTTTAGGGAGATTTATGTTCAGATATTGCTTAAAGATGTTTTAATAGGCCCATTTACTCTGATGATATTAATGAGCTCTTAACACATATTAAGCTTCTAAAACTAGTGGTATTCCTCTCGCAGTGAGCAAAACAACTTAGGAATTGTAAATGAATGGGGTGCTCCAACAAGGCTGTTCTTCAACCGGGACTTCAGACGCCATCTCCACCCGCGTTGCTCCGCACGCGTCGGGCCGTGTCCCCCGCGCTGCTCCAGCGCGGCACCGCGCCCGCCGGGTCGCTCACAGCGTCTCGCCGGCCCCGCGCTCGGCAGCGCCGGTGCTGCGTGCGTGGTGGCGGGCTGCAGCTGAGAACGCGCCGGGCCTACGGAAATGTCCGTGGTGTGTTGCCCAATTTGGTTCTATATCGACCAAAATAAATCGGATACTTTAAGGGAAGGGCCAAATACAGTCATGCCATTAGATAAATTCTACTTTTTGATCATCTCAAGATGCAAGAATTGTAATTACGATAATAAAAACTGTTCATTCCCCTATCGTCACTTTAGTTCCAACTCAGAAAGTTATTGCAAACAAAATTCTCCGGTTTCATCACTCAGCTCTTCTTAAAAAATCCTTCTGAGTTCAGAGACTTCTATAATTACTAAATTGGTTTGTTAGGAGGAGATAATAGCAAATTTCTTCTTTTCATAATTGGACATTTCTTCCCTGTAGGCTAATGTATGCGCGGCACTTGCATACACAATAAGCTGTGCTTTTGAAAAGCCATAACTAGCTAATAAGTGCTGTGGTGTCATCAGAGAGTAATGGTTTGCTGATTAGCATAATTAATGACAAATGGTGGTGCAGAGCGGGTGGATTGGTTTAGCAGATGATGAATGCGCCGCAGCCGAGGCTGAGCCCTGCCGGGGCGCCGGGCGCAGGCTGGCGCCGCGGGGCGCTGCCCGCCGCTCCCTCGTGCCCGCCGCGCCGCGGGGCTCCGCTCGGGGCCGCGGGCGGCTGCGGGACAGGCCTGCAGCGTTCGGGGGCGCCAGCGGTCCTTGGATGCCCAGCTCCAGGCGGGCGTCGGTGCCGCAAGGTGGACGCATTTATCTGTGGCTGGATTAATCAGGGATAATTTGCATTTGCAAATGAGACTGATAAAAATGGAGTTACCTTTTCACCTTTAAGGGGGAGGAGGGATTATTTCTAGGTTGTTTCTTTTTTAAGTGATAAGCAACTCTTTTACCAATAAGGATGAAAATACTTAATTTGCATTAGCAAAAGAAGCTAATTATTATATAGTTAATTAGCATCTGGAAATGAGGATTATCTTAATTACAAAGTACAATTTCCTTAATAGCTACAAAACTGTAAGTTTGATCTGTGTAGAGATTGGTGACTATTATTATGTAATTAGCGATCATATTAATGGTGCGGTGTATTTAGAGATAATTTGCATATGCAAATGAAATTTACCTGGTAGAAATATGTCACTCCAATAATGACTCTGAGCACTTAAAAATTAAATTAGTTAGCAGACCTGGATCCTGAGTTGCTGTGTGGTGGCACGGTGGGTCTCCTGCAGAAGAGCTGTGGCCCTGTGGCCCGGCTGTCGGGAAGACGGGGAGGCCCCCCCAGGCGCCGGCTCCCGCGGCCGGGCCGGGTCCGGTGCAGCGTGGCCGTGGCCCTGGCCGTGCTGCCCTCCTCTCCTGCGCTGCAGAGCTCGGCTTTGGGTCCTTGTCGAGGCTCTCCTGGGGAGGTGTTGTATCACTGGATGGTGGGAGCTCGTGTTCGGTACACCAGTGAGCTCCTGGCAGGAGACGGGTGTCCCATGTCCTTTATAGCCATGCTCGGGATGAGTTTCTGCTTTCCACTCGTGTTTAAGGGTGCTCATGGTATGGAGAGCGTGGCGCTTTCAGGACAGCTGGTCCCTGTTCTTTTCCCTGCCTCTGTTGGAAGCCGTAAGCTGCCTGTTGGTTTCAAAACAATACAGTCCTTTAAAACAAAACCATGTTGAGAGGGTGCTGTGCACCCTTCTCTCTCCAGGGACAGATGTTGGTCAGTCGGTGCACAGCTGGAGGTCGCGCGGTGCTGCTGGGCAGGATGGCAGCCGTCACTGCGGGTGAGTGTCTGCCGCCGCCCGGGCCCCGGCCAGAGGCTTCCGGAGTCGGGGAGCCCAGCACCTCACGTGGCAGCCTCCTGCCCTGTTGTACAACATCACACCTCTGTAGGTGTCTTGGCAAAGGAAAATCAGAGCTTGCGGGGCCAGATACTGTAACAAAATGCAGCATGTTTCTTTAATATACCCTGCTCCTAACCTGCAATACTGAAATGACTGAAGTGCAAAAAACACTGGTGCTGCAAGGAAGCGGCTGTTACCCAACAGGATGTTTCTCTCATCAAGAGGGAGAAATTTCCAGCCGCTGGCCGGGGAACAGTGCAACCATTGTGGGCCTTCCCGAGATGTCTTTTGCAAGTACTCGCTCCAGCCCGGAGTCCTGCCTGCGCCTCGCTGTGGCAGCCAGACATTACATGTTTAATGACTTCCAAGGAGTCTGTCTGTCGTTACAGCCGGAGCTGAAAGTAATTGGAGAGCGTCTGTGTTTCTCCTCAGCGCGGCGGCCCATGCGCGGCGGCTGGAGGAGCTGCCCGTCCTGGAGCAGGACCTGCCGCAGCCCCGCACCAGGGCCCTGTTTTCTATCTGCTCTGCTCTAATTAATTAAGGGTTGTTGCTTGGAAGTAGCACATGCTTAGGTGTGATCTTTGAAGTTTAGTGTGGTGCGGAGACTTCAAAGACGACATTTTATTAAAAAATAATAAAATCAAGAGCTCCTAAACACTTGCAATTTGAAGAGCTTGTTTGAAGTCTCTCCATGTTCTCTGGTGCTGATACAGCCACAGTGCTGAGGTACTACTTAGCCGTCACCATGCAGTACTTAACCTTCACTTTATTTAAAAAAGAAAATAATCAAAACCAGGAGTATTTTCTCGAGTGTTTTCATGTCTTGATCTAGCAGTAAAGAACTAATTGTGCTGTGTTGTGAGCTGTGCAGGAAACAGAGAAAATCAAGGCTGACAATCAAATTAGCAAAAATGAAAATTTCGTCCAGGTCTGTTCTTTTAATCAAAGTCATTTCAAGACGAACAGGAAAGCTGTAAACCTTTCCCATCACGGAGGTTTCCTTCCTTCCCGGGAGGCCCCTGCTCTCCTGCTCACCGCACCCAGCACCGTGTGGTTCGGCGCTGCTGCCGTGGCGCCGCCTGGCCCAGCCCGGGTGCCGGCACCGGGGCCCTCTCGGCGCCGGCGTGAGCGTGCCCGGCGGGGCCGAGCTGGGCCGGTGCCCCTGCCCGCGGGACTGCTGGGCAGCGCTCGCTCGAGCGGAATGTGGGACCGTCCCGTCCTCTCTGGTCTCCTCTCGTCAGCGTGTTTGGCTAACGAGGGGCTGCACGGGCCGGCCGCCCCCCAGTGCCCGTCACAGCCAGCGGCAGCGGCCTCTGTGGGAACGGCACAGATGGCGAGCCCGAGAGACAACGTAAACTGCAGCATGTCTCGGAGGTGCTGCCGGGCTGCGGCGGGTTTGTCACGTCGCGGTGATGTGCGGGGCTGGGGACAGCTCTGCGCCCCTGGGTCCCTTAGCGCGGGCTGCGCTGCGCGGGCTGAGAACACACTGGTGAGGAGCCAGAGGAAACGGGACCAATGTCTTGGTATTTGGGTACTTTATTAAATAAAGAAGTGTGCGTTTTGGGGGCGGTGTCTGCAGTCTGGGGTGGTCGCGGCATTCCTGATTGCAGCCAGCTTGGCAGGAGCTTGCGAGAGAGTTTGCCTTTGTTTTCCCCCTGAGGTTTTGCTATCATTAGTGATTTGGAAATGCAGAGTGGTGGTGTTCCATCTGGGATTCGGTGCACGGTAGCAGAGAGCACACGCACATGTTTACTCTTCAGGCTGCTATTTAAATTACTGTGTACAGAAATATAGAAGTAGAGGACTTAGCTGAGAGCAGGGTGTCTATTCCAAAGCTCACATGCTCCTCGATGCATTGCAGGCTGTTGTAAAACTTTTTTGCCGTACTTGTGGATGACTTCTCCCCATGCTGGGCTCACCGGAGGTGGCCGGGTGTGTGCAGGTGTCCTGTGCTGTGCCCGGTGGCACCGCGGACCAGAGCCGTGGGCTCGCGTGTGCCCGCTCTGACCCGGCCGCCCCGGGACGTGCAGCTCTGCGGCTCCGGGCCGCGCGAGCCCTGCCCGCGCCCTCTGCCAAACCGGGTTCTTACCCCATGGAAACGTGGAGACGTTATTTCCTCTGGTGTCGTTTAGCTGAGAGTTAAGTTTTCTCCAAACAGCCGAGCTTTGCTGGTTTTATGGCACTGCTGTAGGCTGGTTTATGAGACATTCGTCTTGGTAAAACATAAACTCTCTGCTAGCATTTCAGGTCTGGGAAAAAATCTGAAGACTTTTGTGATGTTACAGAAAGGCATTTCTAAAATGTAAGATCATTTAAATTTTAAAAGTGATAATGGTATGTTCAGTGGTGGCAGTTTTTTGTTGGTTTGGATTAGCAATGCTTAATTTTCAAAGTTATGCAGGAAAATGTTTTGCAAGGGCTTTATTTATTTATTTAAATATTTTGAATATCAGCAGTGTAGAAGGCCATGCAAAAATAGCAATAGAGAAATCCAAAGCTATAAAAGCTTATGGTGGGAATTTAAATGCAGAAACAGCTGTTATTTCCTTGGGAGTTGAGGTATGTAAACTCTTCCGTGGCTGTGTATCCCCACAATAGTGGTGTGAAGAATTAGCGCTCGCTGCAGTGTGCAAACTGAACCCGCCAAGCACTGAGGCAGCTATTCATCTATACCCAGGAGCTAAATATGACAATGTTAGCATTTTTCATTTCCCTGACGTTACCATTAATAAAGCAATGATCCAAAAGAAGCTTTGCTGAGTCCGTTCTTTATGCTTCCATCACTCACGACTAGATAATTTCACACAGGATCGTTTTTAAATTAAATGACGATAAAAGCGCTCTGCTGTCCTGTGTTCACTAGTTCACAGAAGTCTATCAAGTCATTAATGTGTCATGACAAACTGCTAGTTGGATACAAGAGTAATTAATTATTTGCATAAATAACAGGTTGAACTTTGTGCTTTGTACCGCAGTGACACGTGTGTCACTTCGCGGACATGTTGGGAGCTCTCGCAGAGTTCCCAGGCAGGGTGGGGGCTGCGCGGGTCGCTGGTCCTCGGGCAGGAGCTTTGGTGCTTTTTGTGTCCCTGAGTTCTTCCTTAACGGCTGTTTCAAGAAAGCATCTGATCATTGGAGATTTCAGTGAACAATTGTACAGATTTTCATAATCACCATTAATCACCACATATTTTTCAAGATAATTACAGCAATTATTATTTAGATTCCTCTTTTATGTGCGCATTGTAGAAAAGAACAAGTGCTTATTACGCTGGGTAGTGTAGAGAGCTACAGTCTGAAGTTCTTTGTCACCCAGAAACTCATTATGTTAGCTGATGCTGCCTGTGAAAGTTCATCAGCACGTTTAAATTAGGGTAGCATTGGCAGGTCTGATTATTTAAATCTGGTAGCTTTGCTAAAAATATAGTTATTCAAGAAAGATGAATTACTAATTTGACAACTGAGATTTAGTTGGAGTCTCCAGCGCAGAAGGCAGCATCTATCGTGTGCTTAGAGGAGGGCGACAGTACTTTCTCAGATTAGAGAGAGAATTTCTAAGTGAGCTAACAAGTTGTATTTATAGAGCAGAGTTTTGGGGCTTGCCCTTTAAAGGCCGAGAGTAAGTCTTAGTAAATTATAATGAAGAAGTAGCCACAGTTAGAAGTTGGCCGTGCTGTTTGGTGGCCCTGCACCCACGGCGGGTGGCCCCGGTGCCCTGTTGGGTGCCCCTCACCGGAGGGGTCCAGCCGCCTCCCAGCTCCCGTCGGGGGTTCATGGGCACCCGTCCTTTGGGGCTTGGTTTTAGGAACACAGTTCTGGCTGCTGGCTCCTTCCAGCTCTTTTATCTAATTGCAGTGACTGAGCTAATTGGATGTGACCCTCAGGGAGGAGCTGCTCCTGGGGGACAGCAGCCATTGGAAACATTTTGCTGTCTGAAGTCCCGTTTTATTTTGTTCTGCCTTGAGGGAGGAAGGCGCAGGCACCTCCGCAGTGTGTTGCGGACGCTGTGGGTGCAGTCGCCCGGGGAGAACCTGCTGCCACGGGTCCGGGTGGCTCTGGTGAGCGGCGGTGCGGGGGTGACGTCCTGCAGCCCCGCTCGGCCGCACAGGGCAAGAGCAGCTTTGCTGGCCTGGGCGAGGAGCCCCTCGGTGACCTGTGCAAGGTGCAAGCGATTTATAGGTCTCTAAAGATATTTTAAAGTCACGACCTTTTAAAGATGTTACAGCCTACCTGGATTAAGGTGTGACTTCACTCGTGGTGATATGAGTAATGCTGCGGTGGTAATGCTGTAAAAGTGGGACCTTGTCCACCTTTTTTGTTCTGAATCAGTACATGTTGCCTTTGGAAAGAAAGCCGTACTTTATCATTCACCAGCACCAATTCCTGTTAGCCCTTTGTGTTACCGTCTGCTGGTCTCAAACGTGGCACAAATTGACTTCGCGGCATGTTGAACAGCTCTTGGCCAGACTGAAACAAGAACCGCAGCTCCAGGCCAGAGCCCGGCTGTGGTGAGTCTCGATGCTGCCCACGGAATTGGTAACACTGGGCAGAATCTCAGCACAGTGCTCTGCTCATCAGAGACTGCCAGGAACACTTCAAAAGCAACAGGGAAAAAAAAAAATGAGAGGCTGCTGCTGATGTTTATTTACAGCACAACATCAGAACAAGGGACATGGAATTAAAAGCCTCCTACAGTTCTGGTTTCATTTAATTTTATTATGAAATTAACTGGCTGCTGTAAAAGCAGTTGCGCGCTGTCTCGTGGTGCGTGGCGGAAGCGACGGTGCCCGTTCCCGGGTGCTGGACACCCCGCGGGCTGCGGCGTGGCGGGGGGAGCTCCTGCTGGCCCTGGGGGTCGCTGCCCACGGTCAGCGCCGTCACCGCCTGCCCGTCTGCCGGGCCCGGGAGCTGCTGTGCACAGGGCAGTGCTTTTGAGGGCTCGACCCACGCGAGCCCCGAGCGTGAGCTTCACGTGTGCAGCCCCATCGCAGCAGCATCCTGATGTTAACATGAGTTGGTTCAGGGTTGTGCTGGAACAAATTGTCACTGCATTTGTTAATCTTCTTGGATTTGGATTCACACTCCTGAAAGGAAGTTGGGTGCCTCATCCTTGAAGTCCTCGTGAATGTGAAAAAGCCCTTTGTAGGCAGCAGCAGCTTTGACTCCTCCTGCAGCTGGTGCTGCGGGCCGGCGGGCAGCACCTCCACGGGCCAGTGGGGGATGTGGGGCTGTCCTTCCTTCCTTCCTGGCCATCGTCCAGCCTGGAAGCAGAGGCGAGGGACATCTCTGGGGGTGCCACCGTCTGCCTGCAGCCTCCATGCACCCGCGCAGCTCTGCAGGCTGGGGCCAAGGCCACACCGGGGGGGGCTCTGGCAGCCTCTGGTGCTTTATTTCTGTAAAGTTTCCTGAGCTGGTGGGTGTTTAAATCCTCATGACTGCTAGTGCCTGGCTGTGAAAAGAGCCGCTGAATGTTGTTTTCCGATTTCTATTTTTAGTGTATTTTACCAGCAGCCTCGTGACGGGCCTGACACGCCGGCTCCTGTGCGCGCTCCTGCGCTTTGGGAGTGCAGCATTAATAACACACTTCCATGCATCATGCCATTTTTAAGCATGATCGTTATGATAAAGGGCATATACTTAATTACAGGCCTGCTTAATTACAGCTCTGTTGAAGCTCGTTTGTTTAGGAGAGTGCTAATTGCGCTGCTGAGCCTTTGGCACACCCTGCTTTCATCTGCCGCTTTGCTCTGAGCTCGGGGGGGCTGGAGCGCGCGAGGACCAAAGGACGGACGAGGCTGCCGGGAAACGTGCACGCTCATCACAGCTTATTCTTTAAATCACTTTACAAAAGCCGGCGTGTGACTGATCAAAGCAGGTTTCTGTCGGGATAACAAATGCAGATGGTCTTTCAGGTTCAAAACTTCCTGGATTTGGTGATACTGCTTTTCATCTGTTTCCTTTTGTTTCATGTAGCTCTGTGGCTGCCACATAGCACCTTTGATAATGAAATTATTCCAGTGGAAGGGGTTTTTTAAGCCAAAAATATACAAAGCAAATGTAAAATGCTAAGCATTATTAAATAACGCTTGTTAAATTACTAGTGTGGTAACTCTGGTGCTGATGGAAGTTACAAACAGCAAGCAGAGAAACACCGGGTTCATGGGTGCAGATGCTTTGTGGAAGAAAACCCTATTTGAGGATTACTTGAGGGCATTTCAGGGCTTAAATTTGTTCTAGTTTAAAGTTTTTATTTCTTTCAGAGCTGAAATTTAAAGACATAAGATGTTAAAGGTGTAACTGAAATAAAGTGGGCATATTTGGGGCCGCACTCTGCCTTAGAAATGTGCCATTTTCAGTCGTGTGGAAGTTGCTGAGTTACACGTTTTAAAAATAGGTGTCTCCCTTGTACTGACACATCTTGTGGGAGGCTTTCTGTGAAGACTCCAAGGTGGTGATACCAAGACAAAACCACTGAACATCATTGCACTGTCTAAGAAGAAAACACAAGAGACATAAAGGCAAACGGTGCTCTTAGCGTCATTAAGGTTGTGCTACAGAGCGAGATTGGCCCAGTTGCACGCGGCTGTGCCGTGGGCCGTCCTGTCCTTGTGTCTGTCCTCGTGCTCTGTTGGTGTCCATCCTGCAGATGAGGTTTGCAGGTGTTGGAGCTCCATTGCTCACGGCTGAGCTGGCGCGGGCAGCGGCCGGGCCGGGGAGGGTGCTTGTATATGGATAGAGCAGGGAGGGTTCTGTGAATTCCTGATTTGGTAGGGACTAACCCAGCTGTGTCTCGGACAGAAGGAAACCACTGGCAGGCTAGAGGGAGGAAAAGGCTGGCGATAACTTCTGCGAGCTATCAATCATGTGTCAATGCCATGAATACTTGGTCTGTCACTGGGAATGTGTGAAGTTGCATGTCAGAAGTCAGCTGGAAATGTGACGTGTCTGCTCGTTTTGTCCCTTTCAGCAATGGATGGAGTGCCTTTTATGATTTCGGAGAAGTTTGCCTGTGCTCCTGAAGGGGTGAGTCACCTTTGTTGTTCTCCCAGCATCTGAAATTCATCCTTCTGTGGAGAGTGATCACAAGGCATCGACACAAACTATCTGTTTCTGAGAGCTTTTCTTTTGTGGGGCCTAATACATGCACAGTGCTTGAGATGACCCAGGGTTGCGACAATACTTTCCCATAGGGTGGGAATGAATGGCTTTTGCCAGATCACTTCTAAAACTGAATTGTCCTGGGAGTTGAAGGTTTATTACTGTCAGAAATACAAATAGCAATGAGACTGTATGGTGCTGGAAGCATTTCTAGTTTCTTAGCTTGGATTGTACTGATTCAGAATGAGTTTGAGCATCCCTGAGCCAGTGCTAGTTTAAGTTGGTGATCCAGAGCTCAAAGGCTCGGCATCCCATTGCCAGTTCCCTAATCCATCTGATCCTAAAACAATATCTCTTTAAAAATCAATTTACAAGAAGCTGTTAAGGCAAACACCAAGCCGTCATCTGTATCTGATTTTTCACATTGTGCTTTCTTCTTCCTGCTGACACAACCTGCGTGTGCAGCCGGACGTGGTTTTTCACAACCATTCCTTTCTGAAAGCGTTGTTTATGGGCCGCTATTCCCAGAAAGCTGGAGTCCCTGCTGCGAGGACAAATGCAGAGAGATTAGGTCGTGCTAATCCTCCCCTCGGATCCTTTAGACACCATTGCCACCACATGGTCAGTTTGGTCGGGCTTCCCGCAGGCGCTGCCACTCACACCTCGGTGCTGCGGCCACAGCGATCCGTAGGGTGTCACCAGTGCCTGCCGGTGACAGCCGTCCTGCCGCACCGAGGTGGCTGAACATCCACCTGTGCAAAGTGACACCAGGATGGGTGTCAGCTGTCCCCACTTAGGGAGAAAGGCGTTAGAGCTGTTATCCCTGATCCGTCGTCTTCTTCACACGTGTGGTGGGCTGAGAAACAGGATTATGCATGTGTTTACAGGTGGTGCCTGTAAATTTCTGGTAAGAGAATATTTGCTGACATTAAACAAAACAAAAAAAAACCCCTTAATTTGACATTTCTGTTTCTTTTTTTTTCTTTTGTTTTTCTTGCCAGATGCAGCCGGTTGATCTCTTGGGCATCACAATCAAAACCCTTGCAGAAATCGAGAAGGAGGTAGGTAGCCAGCCAGGCAGTAAGCAAAAGTGTGATGAGAGCTGTGTTCACCTCGTTGTAAGGTCCCTTGCTTTGTGGCAAAGGTCTCTCTTGTCTTTCTCAAGACTCTGCTGGTGCGTAAAGTCAATGCAGAGTCAAACAGTAAACTCAGAATTAGCAATGTCCACTGCAATCTGTGCCGGGTGAAGAAGCTTTAGGTGTTGAATCTAACGGCAAAGTCTGCTACTCTCCTTTTAATTCAGATGTCTTTCTTACTTAACTTTTCTTTCTCATTTATTAACAAAACGTGTTACAAGCAGGGTACTGCTTGTGTTAGGTTGCCTCTTGCATCTCAGGGAAGCAAATGAACTTGATTAAGCAATGTCAGGTAAACTACTTCATCATTTTTCAGTTTGATGGTGCTGGTAACTTGTTACCAGGAAAACCAGGCTGCACTTCCAGTGAGTGTGAGTCTTCCAGGAGCTCGGGGAGCAGACAACCATCAAACCGAGGGTGGTCTGGTGCTCCCGAGGGAGCATTTTGGCACATGTGTGACTGGGCCGTGTGGTGCCGAGCAGCCGCCTGCTCTGCAAGGGCTGTGTCTCAGCTGAAGGCTTGGACCAGGAGGAAAATTGTTTCAGCAGCACGTGCTTCTTCAGCTCCATTGGTCACAAACATCTTACCTTGTGCCAACCAGCTGGGTTAAAGGCAGAGTGTAAGAAGATGGCATAGCAAAACATCCAGACTCTTTATGGCTTCTCCACTTTTTGATTCCAATTGTGAGTCCAGTTTCCTAAATACATCCTCTTTGCCCACCTGGAAATTTTGTCCGAGAATGGGCATGGGCCAGCGGGTCCATTTTGCCGGAGGGGAAGCAAAGTGGCGATGGATTTGCTTCTGCAGCCCTCTGCGTGTTGCCTGATGCAGGAGAGGTCTGGGCGGCTCGGGGCGCTCCCCAGAGGGGCGGCTGTGGCCCCCACCCGTGCCCCTCGCAGGCCCGCGCAGCGCGGGGACACGGGCACCGGGGCTGCCTGTGCGGCCTTTGGAGGAGAGGTTGATACCTGCCGGCTCTCCGGCACCCTCCTCTTCCGTTACAGGCTGTGCATGTTTCAGAGTAATGAAAAGTATAATTATGCAGCCCATATTCCTTGATGAAGCATCTTGTCTGCACATAGATAGCTACGCATATAAATATTGTGAATTTCTGCATGGCTTTATTTCCCTTGCAAGCAATAGCACCATTACAGCAAATCTTCCGGATTTCCAAAGCAGCGGGAACGTTTTCCCTGGAGCTAGATGCCTTGCAAAAAATACTCCCAAAGAATTCCTAGAGTTATTGTTTTCTGTCGCCACATTTGCAGATGTGTGCACCCATCCTCCAAGCTGCGAGAGGAGCTGAGGGAGGGACTCCACCCTGTCAGGAAAACTGACAGAAACGGGCACAAATCCTGTGCTGCACGCTCAGGCCGCTCCTGCAGCCAGCAGGTCCGTGCAGCAGGACTGCGCCGCGCCCTCCGGAGCGTGAGGATGCGGTGCACGGCGAGGCGGTGCAGCCCGCGCTGGAGGCAGTTTTGCCGTCTGCCCCGGCTGTGCGGGTGGACGCTGGGCGCAGAGGAGCCCGCAGCGCTGCGGGCTCTCCCCACAGGGCCCAGGGGTTGGTTTGGCTGCTCCTGCCGGTGCTGCGCAGGGGAGCATCACCAGGCACATGGCGCAGGTGGCAGTGGCAGCAAGGACCGCGGTGGCAGCGAGGGCCGCGGTGCTGCGTGGCTGTAGCAGTGCGATCGGCTGTCGGGCTGTGCAGGGCTGCAAAGTGCACCCCGTCCTCATCTCAGCTTGGCATTGAGCGAAAAGTCTGCAGAGAGTCTAATTAGTAAAGTGAGCATCTAATATTAATCATTCCTTTTAAACTGACAAGGAAGGCAGTTCATTTAACCACTTAATTGCTACAAGTTTTCATGGGCTGCTCTTTGCAAGTATATTTAATGAAGAAGTTGTAAATCTAAAGGAGCTTAAAATTTTAATTTTATACAGAAATATTTTTCCTTGTTCTCATGTTTGTAGTCAATTCTCCAGAGTGTAGTCACATGAAATGTTCGTTAAATGAACATATTTGCTAACTGGCATGATTTCAGTTTTTAAAACATTGGTTCCAGCAATTAGGCATTTTTTTCAGTTCCCAAATGACTAGAGAAATTCGTCTTGATTATAATTGCTCTTAGCCACGCATATCTAATTTGTGTCTTTTTAAGTGTTAATTAGTAAACAGTTTGAGCTGACATCTTTATGTGTTTGTGTGTTGAAAAATGAGGCTTATTGCTTATTTAGCTTGGGGCTGGTGCTGCTCGCTGTGACATCGTGACATTGAGAGAAAATTAATGAAGACGCGTGTGCCGGTTCGGAGGCGGCCCCGCGCGCGGCCGGAGCGGGCCCGGCGCTGCCCTCGGTGCTCCCTCGGTGCTCGCCGGCTCCCCCCGGCTCTCCCTCGGTTCCCCCCCGGCTCTCCCCGGTTCTCCCTCGGTTCCCCCCCGGCTCCCCCCGGTTCCCCCCCGGCTCCCCCCGGCTTCCCCCGGCTCCCCCCGGTTCTCCCCGGCTCCCCCCCCGGCTCCCCCCCCGGCTCCCCCCGGCTCCCCCCCGGCTCCCCCCGGCTCCCCCCCCGACTCCCCCTGGTTCCCCCCCGGCTCCCCCCGGCTCCCCCCCCGGCTTCCCCCGGTTCTCCCCGGCTCCCCCCGGCTCCCCCCGGCTCCCCCCGGCTCCCCCCGGCTCCCCCCGGCTCCCCCCGGCTCCCCCCGGCCCTCCCCGGCTCTCCCCGGTCCGCGGCTCCGGCCGCTCCGCCGCAGCGCCCGCGCGCCCCCTGCCGGCCGCGCCCCGGCAGCCCCGCCCGGGTCCCTCGGCGGGTGCCCCCGGCCCGGCCCGGGTTCTCCGCGGCCCCAGGGGCTGGGTCGCCGCGGCCGCAGGGTCGGGGTTTTCGGGGCGGCGGCAGCTGCAGGAGCGTCCGTGGCCTCGCTCGCGCCGCTGCCTGGCGTGACGAAGCGGGACAGACGGGAGGTTTCTGCGTTGGAGCGGAGATGGGCAAGTCCATGTCTGCTGGGAGCTGGCTGGAGCAGCCGGTCCAGCTCGTCCCTCCAGAAGTGTGCAGCCCTCGCACGGCTCCCACGGCTCTCGGCACCGTGGACAAGCCCGTGGCAGCCCTGGCCCAGCCAGCACATCCAACTCCGCAGCTCTATCCCAACATGTGTGGCTGGGGACAGGTGCCAGCAAAGTCACCCGGGGACATCTCGTCCTTAAGGAGTAACAGACAAAAACTGAAGCACAGGAGGTTCCATCTGAATACGAGGAGAAACTTCTTTCCTTCGAGGGTGCAGTCCTGACCAGGCTGCCAGAGTGGCTGTGGAGGCTCCTTCTCTGGAACCATTCAAACCCCTGTGCCACCTGCTCTGGTGACCCTGCGTTAGCCGAGTTGGACCGTGTGATCTCTGCCGGGGTGCCACAGCGTGCCACGAGATGGCACTGCTACGGCACGCTCCCGCGCCGCGGTGCCCAGGACCGCACGGCCGCGTCCAGCCAGCGAAGGGACGAAGGGACGTCCCTGCCTGCAGCAGCGTCCAGCCAGCTGCTGGGGTGTCTGTCAGGTGGAAGGTCTTGTTTGTAGGAAGTTTCATGCACCTTGCCAAACCAAAAATGTTAATTATGGTGGTACTAGCTTGTGTAAGTGAGGCCTGCAAAGGGGAACCTTTCTGACTAGCTGCTTTACGTGGAGGATTAGTCTGGTCATGTTTGTGTTGACGCTGAGTTTTAGGGAAAGGGGGTGAATCCTGCCCAGGACTGACCGGTGTGGGGTCAGGCGGTGCCAGCGGCTCCCCCACTGTGGCCCTGCCTGTGGCAGAGAGGATGTCACAGCTCAGGGTGCTCAAGCCCAGTTCTTAATCTCGTTGTGCTACTTGGGGTATTGTCCCAGCACGGGCCAGGAGCACGGCTGCGTGGCTGTGCGGCCATGCGCCCTGGCCCGGGCTGCATCGGCGATGCCCACGGTTCCTCTCTCTCGCTTTGCCCCGCAGTACGACTACAGCTTCCGGACGGAGCAGAGCGCGGCGGCGCGGCTGCCGCCCAGCCCCACGCGGTGCCCACCCGTCCCGCAGTCCTGAGGGGGCTGCCGGCGCCGGAGCAGCGTGTGCGTGCATACTACTGAGCAGGACACGGCACGGGGCCGTCCCGGCAGAGTTCGGCTCCTGCCATCGCCGCCCACCCTGTGCTGCACCACCTCCTCCTGCACACACCGCTCCACACCTCGGACTGCGCAGCCCTTTGGCAGCTCCCCCCGCTGCTGCAGACGCCTCCACGTGAGTACGTGACCAGAGCCTGACAGCAGCCCCTTGGTTGTCCCCACTTTGTAACCCCTGCCGCAGGACAGAAACGTCACAGAAGCCAGAGCTGTAACAGACTGCTGCAAACAGCAAGCCATGAGCTCGCGGACCATCAAGAGATGCTCAGCAGCGAGCCCTAAAACTAAGGAAGAGTAAAAGATCTGGCCGGTGAATCTGCAGGCCCCTGGGCATCCCAACCGCGCTGGCGTGGAGTTTTGATGGGCTCTGCACGCCTGGCGGGGGAGGCCGAGCGCGGCGATGCCCTGGTCTCCTCCACCCGCGTCCGGGCACACGGCAGCTCTGCCGTGGCCGCGCTCAGCCCCGCGCTGGGATCCCTTGGTTTTGCTGGGCTGGCAGAGCTGGGATCGCTGCTCAGAGCCGCCCTGGGCCCATCCCCGCACTGCCAAGGCGGAGGGCGCAGGGGGCACCAGCTGCACGGCAGTTCCTGAGGTGAAGCACCTGCTTTGCACAGGGTGTACGTGTGTCCGTCAGGACCTGGAGTGACAAACGTCCTGTATTTCTTCCCAGGCTGGGTGCTGGCAGCAGCCCCGCCGAGCCCCTGCTGACAGCCTGGGTGCTATCACCTGCCCGATGCTTTGGACAGTTTTCCAATGCTTGCCCCACCAGCTGCTAAAACAAGAGATGTGCCCGTTCCCTGGTGCACTCGCGGGGAAGCACTGAACTCTGACGTGGTGCAGGATGAGACTAGATGCATTAAACCCTGAACTCAGCCTCCCTGTGCTCGCTGACCTTAGCTTGCTCCCCCGCCAAATGCATGTCCTGGAGAAGTCTGTTGCTGTAATAAGTTATTTAGAAGTGCCCATCTGACTCCGTGCTGCTTTTTCAAGTCTCTGCTGTAGAACAAAGCTACATCATGGCAGCAAAATGGCAATTTTTGAGTAGTGTTAAAACGTACAACTTTTTCTATTGTAAGATACTGATTAGCTAACCCTATTGAAATGCAATTGCCATAGTAACAAATAACAGTATTGCCGCGCTCAGTCTGGGTCATATGTGCGCCCTGACCTGCTTTGCACTGCTTTTGATTGATCTCGCGTTTTCTAGTTGGACAGCGTGGTGACTAACAGTAGGTTTTGTACTGTCAGCTTGTATTTTTTATCTGTACGTATGTAAAGTATTTCTTGTCCAAAGATTAATTTCTGGTTTTAAGGCACCATACCATATTGCTGGGATAATAAGCACAAACTACCGTAACATTCAGGACAGACTGATTCCGAGTCTTTGCTTCAACTTCTTCCAATCAGGTAAATCATTTTCTGATGCTGCCTCAGTAAAGCAAGGCTGTACGATTGGAAAGTGAAGGCTGATTTGGTTGCAGGTGTGTCATATTTGGGCAAAAGAATTAAAGCTGCACCATTTGCACCAGCTCTGGAGGTTTGGGTGACCCCTTGGATATGTTCGTTTACTTGGAGGCTGCAGCACCATTTTTAGTTCTTATTTATCCTGCAGGAAAGCAAAGCCAGACCTCACCGCCAAGCTCACAAAGGGTAGATTGATGACGCCGACATCGACAAATGAACACACCATGGCAGCCTGGTCATTCGACTCAGGTTCACTTGAAGTTCAAATCCACTCCATGCTGTAGTACTATGCCCATCTCATCCATCTTTTGTCTTTCTATTTTTCTGCTTGTCATTTGTTCTGTAGTTTTCTGTGGCATCCGTTTATCGCTTCTCCTGTGGCTCAGTGGACACGCAGTAGGCGAAGCTCCGCGCGGCGCTGCCAGGGCTGCCCGTCCCTGTTCTGGCGGGGCTGGGCAGCGCAGCGGGTGCGGGGGCAGAGCTTGTTGGGGCGGCTGCCGGGATCCCCCAGCCCGTTCCCGTGCCCGGGGCTGGCGGGCAGCGGTGCAGCGCTCGGGAGCGGGCCAGGGCCCAGGGGGGCACTCCTGGCTGCGTCCCAGAAAAACGGGCAGGTGGCTTCGAGTCCCTTCCTGTGAGATTTACCTTAGAGAGCATCAGTAGATAAAATTGGTGCTTTATATTTATAGCAACAGTTACATTTGCTCAGCTGCCTTAAAGATCGCAAGCTCAGCTTTCTCTTCAGTGAGCTACAAGAAACACTGGATGGCTCTAAATGCTGTCAGGACATGGAGCTGGGACAAGCATCTCTGAAATCTTCGGGATATATTTGTATAGTTGGTTCTCACTCTTCCCTCTCTTACACTGGCCTAGCAAAGCTGCTTCAGGGTGCATCTGCAAAGAAACTTGAAAGCCAAGTTGGATCTTTACAGCGTTTCTGCAGTGTGACTCTGCGAGGATACCCGATACTGCAAGCACAGATAGTCCAACAGCAGTTCTCGTGGTACAAATGCAACAGAGGTGTTTTAAGCAAAGAGCTGCAGCTGCTGAGAGCCAGCTGAGCTCCCAGACCAGCTGACAAAGGCTGAAAACTGGGCATGTCCTGAGGGGAGAGGGTTCAGAGCCAGCGCTGGGGAGCACCGTGAGACACAGCGCAGGGTGGTTCACCGTTACGTGTTGTCTTTTCAGTCCACCAATTATGGAAAGCTTTTTTATTTCACCTCTGAATTCCCAAGATCTTGAGCATCAGATCAGCGTTTCCACAGGCAGGTTTTATTTGCTATTCCTTAACCTCGGTACTCGCAGCTGGTCCTTGCAAGGCTGGTCCTTGCGTCCTCGCAGCAGGTCCTCCTCGTTGGCAAGTGCCAGACCCGGTACCAGCATCTCTGCATCTTGCTCCCTCCCTGGCCAAAAGGCAACTGTGGTAGCATTGGCCCAGGCAATAAATAGTCAGGGAGCCTGATGTGAATGTTGTCTGGCTGTAGAGAAGCCTTTGGAGTGTAAGGGGAGGGGATGAGTCAATGGAGAGCAGCAAAAGTGGATTTACAGAGCTTTATCAGATGTGCTTGGTTACCTTTCCTCTATTTCTAGGACAAAACTAGTCTCTAGGTAGCTTAATCTTGTGGCTGATGGAGAAATCAGTTTGCCAAATTATCGTTTGTGTGCAACAGAGACAGAAAAGCAGTAGTGAGGGGTTTGCTTACTGTAAAATACACCTGATGTGAATTAGTGGTGACACACTGCCTCCTGGATTTCTCGCGGCAAAGAGCAGGTCGTGTGCCGCGGTGACTCGCGGGCCGGCCAGGCCGGGCTGTGCTGTCTGCTGTGCTAACGATGGAAAGGCAAGAAATCAGTCCAGAAAGTAGAGTGTGAACTTTGTGATAAAATTCAAGTGTGGACAGATGTAGTCGGTGTCTTCCCTGTGGGAGCATCTTGTAGCTGTAGTTACATAGGAATAAACTTTGTCAGACTTTTTTCCTTTGACTGTCACCGAGTTTGCCCACCGTGTTTGTAGGAGAGGATCCCCGGGAGCCTCCTGTGTAGTGAGAGGTTGTTGCTAGTCTGTAGCTTTGGGCTTCTTCGGTTTCATGCCTGCCCCTGTCCCCCTGGTTTCCTGAGCTCTTCAGCCTGACCCCGCACACGCGGAGCCCCGAGAAGCTCCGACGTGGACAGATGGATGCTGGTGCAGTGGGGGGGAAAATGGGATGCGGTGCCTTGGCGCCGGCTGGTCCCACGTTGGCCTTCACCTCCCCGCTGCCCGCGGGCTACTCGGGGTCTGTCCCCACGTCTGTCCCCAGGGCCCACGGGGCTGGCAGCGCAGCTCACCCTGCACCGCTCCCGGTCCTGGTCCCAAGGGCTCGCGCCTCTCGCTGCCATCGCATCCTTACCTCAGCCGCCCGCCTTGCCGAACAGCCCGAGCGGTGTCGGCGTGAGTTGTCCTGAGCCTCGGGCGCGGCAGCGTTGCAGCAGCGAGGGTGCTCCTCTGCTCCTCAAAAAGCTCAGTAAGGTGCTGCTCAATTCATTCAATACAGGGAAACCAAACAGTTTGGATATTCTGGTCATTTATTGTGAAATTGTTTCCTAACAGCAACAGTTTTAAATGTCATCATGCAAATGGAAAAGAGAAACCTTTTATGCAGTTGCAAAGTGTTTTTTTAAGATGCTATGCATTTTGTTGGGTTATTGAAAGTGAATTTACTGTGCATTAATCTTATGAATGTTACTACGTTTTATATTTATTTTAGATGACCCTCCTGTATTTTACAAAGGGAAGTTTCATTGTGTGATAACTTAGTCTGTATTCTTAATATAATTTGTTAAATAAAACTTGTTTTAATCAGTTTGTTCGCTGTGCTTTGTGTGTGTTTTAAATTTGGAATACAAGAAGCCTAAAATGCTGCAGCTCTGCCTCACGGGAGCGGAAAGGGGCATCCCTTGGTACCAGCTGCTCTTTTCCCTCCGCACCATCGCTGCAGTGACTTCCCCAGCCCGCAAACCTGGGTGTTTCCAAAGTGGTTACAAACATCAGGAGTGAATAGTCGGTGCTTGTTCTGAACTGAGCTGCTGTGTAGTGGTTGTAGCTGTGGCACCTGGAGCCGCTTCTGTTTCTGGATGTGATCTCAGGTTTGCTGGATGCAGGAGATGCCGCAGCTCAGGGCGGCGGTGGCCTCTCGAGCGCCTGGCGTTGCAGCTGGAGCAGCAGCGGCTGCAGCAGCCACGTGCAGCAGGTGACAGCAGCGCGCAGTGTGTCAGCACCAGCAGGTGACAGCAGTGTGCAGCTTGCACGGGGCCACACGGTGTCCCTTTGGCCGCCTCCCAGCAGCGAGGAGACACCTCATTACCGGGCAGGATGGGGCGAAACCTGGCAAAAATCCCTGGCACAGGGATGGTGCGGGTGCCAGTGAGGGCAGCGCCCAGCTCAGGGCAGAGCCCGTTCCCTGGGCTCGGGCTGGTGGCGGTGCCGGGTCCCAGCGGTGGTGGCTGCTGTGCCGGCCGGTACCCACGTGGCTGGTGGCAGCAAGACCCTGCAGGGAAAAGGACTTCTCAGGTGGGGACAGGCCAATACCACAGCACTAAAGCTGCAAATTGTTATTCTTTGTGCTAAATTATCCTTCTGAGCTTGACCCAAGCTGGTGGAGCAAAATACGACCTCTGGCATCTTCTCTCATCCCAGCCAATATTTCTGTCTCACCTATTTTGAGTGGTCTTTGAATTAAAGGAGATTAATACCCACGTTCCCAATATTCTCTTCATGCACATGTTTTTATAACCTCCTTTTGAAAGTGAGTACCATTTGTTCCACCAAAACCTAAGGAACTGCATCTCGGAGCTGCTGTGGGAGCCGTCGCCGCCACCTGATTGAATATCCCGGCCGGGAGGCGACGGTGCAGGAGGGACATAAACCAGAGTGAGCCCGTCCGGTGCACCAGCTCACGTCTTCCCGTGTTGGCGTGCGGTGTGCAGGACGGAGCTGCCGCAGAGCCACCGCTGAGCCGCGCGCCTGCGAGCGTCAAAGCCACTCCTGCCTAAAGAGCTGTTGCTGCTGCACGTGGCCTCAGTTCTGCCGCATGTGGAGCCGCGTGGTGCTGCTCATCTGCTGCCTGGAAATCCAGGCGAGCTCCGGGCGCCTGCCGGGGAGGAGCCGCGTCCCCAGCCCTTGTGTGTCTGCGGTTGGACCCGGGACCACGTGCTGCCCTTCATCCCGCTGGTGACCGGCGCTGCTGCCGTGAGGCCTCGGGGATTGCGCTGCTGCTGAAACACTCCAGGCTTTACTGAAATCCTAGTATTTCTGCTCGGCCTCTGATCTTTGCATTTCCTAATTCAGCTGCTCAGAATCTTCAAGTAATTGTTGAATGTTAAAAAAAAAATTAATCCTTCACCAAATCTGAAGCAGCTGTAATCCAAAGCGTTGTTGCTGGTGGTGATGAGCTGGAAGGGGTCTCTGTCGTTAGGAGATGCTGAAAGCCCGGGGAAGCAAAGGCATCGTCCTCCCTCTTCCCTGCTGCTCCAGGAGACATCCCTGGCTGTCCCTCCAGACACCGGTGACACTTTGGCCAGGGCTGTTCTGCTCGAAGACCAGAGCTGGAGCGTGCATGTGGTGTTCAAAGGCACAAAGTGGTGGGGATGAGAAGAGAGCGAGACCAGAGCTGGTTTATGTTGTCTGTTCGCGGAATTTGTTTTCTAAGGAAAATGTCTAATTCCCCTGCTCAGCTTGGTGCTCCCGGCCCCGGGAGCGGTTGTTTGTCTCCAGCGAGGTGTCTCCAGCCGTTCCCCCCAGGAAATCCCCTCTTGTCGCGGGGGAAGCAGCGGGCACAGGGCCGGGCCCCGTGGCGTTGGGGCTGTGCTGGGCTTTGTGTGCCTGTGGCTTTGGTGGTGTTTGTTTTCTTGTCTCCTCTCCCTCCTACGGCTTTAAAAATTAACTTGCCCTGGGAGTTTCTCAAAATCTTTTCCTTTCTCTGAAATGATGGATAAGCCATGTAACTGATTGTCATGGCCCTGGAGAGGATAAACATCTTCTGCAGTTTACAATAAAACCTCCCTCCCTCTTGGTTAATAAGTGTTGAAAGGAGCATAAATAGAAATAACACAGGATTTCCATGACTAACAAGATGACCACATCGGTGAATGTTGTTCGGGGTTAAAAATGACTCAGCTTTTGCCTCCCCCGGCGGCTGTTGATCCGCAGGAGCCGCTGCCAGCATGGGGAGGGTCTGGAAGGCTGAATGGGGAAGCGTTTGCATGCGGAGCTGAAAAAACGCCCTAAACTCTGCCCCATGTGTGCAGATTTCTCGAAGATAAAGGAGCCCACAGCTTCATCCAGCTTGTGCTGACTCTTTTCTTTTCAAAAGCCTTTTCAGATGTTTTCACTTTTCTGCTTGCTTTGTTGAAAGATGTAAAAATTTAAGCCAACCACAAAGTAAACATTTCAAAACTTTCTATTCTGAAAATTAGTGACATTTTCAAAATCCCTTGAATTCCATTTCTGCATTATCAGAAACAATGATTTTGGGGGTTTTTTTTGATTGACAAATTTTCTAGGCAGGTTTTTGTTTATTGATAACCTTTCTTTTATTTTTCAAAGAAAATAGATTTATTATTCAGTAGAAACACTAGATAAGTAGATGTCTTGTCAAAATAAAGCAGGCTTTCTTTATTAGAGTGAAATAGTAATGAACTCATCTGCTTCCAATATTTATAAAGAGTAGGGAAGGCCATTAATTCTACTGCTTGTGAATAAAACCATCTGTGATTTCTTTCCATTTGATGTGTTTTGGTTTTAATATACATTTTTCACAAATAAGTGCAGGGATTTTTTTGTGAAAATGTCACATTTCAGAATCTCATAAAGAAAGAACGCAAAGAGAGGGGAACGAAATGTTTTGTTAGCTAAGTAATTTCTCACCTTGCACAGAGAATAAAATTCATGCCAACTTTAACACATTAGGCGACAGAATTACATGTTCAGCTCTAATGCAATCCATGACATGTAACAAGGCAAATAGAGTATGTTTGGAAGTTTGTTTTCCTTTGGGAATCACACAGTACATTTAACCTAATCTGTCCTGACACTTGAATTATAACATTATGAGCTTCTTCAGGGAAGCAAAATGGTAGATGCCTCTTTTTAAAGCAAAGCAGAAGTTAATAAAACGGGCGGCGTGTCAAGGAGAAAAAGCCCGATCAAACCGCAGTGCAATTCTCCAGAGGAAACAGGTTCTAGGCTGGTTTTTTTTTTTCCACCAGAAATGCTGGAAGTCTCATGACATACTTATGCTGAGGGTGAAATCTGACCTCTAGAATTTTGCTCAATTAAACCAAAAACTGCAAGAATACCCCAAGTGGGACCACTTTGTAGTTTGACTTGTGAGTGTTGGATCTTAAATTAAACTGAGTATTCATCCAGCTGCTCTGCCAGATTTTATTTTACAGTCTTCCCACCAGCTCATACGATGGAGACCGTCCTGTGCCGTAGGTTTGCAGCCGGTACCTGCACAGGTGCAGGAGCAACGCTGTGCCACGCGCTGCCAGCCTGGGCTGCTGGAAGCAGCCCGGACCAAAGCGGGGTGATCCCGGTCGAGGGGCTTTGCCGGGAGCAGCCTCGGGAACGCGATGTGCTCAGCTGAGGGTGTCTCGGGAAGGTCGGCTGCAGTTACATATTCTAGGCCCCGATTTAACATCCATCATTCAACAGGACTAAAGTGGATCCTTGGGGGTTCCTCCAAAGTGAACATGAGTGAGTGAAGAAACCTGAAATCAAATAACACGTGTCCGTGCCCAGAGTCCCAGGGAGGGACAACACAGGCAGAGGGGGACCCGATGGCCACACGGCCCGGAGCTGTCACCAGCGGCCACCACCACTGCCGCCCCCGCTGCCACAACCGCTGCTGCCACCGCTGCCGCCACCGCTGCCACGGCTGCCGCTGCTGCCCCCGCTGCCGCTGCTGCCACCACCGCTGCCACCACCGCTGCCACCACCGCTGCCACAACCGCTGCTGCCCCCGCTGCCGCTGCTGCCACCACCGCTGCCGCCACCGCTGCCACGGCTGCCGCTGCTGCTGCCCCCGCTGCCCCGGGCTCCGAGCCGCCCTGTGCAGCAGCGCGGTGGTGGCGGCAGGTGGCACCTGTGCCCGTTGTCACCCAGGGGAAGGTTCGGGAGTGGGAGCCCCCACAGCAGGGAGAAGGGGCTGGTTCTGGCGAGTGCGATGTGAAGCTGCTGATTCACGTGATTGCAAACTGACCTGTGATCCAAACGTTGCTGTGAAACCCCGCATGTTACCTCTGTCCTCGAGTAACTGCAGCCACACGTTGGAAAGAAACACATCATCCTTCATTTGTTTCTTTCTTTGCAGTTATAGCTAAAATCTTGCTTTTCGGAGTCAGAAAAAGGCCTTTCCAGGAAGGTTTAGCCCCAGTCAGAGCTGCTGGCAGCGCCTGGAGATCAGCTCCTTCATTTTATAGTTCACCACTGACTGGGACAAGGCCATCGTGTCCATGAATTGGGCCACCCTGCCAGCAAAAACTGAATACAAACTTTGGGGATACGTGAGAACCAGTTTGTTTTGTGAGCGCCGGAGGTAATGGAGGTGGTTTCCTGCTGACTTTTATCTGAATTACACAAAGATTTTCTGCTCTTCCCACCTACACCTAAAACTTTTCCCACAGTCTCCCAGCAGTGACCTGTCGCACTCAGCAGAAACCAGTCGATGGACTCTAAGCCCTTAATGCAAACTTTTTGCCTGCTCTAATTCTAAATTCCTTTTTCTGCCCAAATGCCTATTTATATGAAACTTTTAGGAACTCAATTATCCTTGAGACTTCTACCTCTCTGTGAAATCTGGTTTAAATCAGTAAAGAAAAGAGTTCAAAGTTATTGGGCAGGACAGGCAGACAGACAAGCATACAGGGATCACAGGAACCTTGTTTTCATAGGAAACTAGATTAAAAAAATCCCGCAGCAGTTAGCAGCCCTGTCGGTGACACCCCCGGCCCCGCGCAGGGCGATGCTCGGGGCGGGGGCCGCGGAGCAGGCGCAGCGATGGGGACGGGACAAACCTCGCGGCTGCGGCACAGTGGATCTGCAGCCTGTCTGCTGCTCCCAGCTGGACGCAGATTCATGACATCCCTGCCTGCTTTGGCATGCAGACCTGTACCTAATTTCTTCTGAAAAGGGCCCTGAGGAAGTCAGCAGATGTTATTATTAAAGCATTGGGTATCAGCAGCTCCTGAGATATTGTCAGTCCGTTAATGAGCTGATCAAACTGGGGAAAGCGAGGGGTTTCCCAACTTCTTATTAAGGAAAATAAGACCTCCAAGGTTAAAAGACTTCTTTTAAACTGCACAAGGTTTATAGGTTGCAAAATGTTCTTTAATCAGTTTATTCTTAGAAGGCCCTAACTGTCCAGGCACAGGAGTGGGTGTTATCTGAAATGGTCCCCATAAGGAAACATAGCAGCTCTATTTTTGTAGTGTTTGCTGGCATTTTTGCCTGCTAAGTAGTCATCTTAACAAGCCAGTTCTGTGCAGTTTTTGTAATTCTTTTGTGAATTCTGCACCACCAGCCGCTGTCCCAAGACTTCTGCTGATTTGTGAATTATTATGTTTTGCTGTCTGAAAGTTAAACTCATTTTCCTATCAATATGTTTGTATTCTCAGTTTGGCAAACCTCAAATCTCAGCAGTTTCCCAAGGCTGCAGGAGATACAAGATGCACAAGTGAGCAAAGAAATGACCCTAAACCACAAGTGTCCCTGTCCTGTGCACCACCTCACTCTGAGCCTATTTCTGTACCTGGGGATGTGCCAGATATTGTGCTCCTACAAGCGATGGCTAATGGGAAACTCACTTGGTTGTCTTTTTTTCTTAATCCCATACTATCTGGAAGTTTCCTTGGGGTTTTTCAGCTGCAGGGATGTTTAGAATTTGGACAACAGTGCCAATCAGGTTAGAGTGAATTGGTAACAGCTAAAAGTTTAGGGAAACCATTTGTTATTTCTCTTGTTCAGCAGAGGAGCACGACATGCCTTAATGGTGCCTTACCACTGCTGTCACAGGAGGCAGGTCCACGACCTGACTAGGATAACCCGAGACAAACCCTTGTCTTGGGCAGCTTCATTATATTCAAAATGCAATTAGGTAAACAGCTGCAGAGGAATGGTCAGAAGGAGAATACAGAGTGGGCTCCTTCTAATCCTCTCCATTCACTCAGTAGTGTGAGTACGAAAGAAAAAGCCCCGGGCACAGCGGCGGCAGCGCCCGCGCTCCGCAGCCCCGAGCGGCTCCGGCGGGCCGTGCGCGGCGGCGGGCGGCCGGACCGTGCCGCGGAGGCACCCGCGCCCGGGGCTCCGCGGCACTTCCTTCCCGCCATGGGTCACCGAGCTTCACATCCGTGTCTTGATTTACTTCAGCACGGACATATTTATACCATCTGATAAGCAGTGACTGCTATAAATATGTCTGTGCACTCCCTTTTGCTATGCACCAGTGAGGAAGGGGCACGTTGTGATAAATTGACCCTGATATATAGTGTATGTGCATGATTTTAAAGACGGAAAGGATTGCGTCAGTTTGGTGTCTCTCTGTTGTGGTTCAATTAGCTGGTTTTAAAGGCGTTTACTGAACTGTGGCTTCCAGGGAACACTTGTGACTTTACATATATTTTTAATCCTAAGGTGTGTCACTTGGTGAAACTTTATGGACACTAATAAATAAACAGGTCCTGAACTATGTCTCGGCATCAAAGCAGCAATATTCTTTTCCTGCTTCCCCAGCCCTCTGCACCTGACCCTCTGGCACCAGCGCCGTCCAGCCCAGGCGGGCTCCGCAGCAGGCAGCGCCGTGGCGGCGGCGCCGTGGCGGCAGCGCCGTGGCGGCAGCCTCGTGGCGGCAGCGCCGTGGCGGCAGCGCTGTGGCGGCAGCCTCGTGGCGGCAGCGCCGTGGCGGCAGCGCCGTGGCGGCAGCCTCGTGGCGGCAGCGCCGTGGCGGCAGCCTCGTGGCGGCAGCGCCGTGGCGGCAGCCTCGTGGCGGCAGCGCCGTGGCGGCAGCGCCGCTCCTGCCCGTCTGGACTCAGGCTGCCCGTGGCGGGGACTCGGCTCCAGAGGTGCTGGTGAAGCGCCGAGCTGTGACCTCGGCCGTGTCCCCGGGCGGGGACAAGCCGGGCCAGCCCTGGGCACCCGCTGCTTCCTCAGCTGCGCGCGGCGGCGACCAGAGCCCATCCCGCGCTGAGACCGTCACGTAACCCACGGACGGCCTTTCTAACCAAGAACAGTGCACACGTGTTTGTGGTCAGCACATGCACTTGCCCTGTCCTGGGTCATTTCTGATGGCTTCAAACGATAATGTGTAACAGAGAAATAATAAACCTGAAAAAAGCCAACAGGAAAACAACCCCAGCCCTCCGGTGCTGTGTCTGTCTGTGGAGCAGGAGGAAGGGTGCACCCAGGAGCCCCACTGAAACCAGCGTGACACGCGGAGAAAGGGAGCCAGGTGCAGGCCAGCAAGGCCCAGCTCTGACTGACAATAAAAGGAGCGACCTGAGGCAGAGTTCTGCTGTGGGGGGTTGTTCTCGTCATCTCCTCCAGCTGTGGAGATAGTTAGTGGCCACTTGCAGAGTGGCTGCCTCGGGGTGCTGCTTCCTGCTGCTTCTTCCAACTGGTGAGTACCAGCTATTATTTTTTCATCTTTCAGAAGAAGTTTACAATTAGGCTGGAATTCCTCTAGAAGAGGCAAAGGCTGTGCTGGTTTGGGTTAGATTGTTTTGTTAAATCTCAAGAAAACCTGTTCTTCCTTAAAGAATGTGTGTTGCCTTCTGGAGAAACGGCTGAAGGCCTGTTCCTTTCCTGGTGTTTGGAGTATTGTGCCTTTCTAAACTTGAATTTCTATTTAAATGTTTGAAGCTTGTCTTTCATGGTGGTTTTATGACACTTAAACTGAACTGGAGCGGTGTGCGCCGCCGGCCGCAGGTGCAGGGTTAGGCCGGGCCTAGCGGGCCTCGCCGGCGCTGACAGGGCCGCGCTGGGAGCCGGGGCGGCTCGGAGGGTGGTGGAAGGAGGAGGCTGTTTCTCAAGGAATTCTGCATGGTTTTTGGTCTCTGCACAGGGCAGAGCAAGAAGCCTCAGTAGGTGAATTAGGTAAAGTGAGATTTACCGATTAACGTGTTTGAGAAGTTGGCTGCCTTTCTGTGCTATACACTTGTTTGGTTGATTTATGCTCAAATTGTAATTGAATAGTGATGTTTATGGGTATCCACGGCCAAATCAGTTCTTCTAGATGTATATTTTTCACTTCATTTTGTTAATACCTCTTAACTTCAGCAGTGTTGTTCCTATATTTCATCAGGGTGAAAAGCCATACCTGGCTTTTTCAATAACAAGGGGCCAGGTAAGCTGGGGGTGTGTGTAGAGAGAGATAGATATTTATATAGATAGATAGATATCTGTATCTATAGATATATGTGTGTGTGTGGCAGGAGTGAGACATTTCCATGTTGTGCTGTGCAAAACAAGCCGAGGAAGGTGGTTCTTCACACCATGTGCCATTATACCGTGAAATGTGTTACTGCGGGTTGTAGTGAGAGCTGGGATGGGTGACGTTCACCAAGGGCTGCTGGACACAGAAACCCCATCTGTGGGCACGGCAGTGTCGTCCTGCTGGACACAGAAACCTTGTTTGTGAGCACGGCAATGTCTTCCGGTGGCCCTGAAACGTAGCGGGGCCGCCGTCCCGTCTGGTGCTGTGCGGTTGGAGCCGTCGGTGCAGCCGCGGCGGCTCCAGAGGCGAGCGCGTCCTCGGGCAGGACGGGAGAGTGTCTCCTGGGGCGCTGGGGCAGGTGCTGCCGCGCTGGCTGGTTTGTGTGCCCTTTAAAATGGTTCAGCTGTGAAGGCTCCAGACATGAAATCATTACAAGGGTTTTTTTCTCAAAATAAATCTGAAAGGATTAGAGTGGCAATTCTGCACTATCCTGGTAGAAAACACCACCCCACGTGTTGTTGATGGCTGTGTGTATGGTGGTTAGGTCACCTAAAACTTAGAAAACATGAAAGGACTTCACATAACCAAAATAGAGACTAGATAGAGGCCTGTTTCTGTATTTGCAGAACTATTTTGGAAGAAGGAATTCTATGATTTAAAAGAAAATATATATGTATCAAGGTACAGATTACTTTTTCTTATCATAACACCAAAAGGAAACTAGTGCAACTTCTGGCAAATTAGAAACAGGCTTGAGTATTAGATTTTACATTGATGGTACTCGGGTATTAATCCATTAAAGTAATCAAAAGAGCTTAAATAAGAATCTGAAGGCTGCAATATATATGTCAATGAACAAGCTGTAAAACTTCCTGAAAAGGTGATTTCAAAGCCATATTGCCCAAGCTTGGCAAATTGCATATTTAATTATTTTGTCAGTCCCTCTTTCTACTCTAATCTTTTGGTGAAATACCTTTAGACATATGAAATCAGTTAAGATAATTAGGGTATGATGGAATTAGGTGTTACTTGATTTTTAAGAAAGATACCATCCTCTGCCTTGGTATAAAATGTGTGCAGACCCCAAAAGCTAGACTGTATTGTAATGTTTTCTTTTCTATAAAGATCAAAGGTCTCCAGCCCCTTTCAAGATGTTTGCAGAATTTGTTTCCTAATTATCCCACATTTACTTATTTGTGCTGGGACATCAGAGTTAACTCTTTGATTGTAAAGATGAGATGGGACCTTCATCCAGATGACTGCAGGCCAGCAAAAGCCTTGCATCTCTAAATCGTTTTTTAGATTACCTGGCTTCTCTAATTCCGATGTTCTGGCACAGTTTAAGGCCTGGCAGATGAGGTGTTGTGTTTGCTTTGTTTTAATAGCCCAGTCCTCTACAGCAAAGATTTGTTTTTCCTCAGTAAGAGTTTACACCTTCATTAATATCCTTTACAAGTTTATGTACTCTTCTTAAGCAATAGTAAACTATTTAGTCTTTGATTTGTCTAGGAGTTGGAACTGTTTTCACCAAACCTTTATGATCTTTCCATGATGTGGTGCCTGAGTTTCTTCAGGAGAAATTTCTATAAAAGTTTTGAAATTAGAATTTTTTTTGGCTCACTTCATTGACTTTATTTCCCCCCCATCTAGAGAGAAATAAAAGATTGACAGGACACACCAGAAATGTGAAAACAGGCTGTAAGGTTTGCAGTTTCAGTTGTGAAGTTACAAAAATAAAGTTGATTAGAATAGCATGAAATCTATAAAATAAAAAGTAAAACATTTATAGGGGAAGTCTAATATGAAACATTTTTAAACAATGTGTTTTATTTACTTTTTATACATTTCCTTGTTCATATTCTTTTGAACTTTTTTGAATCTTCTCATATGTTTCCTAATTACATTTGCCTTTATGACTCCTGTCTCTATTTTTCCCTTAGTACTGAGGGGGCTGATTGTTTTTCTTGGCTTGGTCTTCTTGTGTTTGTTTGTTTTCATTTGGTGGGTTGTCTTTTTTTTTCTTCCCTTTGAAAAGCAAGATGCTATGTCAAGATTTTCTGAGGGAATATTTGAAGCGGCAACCACCGTGGCTCAGAAACCGCAGCTCCCAGGGCAGCCCCATGGGCCACAGGGCTGCGATAACAAGCAAAGGACGTGGGTCCGTCTGCTCAGGGCTGTGCTGGGCAGAGCCCAGGCCTGGCAGCCCCTATAAATCCTCCCTCTTTGAAGACGATGGTTCCTACTTTTTGACCCCTTTAAACGCGGCTCGGTCAGAGCTGCAGGACAGGCGAGTTGCTGCTCTCGGCCCCGTCCCACGCGGGGCCGCTGGTGCCTCTGCCGCTTGCAGCCAGGCTGGGGGGCCCAGGGGGCGGTTGGCCATGGCACCCCCTGTGTCACACAATGCTCCTGGGCTGCTGCTTCTCTCACTGGGGCTCTGTGCTGGAGAGGGTTTCCCTGCAGGACAGGCTCCAGTGGCCCATGCCATGGGGATGCTCGCCTCGTGCCCGTGGGGAGCGCAGCCCCGGGGGGTGCAGCCTGCGGAGCATCCAGGGGCTGCTTGGGTGGAAGGAAATAGCCACATGGCCGTTTGGGGGGGAAACTGCTGAAATGCTGCCTGCTGACAGGTATAAGCTTTTTTTCCTTTTACCATTAAGTCCCACTGGCCTATTTGTGTTTCAGCAAACACGCTGTGCCTTGGCACAGGACACAGCTCAAGCTGGGCTGGGCTTGCTCGAAGCCTGCGAGGAAGAGGAGGGCTGTGAGCCCTGCTGCTCACCCTGCTGGCCTCCAGCTCCTGCCCAAGGGGGACAGGAGCCCCTGTCCCTCTTTGTGTCAAGACCAAATGCCCACTGAGCATGACGTGGTCCTGGGAGTCATTCTTGCTTCTCCCATCCAGGCTGGGTTCAGCAGGATCCCCCCAGCACCCCCACTCCACACACAGCCCCCACCACCCACCCTCTCCCAGGGGGCTGGGGCTGTGGGTGCAGGTATGCAGGCTGTGGCTGCTCCTTCCCCAGCCCCATCACCACCTTCCTCCCCAACACTGGTGGGTTTTCCTGGCTGACAGCCCCAAAAACCTGTCTCTGTTTCTCCCCTCATGGCCTGGCTGAGCCCGGCACAGATGGGAGCAGTGACACATGTGTCGGGTGCAGGGGAATGGCCCTTGTACTCCTTGCCCTGTCCCCAGCATCACCTGCTGCAGGACACCCCCGAAGCCTCTCAGCATCCCCGCTCTGCTTCCCCCACACCCCCTGCATGCCTAAACCTCCTCCTGCCTCCGCAGCCGGTGCAATATTTTCTAATGAGCCCTCGTGGATGCCGTGCGTGTAATTCATCAGCCTCCCCAGGCATGAGGTGCCGCGCAGGGGTCAGAGCCCAGGGCTGGGCTGTGTGTGCTCAGCCCCTTCGCCCTTAATGGGGCTGTGCTCAGTGACTTATGTGTTTAAATGCTTTCCTGATTTTTGCAGTGCTATTTATTTCTTTGCCATCTTAGCTCAGGTGTGAGTTTACTTATTGTTTCTTTTTCCTCTGCCATTTAAACACAGGGAGATTTTCTTCAGAATTCACTGTCTTAGTCTTTGCTCTTAAATTTTTGTGTTTGTTTTTTTTTCCCTGCTATTTATTATTTATTCACATAGGACTCTAAAATGGTCTTCTTCACTCACTTTGGTAGGAATAGTTTTCTTATAACTCAGTAATGAGCAACTTTACATTTCCCCACCTCCCTTCCAAAAGTCAGGATTCAATATTTGTTGTTATTCTTGACTTGAATAACATCACAGCTGAGTTTTTACATTATGTACCAAGTTCAGAGAGGTGTTGGTGAAAAGTAAATAACTTTTTTAAACACACCTACAATACTTCTCAGATTCTTACAGACTTTTGGGCTAAAATGCTTCAGTCATTAATAAATATTTCAGGTGATGCTTTGGACTATGAAGTTTATGTCCTCCTGTCTGGGCTAGTCCAAGCATTTATGTTCTCAGTCGTGCATATGGTTGCAGTTTTCAAAAATGCACAAATGTGAAATGAAAAAGCATCTAATGTGCGTTAGTGATAATCCTGTTAAAGGTCAAAAGGCTCTCCTACACACTTAAGTAAAAATTTTAAGTAAGCTTAGATTTTTTTTAAGTGTCACAGGAGCTTTTGAAGCAGTTTGCCTGATGCTTCCCCAAGGGGCAGGTGGGTGACCATCCCTTACCCTCTGAGCTGCTGCCCTGCGCAGCTCAGACCGAGGCATTCGATCCAGTCTCGTCTCGGAGATTCCTAGCCTCAGCTACTCAAGGTCTCCAGAACCATTTATTTGGCTTCTAGCTGCAATTTTGCCTTGCTATCCTTTCACTAGGAAATAGTATTTAGAAAGAAAAGACAAAGGCGGGGGGGGGGGGGAGGCAGGGAGAGAGGAAGAAAATACGTGGAGGTTTTGCTGAAGAACTTTTGTCAGTTCTAGACTTTGTAACTAAACTTAAGAATTCCTCAAAGATACAAACTCTGTAGGATTGCCCCGAATGGCAACACAGAACTCCTGAGTTTTCCTTAGATGCCCCTGCCATGTCCCTCTCAGGGGGGCAGCAGTTCTCTGCTGGCTGGTATTGCCAGTGTCCCCCAGCACACGGAGAACCAGCAAAGCAATTGCTTCAACAGCAACGAGCAGCAGCATGTGCATGCAGCGCTGCTGCTGGGGGGATCCCCTTGAGACCCCAGGGTTTCATTCCCGTTAATTGGTATGATGAGCAAAATAGCTCTCTTCGCTAAGCATCCACAGAAAACTATAGATACATCTTTGTTCAAATGTTTTTTTAAAAATAATAAACTTTAAAAATTAAACACTTAAGGCAAAGCTATCCGCATTGAAATACTATAGGTACATTATTAGTGGTAAGGATTATGTTGAACTTTCTTTATACTTAATTCTAAACAGATTAATAAAATATTTTAATTCCTTGAGAGTCTTACACAGATAACTTCCTACAAAAGAAAAGGAAAATTTGCCATGCGTTATTTTCCCTGCCTTTTAGAGTGGGTTTGATTGTAATTTATGCTGCAATTTTAGCCAAAGCAGCAATAAATACATTTGAATACATATTAAATTCACCTAGCATTTATTTGTTAAGCTGGCTAAACGCAACTGTAAAAATCCAAGCGTTTACCTTGCTGTGCTTGGAGGCAGCAGGCGCCCTAGAAGGGGAGGCTCGGGACGTCTGCGTGGCCGAGGAGCAGCCCGCGAGGATTAGGGTGTGCTCAGTCTCCCTCGGACAGGTGCACAAACACTTCCCCTTGTAGGTGCTACCTGCTCTTTACTGGACGTTTATTACAAGTCAATGCAATTTCACAAAGCACCTGCATGCAATAAAAACCTATTACATGTGTGAGGCCTTAAGGAAATTAACGGTTCCTCCCTAGGGATGCATATTTTGTTAAGATGTTTATTACAGATGAAGTGGTCCTGGGGTAAAACATTAACAAGTTGTAGAGTGATAAAAGGAATTTTATCATTTCTCAGTGACATAAATAGGAAGAAACCTTTAACTAAATCTATAAAATTCCTGTTTCCTAATGAATTTGCTTTAACTATTTATTAACTGGATGAACTTGGTGAGGCCACGATTTGTTTTTCTTCTTCCTCATCCCTTCCCCCCCAAAACCCAAGCAGAAGCAGTCCGGAGTATTTTCTGTTAACTGATGTGAGCTCTGGTACCCAGAAAAGAAATTCATTCTCAGTATCAGTTTTTTAAGAATCAGTAATTTCCCCGTGTGAGTTTAACACAGAGCCATAAAACTCAGCTTGCTCTTGTAATACTGATTTTTAGAATTAAATGCAACCTTAAAATTCTGTATTATTATAATAATGCTAACTCATGCCACTTCAATTACATGTTATATTTTAGGGCTTAGTCAAGCAAATTTTTTTTTGGTTACCATTACAAATGCAAATTCTTTTTTTTAACACCATATTAACCAAGTTTGTCTGTGCACCATTATTAGAGATGAAAGCATAGAATACTGGCTTTGGACTAAGAATGCTCAATCTAATTGAATTATATGAATGTAGTTAAATGTCTACTTCAGAAAGGCTATATTCACTTTCAAGATTAGTTACTCCAAGAGTTAATGGGCTATTTAAACAACATAGTCCAAGAGCCAAACACAGGTGGGCTGTGTTAATAACTTTATTTAAACCGTTTTTTCCCCTTTTGAGAGGCACAAGCCATCCATTAATGCATTCATTAGAGTTTATGGCATAGTTCTGCTTTTCTCCTAATGACACTATCCAGACTCAAACTTGCTCAGCTAATTTAGCCCAGCTGCCCTTTGCCTCTCAGCAACAGGTCTCTTGTTCTTCGTTCATACATGCTGAAGTGTCATGATGATTAGTTTTTGGTCATTGCTGCTCTTTGCAATATTGTTTTGTGTATTCTCTACATCAGAATTTACTTTTCCTTCAGATTTTTTGCTGAAATTCTGCATGCAGCAGCCATTGGAAAGGGCATGGCAGTGCAGAGGCATCGCCGCGCTTGCTGCAGCCCTTGCATTCCAATGTGATTGAACATAGCGGTTTATTACTTTACTCTGGCCAAACAAGCTCACAGCTTTTAATATCCAGCTCTGCTGAAGGTATTTGTGGCAGTTCCTTGCAACTGCAGCATCTAAGATTTGCCTTGACTTTTCAGTTCTAAAACTGTTCCAAAAATGCTTTTTACTGATGTCATTACAGCTGTAAAATATAACTGAGGACAGAAGTGCCTGTTTCTTCCAGTAGCTACAATGCAGGTAACCTGTATGTGGTTAGTAATGAATTCCCCGGGTACTAATGAACATCACAATGAATAAGAATGACCAATGCGTCACTCGGAAATTAACAGCCAGGCTGGATTAGACTCTGCACTGTCAGCTGCTGACATTCGCAGGGTTTCTTTTGGAATAGTTTATCAGTTTGGGGTTTGCATGTCTGACGTTCCTGGGAGTTCTGTGTTGGCTGTTGGTTCTGTTCTGAAGCACTGCCCTGGTCATGTACAAACAGCAGTTGTCTCGACCCCTGTGATACAGGACGAGCCCCAGCACTGCTCGGGGAGGATCACAGTGCCTCTCAACTCAAATGACTGCAGGGATGAGCATTCATAGATGCTTCCTAACAGATGTATTTGCAAGGAATAACGGCTTAAAATAAATTCTGTACCTGTACCTAGAGATAGGAATATAACTTTGGTGGCAGTACAGTACACTGCATATATAATGTATTTCTACTTTCTCCTGTATCAACTGTGTGAATAATTTCTACTGATTCTCACTGCAGAATCCCTACACTTGCAAACCACAGTGGGGGGTGTTTCCTTTTAGGACCAGCGCACAAGGGAAGGATGTTAATGTTTATGCTTCAGTGGATGAGGGGAAGGAGACTTTGTACCTGACTCTGAACTAAAGCTGAGGACTGAGGAAGAGCAGAGACCAGAGAAATGTGTGCCGGGCCCCCTCGAGTCCTCTGCTCAGCGCTTGTCAACCTCTGTCCCTCTGCACCAAACAGCTCTCTTGAAACAGCATCTCCTGCCGTGAATAGGTTTAAATGGCCACAAATGACCATGATTTCTACTTCTATTCTGGACAATCACTTTTTGCTGCTCATGACTCATTCGCCATTCGTCTCTGTCCTGGGGCTCTGCCTGCCTGGAGGAGAGTCCGCACGCGCGGAGAGACTAAGACGTGGGTTCAGAAATACCGGCTTTGTGCCGCCGCTGTGCAGAACTCCGGGCGGGGCGGCCGGTTCCTGCCGCCGGTGTCCGCGGGGTCCCCGCCGGCGGGGCCGGGAACGGCCGCCAGGGGGCGGGGGGGCGCGGCGGAGGAGGGGCCGGGGCGGGGCCGCTCCCCTCGCCCGGGGCGGGGGACACGGCAGCTCTGGGGGGACCCGACCGCTGCTCAGCCCGGGCCTGCTGCCCGGGGCGGGGAGCCCCTGTGCCCGCCGACACCCCCAGCGCGGGCCTGCTCGGGAGCCAGCGCCTGGGGCGACGTGTCGTGTCCCTCGGCCGGCTCACCTGAGAGCAGGCGGGGCCCGGCAGCTCCTGCCCGCCGGGGCAGCGGCCGCAGGGACCGGGCAGCGGCTCGTGGAGATCGCAGTGCAGCCCAGGCACGGCCAGAGCAGGTCCCGCTGCTCTGCCATTCGCCGGCTCTTCTGTAACGCTCTCTGTAATTTCTGCTAGGCAGAAGCTTGAAGATGATTTCCCTTTTCGGTACTTTGGTGTGAACTGCTTTATTACTCCAAGGAGCTTGTCTGGCATGGGGAACACTTGCACTGCTGATGCTGCGATGATGCAAACCATGTGAAAGCAATTGCAGCACAAGTCAGGCTTTGTCACCCTGCCCAGTTGATGAGTTTATCCATGTGCTGGGATCCCTATTTCTAGCAATGAGAGACACTGTAATTTTGTTCCCTTTCAAAACTTCTGTGAGTTGTGCCAGGACAGATGACACTGTCAGCTGAGGATTCAAGTGTATGAATTACCCAGCCGTAGTGGTAAAACCTTTAGTGACAGCCCAAGCAGTTGCTTCTATAGGTGCCTTTACAATAGCAGTGCAAGTACTAGTCAAAAATAAGAAATTATTCTCTAAATGGCACTGCGGCCAGATGTTCAGCTTGGGGATAACTGCTACATTGTGAAGCTCTCCCTGCAGCTGGAGAGGGCAAGCAAATGTCCTGTGTGCCCCCAGCTGGGGAGACCTTTCCACGCTGTCTGTCCCCATGGCACTGGGCTGTGGGCATTCCTCTCACCTCTGTCCTGCAAGGTTTAGCTGCAGTCCCTTGCAACACTTGCAGAATTAACTCTAGTAGGCCAGGGAAAGAAATGAAAACTGGCAAGGTTGCTTGCTTCAGTTGTGAGCAGTGTGGTCTAGAGCACAGGCAGCTGGCACTGGAGGATCTGTTCCTCACTCAATTGTTTGTGAATGTTTGTTATCACCAGATCAAAAGGTGTATGAGGCCAAAACATTGTTATTTACTGTTGCTGTTATGCTGTTTTAATAGTTAGCATATTTACTGGCACAGCTGAATGCATGTGCTGGAGTGCTTGGTGGTGGAGGGGAAGCCGGTACCAGCAGCCAGCACCTCTCTGCTGCCCTCAGCCTCTGGAGAAGGGGAGGGAACAAATACACATGAGGCTCGGAAGGCTCACAGATGGATTTGTGCATTTTTTAGATGTTTATGAATGAAATTTGGTGCTGCACTTTGCTAGACGTTCTGCAGACAGTCATGTCCTCGTATTAATCAATATTCCTGAGGTCAGACGTGCTGTCTGGTATGCTTGCCTGGCAGTGCGCCTGCCTGCTCCCCCTTGCTCACACGGCTGCTCCGCTGCCTGTTGGCTGCCGGGTGGGAGCAGGCGAGTTCTCCAGTGCAGGACACCAGTGTTCTGTGACTCGGAGTCTGATGAGGTTTCCAGCAGTGAGAAACGAGCCAGGCAAGGTCACCTTAGAAAGCACTTACCTGCTGTCCTGCTGCTGGCAGTTCCTGCTGGCCCCAGCACCTGTTTGCCGAGGCTCTTGCTCGCAGGCAGGGACCACCCTGGGCACAGTGAGCGGGGGCTACGGGACTGGCCTGGCTGCAGAGTCAGTGGGAGGCAGCAAGGGAGTAGCAACCCAAGGAAAAGTGCAAGGTAGCTGAAGGAGCCTGATGTGTTCCAGCTCAGTTTGCAAAGCCTCGGTGTTATTAACCTTGTGTCTAAACGAACTGTGTTCCCCATGCAGCTGTTCAGACCAGCAAGCCATGTACCTTCTTGTGCCACACGCCTCTGTTCTTACTGCAAAGTAGTGAGGAACATTGCACTCTGAAGGCTGGAGGTGAAATCCCTGTTCCACTGCAGCCAAGAGTGCAGAACTGGGCACTCAGGCAGGGGATCTGCTCCAGCAAACGCAGAGACACACCCGGGGCTGGTACAGCTGCACTGCACGGGGCTGTGCCGGAGTAGCGGGCAGGACTGGGTTTCTCTTGCTTGTGGGCATTTGTCTCAGCAGCAGATGTAAAGACAACTTGGAGGGTACTGCGGGAGCCCAAGGAGTCCTGTGGCAACACTTTTAGTTGTCATTCAATGCTTTTTCCTCTATAGGTGATTTTATTTTTTTTTTAGCCTCTGTGCAAGAATTGCATGTTGCAGGCTATGAGTATCATTATGAGGGATTTCCAGTAATCCCTTCCCCTTTTTCATGGCTTCTTCATTTGATGACTCTTGGCAGACACTTTTATATAATGCTACATGGTTTTGGCAATATTCTAATGATTGATTAACACTCTCATCAGCTTTGAATGTGAAATTTCATTCTGTGGAAGGGGGATTTGGGTCCAAGATGCACCCACAGTATATCTGGGTGAACTGGAGCAGGATGTTGAAGTTGTAACATCTTGTGACCTTAACACTTTCATCTGCAGTAGCAGTGAAAGAGTTAATGCATTAGTTAAAAATATTTTTAGCATGGGTCTGAACTGATGCTGACAAGCCATTATTCATAGCTTCTCAGAAACCTGTAGCCTAATTCTTTTCTCTTGTGATTTACAGAATATTACACCAACTGTAAGCACTTTGCAGTTGGATTTTTATTGCATACTCCAAAGTGAAGAATTATGATTCAGGATTCATGATGAGCAAATGTGTTCTGGTGTCTGTACATCCTTTTCATCTTCTCTGCCCCATCTACGGCTTGTCTCGGCTTAGAGCAGGGAACTTCACCGTGTGCAGGAGCAGGCGCTGCCGAAGTGGCTTTGCCATTGCAAGTGCGCGCTGAGGCACATGCATTGGGAGGAGCACATTTTGGGACTATCTGGAGACCAACAAGCTCCCTGTCCTGCAGCAGCCTGCGCTGGATGTGCTGCCGGCATCCTGCCCCACGCCAGGTCTGGCCGAGCAGCTGCTCACTTCTCTGATCAGCTCCTTGTGCAAGATAATGGGCAGGAAAGTTACTGCAGTTAAAATTCAGAAACACCTCCCTCCAAGGGGGTTTGCAGGCACATTTTTGAGGGCTACTGTGGCCAACATGTTGTTAAGGGGTGGTCCATCCTCCAAAAAAACATTTGGGTGCCTTTGCTGCAGCTCTCCCTGGCTCTGGAAGGACAACTGCAGCAAGAGAACTTTTTGTTATGGACAAGAGAATTATGAGGTACAAACGAGCGCACACAAGAAGATTAATAAATTATTCAGGATTAGCTTCAGTGATGGGTAGTTCTGCTGTGTGCAGCGTTAGCCTGGCAGGACAGACAGGATCCTGCGCAGTGTTTGTCACAGATAAGAAACACTAGCCCTTTGACAAATGCCACGTAGATCTTCATTTCCAAATTCACCCATCTGAGAAACATCTGTGTGCTTAGGCTGGCAAATCTCAAGGAATGCTCTGCCAAGCAGTCTGCTTCCGCTTTTATAGCTCCATAATCCCTGCTTGGGACTCCTCCTCTGAACAGAACAGAAGTGTGTGCAGCTCTTCAGGAAAACGGTGTAGGTCCAGGAGAAGTCTGCAAGGAAAAGATTCATGATCAAAAAGCACCCAGGCCTTTTACAGACAGGGCTCAATAGGTGCTTTAAACAGTTATAAATAACAGTGAGGAGGAGGGGAACAGATGAAAGAGCTGAGCGCTGAGGTCTGCGCTAGCCTAGGCATAGCCGCGATGTTTGCTCAGGCACTGCGAGATGGCCCCGGCACCTCGGCAGGGTCACGCACATGCAGAAGCATCACCCAGCGCTGGGGGATGACGTGGGCTGTGTAGCTGTCCCTGTTTGTCACACTGAATCACAGAGGGCTTCAGGGCTTGGTTTAGGCATCTGATGTTCAGAGACTGTGGGATTTTCCCTGGAAATCCACCACAGTGAGCTCTCTTGCAGAATTGTCAGTGGTTTGCTGATCCTGAGTGTGATACAACTGCTTTGTAAACATCTGGTAATAAATGTCTGGCCCCTGGGCTGTTAGACTGGCCTGCAAAAGTAAACTCTCACCTGAAGTACTGAAACCATGGGGTGCTCTGTCTTAGGTGTGCTAAATCCTAGTTCCAGCCAGCCCGGTTTGCTCAGCCCAGTTTGTGACACCCCAACCCACTTCAGCTTTATACAGCTTCCCTTTGCGCATGACCCCAGCTGAAATCTGGTTTTCCCTGTGGCTTGGCAGAGTGTGTGCTGTCCTTGCTGTGAGCTCGCCCCTCCACAGCACCCAGAGCCAGCCTGCCTCCGGGCCAGACTTCTGCCGTCTGGGCAGACACACTCCCTCCCTGGCAAGCTCTGCTGCAGCAGCACTCGCTGTCTGCATGGGCTGGGACAGCAGTGCAGGGGCTGCAATTGTTTCTGGCTGTGCCCAGACCCTGTAACATCATGAACGATACAAAAGGCTAAAAGCACCAGGGCTGCAGGGCAGCCAGCTGCACTCAGGAAAAGCCAGGAGCGATGGCAGGAGGCTTTGTCCCCAGCACATGTGCTGGGAGTGACCTTGTGCCCTTGCAGGAGAAAGAGATGTAAATAGAGGGAGGGCTCACTCCTCCACTGCTCAAGCTGTGAGAAAGACACAGACGGCAAAGAAACATGATGGAAAGCAAGAGGAGCCAAGCTGCCTCCTGCCTGTTCTGGTAATGGCATTCTCTGTGCGGGAGGGGTTTGGAGATCTCTGCAGCTGTTTCATTAACAGTAGAGCACCCATCTGTGGAGGTACTGCAGTCCTTACTGATGCCAGGGGTTTGGGGAGAACAGCTGTTTCTAAATGCAGCTGGGTGTGACATGAAGTGAACCCCTCTAACTGCTGTGATTCTCACAAAGCCCCCTGCTAGGCAGGAAAACACTTGATGGGCCAATTAATCCTTTGCCAGAAACCTCTTGCTTGTCTCAAAGTTGCAGGCAAAGGAGAGCAGCAGGGCCATGGGAGCTGCAGCCTGCAAGGCTGCACGGGAGGGAGGCAGGGGACTGAGTGGGGACAGTTGAGTGGGGACTGTGGGGGTCCCTGCTGGAGCTTTTCCATGAGCTGCTTTGCCATGAGAGATGGGCTGGAGCTGGATCTAGACCGTTAGTGCCAGGGCAGTGACTGCATGTCCTGCTGCTGCAGTGATGGGGATGGGGCAGCTTGGTGTGCAGGGAACAGGCTCCTTCCAATGCAGGGGTGATCCCTGCGCATCTGTCCTCATGTACAATGAGATGTAGCTGCATGAACTGAACCCACATGATAAGCATTGAGAGAGCCTCACGTTTCCATTGGTACTTTTTGTTAGAAAGGTAATTATGCAGCTCTGCAGGATGCACAAATAAAGACAAATGTGTCAGCAGAACACAGCTTAGATGCCTGTAAGCAAACCGTGTGCTTGACGGGCACAGGGAGATGGAGGCTTTGCCATGCTTGCCAGGGGATCTATTTATTTAACTGCAGGCACGTTTTTCCAAGCTGCCTCTGATTTTGGCATGTAACACTTTGGGACTCCAAAAGATTTTCTTGGACCTTAATTCCCTGTGATGCTGGAGCACCACAGCCACTGTGGCAGAGCACAGACAGCTGCTGGACAGGGTGTGTTTGCAGTTTCTGAAAAGCAAGGGCAGCTCTCGAGGTCTCTCTCTGGCAGCAGGTGCTGACCCTGCCCAGCCACAGCCCCGGGAGCCATGGGGAAGGGCTGGAGGAAGGCGCAGGTACCCCTGGCCAGGTGCTCTAGAGCAGCTCTGGGGTCGTTCCCCATGTCCCTGCTTTTCGCCCTGTCTTTCACAGCCTGCGGGCGAATTCCCTCAATACCACATCTCTTCCTTTGTCTTTTTTTTTTTTTTTTTTACGTGTGCTCCACCCCTTTTGGAGTTGTGGGCTCCTGTGCTGGTTATAAAACAAGGCCCATTTCCCCAGGGGATTTTGAATTTGGAACAATACTGGGAAGTCTCTGGATTTTCCAGACACAATCTGCAGCAGTCACTAGGGGTTTTTTATGCTTTTGGTTTTTGTTTCCTTTTGAAAGAAACCTTTGGAGAAGTATTAATAGCCTAGGGGCTGCCCCAATTTTTTCCATTTGTGCAGGCGAAAGAATATTGATGGGGAGGGGCGGAGACACCCACAGCCCCTTCAGGGCTAAAAATCTTTCATAGGAAATTGTTGTTTTCAGAGAGATGAAAGCAGTTCACTTTCTTTTTTTTTTTTTTTTGTAAGTGCACGCAAGGAAAAAAACCTGTTCAGGTGTGCTAATACTGTCCCTTTGGATTTGGGCTCTGTCTTGGTGGAGCTTGCTCTCATCAAGTTTAAAAATGAGATGCTAAGAAAGAATAGGAGAAGTGTTTGGCTTTTTAAAACAGTATCTCCTGAAAACAGGTCCCAACAGGCTGACACACAGCGAGGCTCCAGCTGTCTCGGCGGGGAGAGGCGAGGACGCTGCTGCGGGGTCCGGCCCCTCCAGGGAGCAGCCGTGGGCTCCGGTGCGATGGGCTGCGGCCCCTCTGGCCGGGGCTGCTTTGCCACAGCACCTCATCCCTGCCCATGTCTGTGCCTCTATTGTACGTTCTTTTTTCCCCCTCCTGCCAACAAGGAGGGCAGTGTGTTTTCTTAACGTTTGAGGGCATGATTTATAAACAACCATTAATGTGCCTTTTAACCTCTTTTTTCGTTGTTTAAATTTTAATTTTTTTGGATGCAAACTCCTTAAATCAGTTCAATATGCTCTGAAGAGCTTTGCTAGAATTTGAGTTGAATTGCTTCCAAATGGAAACACAACACACACACACACAACCCCACATCAGTGATTTTAATTGACTATCAACTGTGCATTTACTCTTTAACTGAAGTGTTTTCAATCATTAGAGATGCCTTGATTTGGGTACAGGCATTAAAAAAGGCAGAATATAGAAGTATTATACCTAGGGCTTCACAAGGGATTCACTCTGGATTTAATTGGGATTCTTGTAAAGCTATGCAGAACTTTGGCAACGAAACTGGAAACCAGATGAGCTCTTGGTGAACCTGTGTGAGTTTTGGTAGGACCTGAGTGGCTTTGAGATTTTTGGATGGAAACCAGGCAAAATTCACTGATTTCACTTGTTTCTTCCTTTGAATGTTGAGGCTTATTTTTAGCTTGATACACAAAACCAAATCTGAGGGCTCTGGATTTCCTTGCTTTGGGGCCTTTTTGAATGTGGCAGGTTAAACTGGTCATTTGAGGACTGGGCTGCTCCTTCTTGGAGGACCTGTGATGTTCTCCAGGGTGGAGCTGCCCAGGCATTGGCCTCCGCACCGGGGCACTGTGGGCTGGTGATGTGTTCCTGCACCACCACATGCCAGCTCAGCGCGAGCTTGAGCTCTGGTTGCAAACAAGAAAAACCTCATCAACAGAACGGAAAGTTCACACCTAGACACCATAAAACTGCAAGATTTTCTCTTATGAGGTTTTACTGAAGTGAATTCCTCTTAATCCACCTAATATAAAATTTCACGGTATTGCAACTGCAAAAATCACACCCGCTGGAATAAGAGACACAAGGTATGTTGCATGAGCTGCTCTCCCATGCGTGGCAGTGCTCGTCCAGGCTGTCTCAGCAGCAGTGCCCGCTCTGTGGGACTGGGGCAGGCACGTTTGGCCTGGTACGAGGGCAGCCATGCAGCCACCGCAGCAAATACCCCAGATGGCACTTTCCTGGTAGCTTGAGCAGTTCAATTACATACCAGCAGGATGTGAAATGTCTTGCTTTTTTCTGCTTGTATTTATTAGATATTCCTCTGACCTTTCTTCTTTTCCCCAAAGAAGGAAGCTGTGGTTTAGTAGTACAAACACTGCGAGCACGCTAAAGAAATGCCAAAAACATTTAAAACACATGTATGGTCCTGTGTTAGTTTAGGCTCAGTTTGAAACATGTCAGGATGCTGCTCAGGGCAGTATCTGGGTCCGCATGTGATCTTCTAGAGTTTTACTCCTGCTCACTAAGTTTAATGAAAACTGCCTGAAGTCCTTGTGCCCATACTCCAGGGACAGGGGATGAGACCCTTGGGCGTCTCCTCGGGCGCAGCGGGTGCCAGCCCGGGCCACCGGCAGTCCCTGTGGCCCCTCACGACAGCCCCTCGGGTGCTGCGGGGCTGGTTCTGCAGGTCCAGGGGACGGCCCCGGCCGTCCTGCCGTGGTGTGAGTGGGGTGATGGTGAGGCCTGACTGCACACCCAGTGCTGCGTCTGTCCTTGAGGCCACCCTAACAGCACCCACAGCATGAAGCCACCCTGTGGGTGTCCTGGCTTTTGTTTTCACTCCATTTGCCCTTGTTTGTCAGTGCTGGAGACAGGCATAGGCCAGCCCCAGCTGCAGGTGCTGGAATTTGCCAACACAACGTTTCCAATTCTGTGATAATTGGCCACATTCATGATGCCTCATTTACAGCTATCATGAGAGCAGCTAGAGCTCTTCAATCAGCATGGGGGCACCTAGTGTGACTGAGCAAAAGTGAGGGGCAAAGGGCCCAGGCCAAGGGCGTGCTCCTGGGGTGCAGCTCCTGGGGCGCAGTTCCTGTCACACAGTTGGCGAGGTGGCGGCTGAGCTGCTGCTGGGGGTCCCTGCTATACTGCCAGCATGCAATGTCCCTCTCTAGAGTATGTGTTGTCTGCATAATGATGTGTGTACTATGCTGAATGACACAAAGGCATCCTACAGATTCTTCCATCCTTTCTTGCTAGAAAGGAGACACCACTAGGCATGCTATACCAGAGCAAAACATACACATGTATACTTTCTAGGTGAAAGTCTGAAATATCACCTGCTCCTGCAGCAATTAGTTCGTTAGATTTAATGGCACATTGGCACAAGTTGTTCAATCTTTCCATGTCTGCAAACCAAACAATCAGAAAAGCATGAGGGCAGAGAAGCTCATCCCCTGGCATGCAAACTATGCACATGGGGAAAATGCAGAGGAAAAAGGAAAAAGCTGGAATTTCCAGTGACTGCGAGTCACGCAGCCCAGGGCACATCTTGCAGGGCGGGGGCTCTAACGAAGCGCAGAGCACACAGCCTCACAGTGCAGGGCCCAGACAGCAATCCCAGCCTCTTACCCGCACATTGGCTGCACATCGTCATCTGAGGCTACGTCATCAGAGCATCTAAGGCAGAAAGAACTGGGGGGTTGTTCTGTTCCTTTTGTTTGTTCCCTGTGACTTTGTGGATTTCCTCTCTCTCCAGCCTTGAGGTCAGACCCTAATGAGGTCTGGGGTGGCTAAAGGGCACAGTTCAGGCAGGTTGGGCAGCATCAGCCCAACTAGTTAAAGATGCTAGCCTTTCTGCAGCCAGGCAGGACAAGCTTTCTGTCAGGCCTCAGAAGGGGCCCACGTTTGAAGCCTGAGAGCACCGTGCAGGTGTGTGTGGGCAGGAGACTGCTCTTCAGTCCTCCCAGCCCCGGATGGACCCGCTGGTCCCCAGCTGCCCTGAGCCAGGCAGAATACAGGGGGGGCAGCCCAAAGCTTTTGCTGGCCCAGCTGCCAGTCATGCCCTCTGTGATGTGCCTGTTCCCTGCTACTGCCTGCTGGACTGAGTAGTGTTTTCCTGCAACTTAGTTGCCTTCGTCCTTCCTCCTGTGCCCTGAACTTCAAGAACAGAGGAACAGTCTGGATTTGGCCAGGAATTAATAGATACTAAAGCATCTGTGCTCTAGCTGTTGACATGTTTCCAACCTGGAATAATTAGGAAATATTCAGCATCTTGGAAAGCAGTTGACTCCCATTAGATTTCCAGCCTAATCTCTGGGCCAAAGGAATCAGATAAGATACAGTGATGTTGGGGAATTCTTATACAAACCAGATTTGCCTTTCTTGCCCACTGTATACACAGATGCATTACAAGCACCAGTCTTTCAGTAGTCATCTCCTTAAGTAGCCTCCGATGTATAAAATAATTAAATCCTCTTTATCTCCCTGTTAAATCCTTCCTGTGTTTTTCTTCTTTATGCTAGTACCTCTTCCTGAGCTGTCTCACTGACACTGGTAGGATTTCAGAGTGATCACAGTTCCTTGTGCATGCACAGTAGGACCGGCTGCGCAGTATGACTGTCCCCTCCGTGTCGTGGCCCAGCTCTGCCTTTGCGTAGGTGCTGGCTGACTCTGGGTGAGGGGCCTGGAGGTGGTGGAATGAGCCGTGAACGCTGGCCACCAGTGTTTTCCAGAACACACCAGGGCTGCTCGGCTGCCACCAGCCCCTTGCTTGGTTCTTGTTAGATGGTGAGACCTGTTACCCCATCTTGGCAGGAGGCTGGGTGCTCCGAGGGGATGGAGGTGGCTGTGGCTGAAGCACCCTTAACTGGGGGCAGTCTCCTCTTCCTTCCTTGTGTCTGCACAGCCCAAGCCCAGAAGTGTGGGGGCAGGTTCGGTCTCTCGCAGGGCAGCCACAGCAGACCAGGGGCAGCCCAGCACGGCTCTTGCACCTCCCGGGTTGTGACAAGAAGCACAAGTGTTTTGAGGTTTCTCTCTGTGTCGCACATATAGGACGTGTGCGTCATGTAATTAGTTGTCCCCACGGTGCAAATATCTAAAAGGAAATAAATAGTTTTAAAGGTGCATAATGTTTGGACAGCACGCATGGTGCTCTGATCTCTGGGGAGCAGCTTGATTTCCTGAATGCATTTTGAACCTACCACTTCTGAGAGATCTCAGTGTTTCTCTAAGCCATTTGCCCATCAGTTACAGAACCCATTTTGTAAGCTAAAATAAGGTTACCAATGTTTTCTAGTATTTTTTTATTAACCACCTCCACCATCTTGTAATTTAAAGCACCTGTCCATGTACATTTTCCTTCTGACCTACTAAATAACCCTGCATGATACATACAATGAAACTAATGGCTTTTGGATGATGTTGTTGAAAACTAGCTTATGAAAAGTGAGTTGAACGAACCACTCTGCAGGAAATCCTTTTCATACCCCCTGGAAAACTGAGCTGGAACACCTTTCTGCTTCAATGGACGGGGCTGAATTCTTAAACAATTATCACTCACTTTGCACTTGAAAAATGAGGACTGTCTTGTGATTTCTCAGTGTTGTTGGTGTCACTGTGCAGCCCTTGCTGTGGCATTTTGTGAGAAATGCCAGAGGCTTTGAACACCAACATGCATGCTGAAACCAGCAGCACTTGTCCACTAAAGACAGCTGTGGAAGGAGACTGTCCGCTGCTTTCTGCTTCACTTACTCCTGTTCTTACAAAAATAGAAAGCTCTGGGGCTTGGGTTTGTTTTGGTTTGTTTTTTCAAGGAGCAATGCATAATTTTTCTCCAGCCAGACAAAAAGTAGCTCTGTGTTTTTACTCCAATTACCACTTTATCTGTGGATCCTTAAAGCACAAGTTTGGCAAGTTCATGAGAAGGGCGCAGGCAGCACAGGGTGCCGGGCGAAGTGGCACCTTGTGGTGCTGTTTTTAGAGGTTTCTGGAGGGCTCCTGCAGCTGTGAACACCAGCACCGACCGTGTGGGACGTGTCTTTAGTTCATAATTTAGTGTGAGGAAAAAATAATACATTTATGTTGAAACTACCTTAATGAAGATTTTCTTCTTCTTGAATTGAAAGAAAAGATATTTTGACTGAATTCTAGCTGATTTTAAGTGCTATCCAGGACCTTTCCTATAAAGCAGCCCAGAATAAAGTAAGACTTTACAGGCAAGTTGTATAAATCACGTGTAATCTGACTTTTATTTTATACACCTTTAGAGAAACCCTCACAGAAGGATTTTTCACTTATTCTTGTGAATTTCATTTTCTTATTTGGCTGCTTGTCTCTGCCACCAGCCGCCAGAGTGAGTGGGAGCACAGGGACCCTGGTGCCTGGTCGGTGCCGGTGCGGCACTCCTGTGCGGGAGGTGACGCGGGAATCCCCAGGGGACAGGTGCTGTGCAGGGGCTGGCGTGGGTGCCACTCAGGAGAGCGATCTGCTCATCCCGCAGCATCTGCTGTGAAGGGCACAGGAAAAGTGGCTGCATTACCTCAAAGTTGTGATTTTTGAGCCTTCTGCCAGCTCGCCGCACGGTGACCCCGTGTGTGCAGCCAGCAGCGGCGGGAGGGGCCCTCGCCTGCCGCACTGCCCCATGCCACCAGCCCTGGTGAGCTCCCAGCTCGCCAGCCTCGTGTGCCAGGCTCTGATTTTTCTGGCAGGTCTGTCCCGTGGACTTGCAGAGGCAGCAGCTGAGTACTGCATGTCCGCTGCCCACAAATAAGCTCTGTAATTATTTCGTCAGTGCAGATCCCAGAGAGTGTCCGTTACCCCCGGATTAGCCCTCCACAAGCTCAGGGGCAGTCCCTGGCAGAGCGTCAAAGCCTGATGCCACCAGAAGGGCTGTGACAGCTGGGATGGGAAGATTACCAGTCCTTCCCGGTGAGGGAGGCCCTGGAGTTTGAGGTTTGGTTATATATTTAGAAGCTATTCTTAGTAACGGTATAGGATGACACTATCCATAGTTAGTTACAGATTGAAGTTGTGGTGCTCTGTGGTGTTGTCTGTGGATCATTAGTGACATCCACTCTTGAATTAAATGCAGCATGAAATACAAATAAATAAGCCAGACATTAAGGTGACCATACACAGTGCACTATGCAGGAAAACTACTAAGAGGAGAAAATCCTGCAAGAAAAACAATCATAAAAGCACAGGCACTAGTCAGAATAGGCACCTCAAACAAATTCTTACACTCAAAGAGCTTGTGGGGCTGTAAGGAGCACCCTGATCAATACTGGATAATGTTCAACGGGTTTTTCCCATTTTACACAAGGTCTTTGAATCTCTAAAGGCTCCAGCACCATCCTTGAGTTGTGTCTTGAGCTCTCCAGCCAGCCATGGGTGTTGTCCCAGTGCAATAAAGTGGACCCAACACCCCAGAGTTTGGGGAGCCAAGGATGGGACCAGGTGCAGGGACGGGCACAGCGTCTGCCAGCACCTGGCAGGGGGAACGCGGTCTGCGCTGTTCTCAGAACCCGCGCGGGTTTGGCAGAGCACCTTGTGCTCAGGCGATGCCCAGCGCCAGGGATGCCTGGCAGACACCCGCATCCATGACTGAGGTCACGGCAGCTTCTGGTTTTTCATGGAAAGCCACCTTTCCTGACGGCTGGTCAGGCATCGTTAGCTACATCCTGGCAAGAGCTTGCCACAGGCCTCTGAGATTTGTCATAGTGAGTAAGAAAAAGATAGTTCAAGAGTTAGGTAATGATGTGCGGTGAGAATTGGAGACTGCAGAGATAAAAGGCAACTAGTAGCAAAGCAAAAAGACTGACACCACTTAAAAGGGCAGGAGAAGTAAAATGGCTAGACACATCATAGCCTTAATAGGAAACACATGAGAAATGTTGATCAGAGAATGCTGGCAAACAGATGAGGTCTCTGGAAAAAAAAAAAGAAGAAAAAAAAGAGGAGGAAACAGAAAACAAGATGGAAAGATAAAATTTCAAAGCAAGCCCTAAATGGGTAGCAGTTCCAGCTAATAGGAAGACCTGTAGTGATTTTACCAAGTAGTACACAGAGAAGCTGATGATCATTAACATCTTGATAAATTTATTATCAGACAATTTGGTCCTGTCAATGTCAATTCCTTCCAAGAGACTAGAGATGGTTTTATAATGTGAGTAAAAGTAAGTGAATCCCTAAAACAACCAATCCTCATAGTTTACACCTTCATACACGGAACATTCAGGAGTGAGAGCCACCACAGCCAGAGTGGGGCTGCAGCTGCATCCCCTTCCTTTGTCACTCCCCAGCGGTTCCATGTTCTGCCGTGGCATTGCCCACCGGCTCCTAGCACAGCTGGGAACGGCACAGCGAGTCCCTGCTCCATGCCACAGCGCCCTGCCTGCTGCGGTTTCCAGGAAAAGTTCTTTTAACATCCACGCGGTGAAAATGGAGAAAGGCAGAGAGGCTCCAGCAGCAGGTTCAGCAGCTGCAAGCCGGAGGTGCATCCGTGGGCCCTGCTACTGCTGTGGGGAGGTGCTGGCAGAGTTCAGGGGCAGGTTCCTGCTGGGGCAACGCTGGGTTGTGTGTTCTGCTGCTGGCAGGGGTTTGTGCAGTACAAAAGCTGCATCTGTGCCAGCCCAGCTCAGCAGGGAGGGGAGCCTCTCTCCATGCACAGAGCCACTGAGCCCTACGGAGAGAGAAAAAATCCAGTTTCAACAGTTCTGTCTGCTCCTGTCACCACCTGGAGAGCTGCTCTTGCATTTCCCCTATCACTTTCTGAAGAATTTGCAGGTTCTAAAACTGTGCTGAAGTTGTTCACAGGACAGGGATTCACTACCTCGCAACTCATTGTCAGTAGGACACAAAAAGGTACAGAAATGTCAGAGAGAGCTGAAGGGGTGCCTGCTGCACAGGAGGCACAGCTGCTGTGCTGAGCTCTGTGTGCAGGATACGTCGCAGCAGAGGCAGCGCCACGGGGTGGATTTGCTCACTTGCTTTGTGGAGTTTGATATACCTTGATTATTTTTTTCTTTAATTATTCATGCCTCACACCATGTTTTGTAGCAAGGCTCTGCCACATTCTAAAACTAAAAATAATCTTCTTACATTTTTAATCGGGCTTCGTTATGAATGGCAGATGCTTGAAACCAAAGTGAAAATCATCATCAGTTGTATTTATTGGCTAAATTCCTGCTACACTCAAAGCTTGAGAAAAATCAAACACATTTGACAGCTGGGAGAATGAAAGGAAAGGATAAATCTTACTCTGACAACATACACCATATTTACCATGAGCTGTTAAACTCCAAGAAGCATCAGCTTTCACCCAGAATGCCATCGCTGCTGTAACAGGGCCTGTGGGTCACTGTGCAGTTTTCAGGGGAGGTTTGCTCTGCAGAGCTGGGTGTGTGGGTCCCTGTCTGTGGGGCTGCCTGTGTGGGTGTTGTGTGGTGGGGGGACAGGCAGGGTCCGTGTCTTGGCTGTGCGGGGGCTCTGGGCAGCGCTCCCATTCTCACCCACCCAGTCCTGAGCGAGGCCAGTGGCTGCACTGACAGCATGCAGGTGTTGGGGAGCTTCTTGTTAGCTTCTTGTTTGGCAACGAGCTACTCTTTTTGTCTGTAGATAAATCCCTAATAAGCACGACCACGTAGAAGGCCTCAAGACTAGAGATGCGTTGCTGTGCTTGCTCCAGCTCCCACGTGTGTGAGACAGAAACCACACAACGCTTCTGGTTGCGGAGCGCGGGCTGTGGTGGCTGAGCCACGGGGATGGGGACGCTGCACCGCCTGGTCAGGGACAGTGTCCAACCCCTGCAGCCCTCTGTAAGCAAGGGGTGATTGATATCTCTTCAATCAGGGCAGCAAGATGATTTCCCAGTAATTCAATCAGGGCAGCAAGATGATTTCCCAGTAATTCAAGTACAGAAAGATAAAGTTTCAGCTAACTTGTTAACCTGATTGGTGAGCACTAACTCCAGTGTCACATTTCACTCCCAAATAATTGGGGAATTATGATTTGCATTCATTCCCTCTTTACCTGTGGGTCAGAGGTCTGCCGCGTGTCCTACAGCATTTGAACAGCTGGTTTGAGGTAACGGGAACGCATCGTGTACTTGGAGTCGCTTGGGTGGGTTCCGTCACTGCGAGCAAACTCCGGCGGGTGAGCGCTCTGTCCCACCTGGAGAGCGTGACGCGGCCTCTGTGTTCGCTTCTTATCACAACTAGTTCTGTCACTATAAAACATTTACTAACTTTCTGTTGATACATATTTTATGGGTTTGTATTGCTTGCAGGCTGTCTGTGAAATACATTCCTAAAGAGAACATGGAATAAGAAAAATATGTCTGAAATAGAAATGCATGAGTTACAGAAAAATCCCATTTTACTACCAGACATTTACAGATTATTATTTGGGTCTGTTTTCACTTGATTTCATACTATGCAGATTTATTAGGTTACAATTAAATATTGGGGTAAAATAATTCTGCAAATTAGTAATGTACTGTGTTTATAACGCAACGGTCTATCTATAGAAATTCTAAATATCTAAATCTATTACAATTTCAGTATTTAGCTTTCTACTGAGTATAATCAACCCAAAATTCCAGCATCTTTCACAAAATAAAATCTGTCTACAAAGGGCAATAGAAGTGGCTAACCTTATCTAATTCAAAAATGAAGTACAACTTTACCTTAATAAGAAACGACTTGCAGATCTGACACTTAAGTTTATGGGTTAGCAGAGGAAATTGGTCTTTGTGTCCCTACCATGACCAGCAGCACCGAGCCCAGCAGCATCCTCCTTCCCAAACTCACCAGCCTCTGGCTTTTGCACCTTTTCCCACCAAATCCATTTTGCCCATGACCTCTCCTGCTCCAGCGGGCACAGGGAGGGACGCGGCTCCCAGACCAGGTTCAGGGCACATCGTGGAGCTGTGACAGGAGGCGTGAGCAACTCTTCACTTAAAACTGTTGGGAGAAGTTATCCAAAAACTGGCAGCTTTCTGAAGCCTGAGGTTTTCCCACATCTTTGTCTTCCATGCCTGACCCATCCCTGTCCCTCCAGCCCCGGGCAGCGCGAGGCCTCGGCTGGAGAAGACAGAGGAGGCTGTTCCTGGGCAGTGATGAAAAAAATGCCCCTGCCGTCTGGGTTGGTGCTAAATGCTTCAGCTGGTGACTTCAGCAACTCTGTGGGTGCACAAATAAACAGCCTGTGCTGGAAACTGGCTTTTGCCAGATGGAGGGAGATTAGATGGGCAGAAAAACGATGTTTTCTAACTTGGAAGCACATTTTGCCAATTATGCAACCTCTTGAAGTCAGTTGTTAGGGAGTGTATGCAGTGGGTTTGTGGTGAGGCCTCGGCCGTGGTGCGGGCAGGGACACGGGGCTGCGCCCGCAGGAGCAGCGTCTCCTGCCAGTCTCCTTTTGTTTGCAGAGTGGTGCTTTACACAGAGCCACAGCATAGACAATGTGTAAACTGTTGGGAAAGAAGAAAATGATTTTGGGTTGAGCGCTTTGTCTGAACTTTGTCCTTTTCTCAAGCAAAAGAAAATATTATTTCACCCTTTAAAGAGCCACACATAATAAGAGGCAAAATGTCAAGACCAATGTTGATATAAACCCCCAAGGAAAACAAACATCTATGTGGCTTCTCCAAAAGGTCTCACTTCCTCACCCCTCTCCCCTAGTTTAAACAGATTTAGTAACAGAGGAGGAAGGGGGGAGGGAGAGGGAGAGCTTCTCCTCTGCACAGACCCAGGTCTCAGTGTCCTCGGTGCAAGGGTCCAGCCCTGCACACAGCACCGGGCAAGGCGCACGTCCGGGCTGGTGACACCTCCGTCTCTCCTGAGAAAGTCCAGGTGCACGAGGCAGGGAGGGGAGCAGGGAGTGGGACAAGGCCACGGGCCCGGTTTGCCGCCCAGGGCAATGCAGCCTCTGCAACAGCAAGTGTCCCGTGCTGCTCCGGGGGACGGATCCCGAGCAGCGCGCACGGTGCTGCACAGCGTCCTTGCGGGTTGGGACCTGCCGTGTTGGAGCAGATGGACGCACCGAAATGGGCAGACTGTTACCTGTTTGGATCTGTTGGCTTTTCAAAGAGTTATGTGGGGCTGGAGCTGTTGGCAAGTGGTACTAAGGAATAAAAATTTGCTTGTATATAGAGTCACTCCATGCTTGTATTGTCTTTAGTTAGAGGTATTGTGAAGTTTGGGGCAACTTGGAAGGTGGGCAGCATGTTTAGAGAGCAAGTCGCCCTTCTGTTCCCACCATGTATCTTCATAGTTCCTGTTGGTCCCATCTTTCATCTTGAGCTCTGCATCCCTCAGTGTCCTGATGCTGCCAAGGGCCGAGTTTTAAGTGACATTTGTTCCGTTGCTGGGGACAGGTTCAAGCTGTTCCATAGTCATTCAGGATTCAGCCTGAAATAGGAAATTCTCAGTGACAATGCTGTTACCAGAAAGCACAGACACAGTAATTCCCGCTCACTGCAGCAATAACTGTCACATGATGCCACACAAAGTACAGAAATTAATAATTAAAAGCCTCAAACAGGCTTTGGAAGAGCTGTGTTATTATGTGCATCAGAAACAGGATAAATCACAAGCAATTCAGAAGTATATTCCCAGGTTCACTCATAACCATCATGGTATTTGGAGTCCCTTTGGGAGCAATAAACGACAGAGAGTCCATATTATAAAAATAAACATGAACTTAAGTGGCAAGAATTCATTTAAACCAAAAGGGAAAAAGACTTTACTACTTACACTATCAGTTTAACATAAGTAGAGCAAGTTTTACCTTGGAGTATATGCCCAGTGCTATTAATAGGAGGAGGGGACCACAGAGGAGAGAAACAGTTGACAGTGTCTGCTTCTCCTTGAAGCTGTTTGCCCCAGGAACAACTATGGGTTTTCTAACTAAATTCTGCAAAATATGAGCCCTCAAAGTGCTGTTCCAAAATGAAAATAAAAGGCAAAATGCAGTTGTTTGTGATCCCACCACACTTTTATTCAGCCTTTTCTTAAATGACTATGACCCTCTGTATATACAATATTAGGGTTTTATCACAAGTGCAATACTGAATCCCATGGCACCTGAAGCCGCAGCTTCAGGAGCCCTTGGGCTATATGGGACTCCTGGTGCCCCCTTTAAGATGTGAGATTCTGGTCTGTGTGCTCACAGCTGGGAGTTGGCAGTGTGACTCGTGGTACCCTGAGAGCAGGAGGCAAACTCAACCATTAGTTATTGATCTTAATGGCTTTAAGCCACCTGAGTGGATTTTAAGAGCCATATTTTGAAGTTTTTTTCCTGAATAAGGATTTTGGCATTTTGCCCCAAAATGCTTGTTTAAGTTCAAATTGGAAAAGCCTGTTATCATTTAACTTTTTTCCTTTCCTTTGGTAAAAACAAGCTTAGAACATCCTGCAGCACAGACCAACAAAGTAACAATGATCAAACAATACCACTATCCCAAATGGGAAATGCTCTCAACTGGTTGTACTAGGAGGGGCACACGGCTCATCTTGGTGATGAGATTCTTAGCAAAAGGGAAAGGAGACTCAGAAGAGCCCAGAGGCAGCCAAAGTGCCAGCATTTGTGAAAGCAGAGCTGTATCCCGGCCGGAAAATCACCCAGAGCTTGAGCAAACACGCCTGTCCCTGGCAAAAGCCCCTGGTGCCTCCAGCCCACCCCGGCAGGCCTGGCCTTGCACGCACCCTGCCCTGCTGCCGCAACACCACCCTCCTCACATCTCAGCTGCATCTCGCCTCTGATGTCGGCTCCTCCTTGCAGGCTCCATTTCAATTGGCTCCCTAAATAAATACAGTTCTGATGTGTGGTCTCATAGTGGGTTATTGAACTGGCTCCAAAATGCTTTTCACCAAGAAGCAGCTAACTTTCCTCTGGGTTATTGTACCCTGTAATTCACTTCACACTTCTGATGTAAAAACCCTGCGGGGTAAACATACACAAGCACTTGTCTTTTGCTTGATAGCAGGTTTTTTCTAATCTCTTGAAGAATTAACCTTAAAATTATTGTTGATGGAAGACAGAGCATGTCTGGTATGTGTAGCACTCTGCAAGTATGTGCAATCTGCTGTAAGATCAGTAGATGGAGCTAAGGGAGAAAAGAAAGATTTGAGTGTTGGAGTGTTTCTCCCACTGTGCAGGTTTAGCTCTCGGTTTGACCCGGTTAGAAAAAAGTCCCTCATTGAGTTCCTGATGCTTTCAAAGTAATATAGGCAATAGTTACGTGCAGCTCTGCCAGCACAATACCCAGTGGAAAACAGTGGCTTTTGGAAAAGTAAAGACTGGGAAGCAGTTTAGCCTGAGGGACAAAGTGTACAGGGCAAAGACGGTAGTCGTGTTATTTTTCTGGGAAGTGAGAGATGAGGAGAGTAATCTGTGAGGGTGGCAATTAGGGTTCTGAGCACTGAAATATTCATTCCTCTTCAGTGAGCCCTGGAGAGTTATTCAGCTGGGCATTAATTGTCCTCAGCATCTCAGAGGATGCCCTCAATGTGACAAGGCTGGGAAGCAGATTCAGAGAGTGAGTGCAGCACCGGTGCATCATCCATGGTCACAGGGCTTCACTGGAGAAGCTGCCTTCTTGATGGCCATGGCAGGGGGTACGTGGAAGGTGAAATTCATTTCTGCAGTGGGCTTGCACAAGCTTGCTCTGGGGACCTCCAGTGTGAACTGACCGAGGCTGGTGAATGGTAACACATCATCTAACCGTGGACCACACGGCTGGTCGGGGGGGTGCAGGCAGTGAGCTCAGCAAACCCCTGCTGCACAAGGCTCAGGGTGCAGACACGTCAGTCTGGAAACTTTTAACGCTGCTTGCATCATTAAAGGTGCTCATATGCAAACTTATACCCCAAAGTCATGCATCGGTCTTGTCACATTTTGTGATGTCTGATGATCTTTTCCAGCCTCATGATGGTGATTTGATTTTACTATACCTTCCCAACAGTACTGTTGTTTTAACATATTGACCATATGAAAACATCAGACAGGAACCCAGGAGGAGCCCCTGATACTACTGTGCATGGCACAATACAGAGAACACAAGGATTAAAAAGCAGGAAAAGTACAGCTGAGCTCTGGGAATTGCAAAGCCTTTTGTTTTGCCTTTTTCTGCTAGAATATGACAGTAGTAGTCTGTGAGGAGAGAGGATTATAATTGCTAGAAAAAACAGAGGAAATTTGCTTTCTGCACACTGAGTAAACACATCAATACCTGTTACACCAAAATGAAAGGCCACATCCACACTGACAGTCAGCATACTTCCTTACAAAAGATGTTGGAACGGTAACACTTTGCCCAAGAATATGTGCTATTTTGCATACACAAAACCATTTCCATGTTCGGCGGGGGGGGAGAGCTTTCCAAGAGAAATGGAAGACCTATGGAAAAAAGCTCAAGTGCTCACAAAAGTCTCTGTGGTGCAGGATAGTTACTAAGGGAAGCGATGGTTGCGCAGCTCAGGCCGCAGGTGCCCTGGGGGTGGGACAGCCGGCGCGGGGGTGACAGGCAGCCTTGGTTCTCACCCAACAAGGTTCCACCTCCAGTATGTGACCAGTGGTACCAACAGATCAAAACAGATGAACTGGATGTTTTAAGGAGGTACAGAGAGTGCACAATCTGCACAGCTAATGAACGATGAAAGCAACGTTAGGGGGAACGTGAGCGCAGCAGAGGGAGGATGTGCGGGGGCTCTAGCCCGTGTGGGGTCCCAGGGGGGTCTGGCTGTGCCTCGCGCTGCCCCACGCCGCCTCCCTGCGTGATGACACCCTGCAGAGCCACCAATGAATATGTAAGATGTTTCCATGCAAAGAAGTAAAACTTCTGAAGAAGTTCTGTTTCTCTAAAAGTATTTGGAAGGTGAATAAAAAGAGTAGAAGGGTGGTTTTTAAAAGCCCTCTGAAACTCCAGCCTTTTTTACAGTCCATTACTGCAAACAAATTATCCTCGTAGTGCTCAGATATGTCAGTCAATGCAACTGGCAAACAAACTGATGCTTTACAGTTGTAATTATCCAAATGTTCTATACTTAGCATGTAAATATTAAATCCTCATAAATAATGTTGTCAGGTCTATTTGATTTCAACTGTATTGTGTTGTTGTTAAATGAAACAAACACTATATTTAAATTTATTCCCCTTGCAGTTCCATTGTTCAGCTTTATTTTGATTCCTTTTAAAAGATGAAGAGAGAAGCACATCCATCCTATACAGCTGGCTACAGCCAAAATAAATGCACATCAAATAAGTTTATTTAAACAGACACACTCATAAAATGTTAACAAGATGCCAAATAATTACAGGAAAAGGCTAAAGTCCAACATTGTATAGAGTCCAAAGGTCTGACTTGTATTTAAGACAGAGATCAAATGAAATATGCATTAATAGTATAACACCAAGTCTTCTATTATCAGTGATGCATCCGTTTTTTCAAGGTCAATAAACTTTAATGTTCTATCCAAATCACATCAAATGCACTGCCACAGAACATGTAGAATAGACTAAAATGGGGTTTATAATTCAAAATATTTTCATATTATGGGTTTTTTTCTTTCCAATTCCATTTTGACAGAGGGGCTAAGTTGCTTACTGCATTATGGTGCTTTAAATATTAGTGTTTCTACTGCAGAGAAAATCATATCCTTATTATTTGCAAACTAATTATCTTTGTTTACCTAAACCAGCCCATAGGTTGTGCTCATCACTTTAGGTCCCACACAGGATTTCTCAGCAGGCAGCTGATGTCACCTGTGAGGTCCCCTCCATGGGATGCTATCCCCAGGACAAGCAGGGAGAGGGCTGAGGTCTTGAGCAGTGGGTTACTGCAGGATTTTGGCTGCTTGTCATCCCTGTGCGTGAGCAGTGCTGGTTAGTGGTGCCGGTTCATTCTGCTGCTTCTTGGGCTTCAGGTACCTAACATTAGCTTGATAGAAGCTTAAGGGCCAAAGAGTTTATTTGCATTTAAGGGCTCTGGGCTCTAAATAAATTGCTTATTCTCTCTTTATTTCCATATCCTACTTGTGGAAAGGGTTACAACGCTCTCTCCCGAGCAGTCTCCTCCAGCTGTCCCCTCGGCAGCGCCAGGCGCGGGTGCCCTGCGGAGCAGCGCCTGCTCTCGCCCGGCGCAGCGGGGACAGGCCCTGCTGTCTCTGCGGTGGGCGCAGGGCCGTGCGGTGCCTGTGGCTGGGTCAGCGTCCCTGTGAAGCCACGCGTGCCCCGGCTGCTGGGGGTGCAGGTGCCAGCGGGGGCTCTGGCTCCATGGCAGGGGTGTCTGTGTCCTGTCTCGGGCTGTGCTGAATCTGTGGGATGTTTGGTCGAGAGAAGTTTGGCTTTTCCATGGGTACAGGCACATCCCAAATAATGCTTCACCTCTGAGGTTAAGAAAGTTGTTTCTTCTTCTGGCTGCAAAGAAAAACTTACAAATGTGATCGGGCAGTACCCTCTGCTTTGGCCACGAGGAATAAAAATAAAGGATAGTTTAAGATCCGTGGCTTTTAAACTGCTCTTATGATATTTGTAAAGCTAAATGATGGATGTTGCACGCCCTGGCTTAGCACTACTGAAATCGGCTGCCCTTCCTTGGGTACTTTATTAGCGCGTTGAACCAGAGGCCGCTGGCGTTCCCGTCTCCACCTGCTGGAGACCCGCCAGGCTCGGCTGTGGCGTGCTGGAGAAATTCGGTTACCATTTTAATTTCCATTCCAAATTATGGATCCAGCAGATATTATTTGCACATAGTAGTGTAAATATTCTAGGTGTATTGATGTTGTAGAATGATAAGCAGAATGCATATGTTGGCAGATGCTCCTTTTTAAGGAAACTAAGGCTGAAATTCAGCCTTTTTTTTTTTTCTTTAGTGATGCCTACATGATTCTCTATCATTTTAGAATATTTAAACAAGCTTTAAATTGTTTTCCCTGGGTACTGACAGGATTAGAACGGCAGTTTCAGAGGTGAAAGGCCTGTAATTCATAAAGTATGCCAATCAAATCACATCAGTGAAACACATTTCATTAATATTTGGGTTTTTTACTATTAAGCCACGTTATAAACATTTTAGCAGTTCACATCTGTCTCTCATAGAACAATTGTAATTTAAATTAAAATACTTTTATTTTTCAAGGTAATTATATTTTAGAAGCATATATTCTTGCTGATGGACATGTAATGTTTTCAGCCATGTATCTCAGAGCGCTGAAAACTCTGTTTAGCCACCAATAACAACTGCTTTGTATGACTTTCACCTGCCAAAAGGAAACAAAATGTTATCTTGAAAATTCCTCTTCATCTTTGCCATCTTTTGCCCTTTGTACATCCCGTTGCCTGTCTCTCCCCAGTCTTTTAGCGTTTCAGCTCGGGCAGTTCCAGCCCACCCCTGTCCTGCCCTGTGCCGCAGCCCAGTGAGCCCACTTGTGCCCGGGGCACAGGGGGAGCAATGGGGTCCCAGAGTCACCACAGCTGCCCTTGGGGATGGACCAGAGACGTTTGAAACTAACGGCAGCTGCTTCAGTGAGCAGCGGCTGCTCTGGCAACAGGGATGCCTTAGGAGTTCACAACAAAACGTTACCGTTGTGCAACACTTCTCCATCTTCTTCGGCCAATTCAACTTGAAACTTTAAAGTCTTACAGGCTTCACAACTGCCTTTTTCCATTTTAACAGCAGCATTTTAATATCTTATCAATATCTTACATTAATGTATCTTATTAATATTTTAATATAATATTTTACTAATGAACTGCACTTTTTCTTAGAATCTTTGATTGCAGCTCCTTCTTCCCACACAAAGCCGAGGAAAATAATCTCTAGAATAAAAGGCATTAGACACAACATTTTAAACATACTGCATACTGTCCAGTCTATGATGATAGCTTGAAATCAGCTAATTGAGGTTTCTTATGTTCTGCTGTGAAATTCTTCCAAGTGATAAAGGAGTCTAAATGTGTATGACCCCTAATCCTATCACTTCACCAACTTTCACAGCTGAGGAAAACGGGACGTGAGAGCCCCTTTAACGTGCTGTATTGGCCTCCTGAGTAATCTTATAACCTGTCATGTAAAAAACCGGTATAACAACACATCAACATTCTCAGTCTTCCCCCACTTTTATGAGCAATGGGTTTATTCCTTGACACTAGTAAAAATTAAGACCTAGGCGCTCGTGTGTCGTTGGTATTTAAGAATCTGAGTCTGAGTGTCTGTCCCAGCCGATCCTGGCTCCGCAGCCGGTGTGGGGCTGAGCCCGGGGCTGCCGGGGTCCCGCACCGCCGGGCCGGGGGTCCCGGGAGCTCCGCTGGGAAAACGCGCAGAGCCCGCACAGGGAGCGAGGGGCGAGGCCGCCGCTCTCTTTCCTTTCTTTTTTTTTCTTTAATTCGGCTTGTTGAGCGCAGCTCTGAGCCCTGCTGAACGCCGAGCGGGGCCGGAGCCTCCTGAGCAGGGGCTCTGGACGGTGCAGAGCTCCCCTACGGCGGAGCTGAGCGACTGCGCTACTTCAATAACCCCGCTACTCTAATCGTACTGTTGCAGCCAAAATCAGACAGGGAAATGCATTTATCGATTAGTTTATATGACTGGCTTCTTGAGGTTGGGGGTGTGGGGAGTGTTCCGTTTTGTTGGTTTTAGGTTTTTTGTTTGTTTGTTTGTTTGGGTTTTTTTTAATCGAGCTTAAAAATGCTACGGATTGAATAAGAGTTTAACTCTCGGTCTTGTGTGAAGTGGACAAATCAGAATTTATGCTATAAAAGTCGCTGCTTCAAAAGTGTAAGATGATTGTCGGGGGGTGGCATGCTATCCCCCAAGCTTTCGGGTGGCCGAAACTGCAACCAAACGGATTTACGTCTGCAGAAGTCCCACTGAAAATCAGACTTTGAAATTCTCCATCCAGTGTTCTAGCTATCTACTTTATAGCCCCTTTTCACCCAGGTTGAAAGGGTGTTCCAAAGCTGTGGTAAATGTGACCCTTTCCGTACACGTTTATCGGACTGTTCTTGGGGAACAGTTTTCCTCCCTGTATTATGCAAATATTGAACTTCAGAGATACCCAGGGGATCTCTGCTGGAAGAGTAAAACCGAGGCTGGGGCCAGAAGCGGTCGAACCGTCTCCATCTCCCCCTGACCGTTCTCCTCCGTCTTCCTCATGTGAGGTCCAAGACACCCAAACGTGCAATAGAGGCAAAATCGGGCACCAGGAATCCAGTGAAAATTATGCATATCTCTTATTCTGACCAAAAATAAAAATGCTAAAAATAATTAGAGGAGCAAATCTGTAGTGCGGGGAGGAGTGTCAAATTGGCTCGTCTGTCATTGTCTAAAGGAGGCTGAGGGTGAAAGTGTTTATTGTTCGTTACAACCTTTGAGCCCCGGGATCAGAGGATTTCTTTAAGGAAAACACCTTTAGAATGGATTCTTCTTCAATCGGATGCCACAGCTGAGTTTATATAAACTTACGTTCCAAGATAACTAGAAATAGTAAGCTTTGTGCTTATTGATAACGGGAGACAAAAATAGCGTGTTGTCCCGTGCCGCCGGTGTCCCACACGGCGGGGGCTGCGGGAGCGGTGGGACAGCCCCGCTGCGGGCGATGGAGCCCCCGAGACCCCCAGGGGCTGCTCTGGGTCGTGTCTTGCCAGCACCCAGCGTGGCAGACAGAAACGCCATGCAAGAGGAGAGAGGGCAAGAAAATGCTGCCAGAAGAGCCTGCAGCTTCGTGTGCATCTTCAGAGCGATCAGTTGGCATCAGGTGAGAATAAGTCATGCTGGGGAATTACATCACGCAGGCACTCTGTATGACAAGCTGCCAGGCGTGTGCGTTAGGGATCTGGGGAGCAGAGCCTGTAAGCAAGATGGATCTGAAGCGGAGACAGGCAGAGCAGCTCCGCAGGGCTGGGGCTCTCGGCAGAGCAGGGAGCGCCGAGTCCTCCCCACCAAGATTCTCCTGCTTTCGGGTATTCTCAGGGTTTGTTGAGCGTTATTCCGCTTTCTATGCCGCACGCACGCTTCGGCGTTTTGCCTCCCTCTTGTACCGCGTGAGCTTAAGTCCCGAAGCAAATATTTCCACCCCTGCATTCTTTAATGACAGTGCAATAATCACTAATACAAACCAGAAAGGAGCAATCCGCTCTGCTGTTCAAGGGAGCGTTCAGAACGGCGAGGTTAGCAGCACTATTTATTTGAGCGGTTTCTGATTTTCCCCATTTTACGTGGTCTTTTTCTGATTTCTGTTTACAAAGTCAGTTCAGGAGAGTCACAGCAGAAAAGCCCAATCAAATAATGTAACACAATTACCTACCGAATGCATTACTGCATTTACTGCTAACTATTAATATATTTACGTAAAAAGTGATAACGTCTTGCAGGCAAAGCCCTCTCGTCTTTCTCTCCAAATTCTTTGTTTTTCCGCGCCGGTGGATGCCCCGGGCGCAGAGAGAAGGGACCGGCCCGGTCTCCCCGGGACGGCGGGGCAGGACGGGGGAGCCAGGAGCAGCACTGATGCGGCGGACGCTGCCCCGGCGGAGGCTCCTGGTCGCAGCCCACCCGCGGGGAGCCCGGCGCTGCGCGGGTGCGCAAAAGACGCTCAAAGGGCGCGCCGGCGGCCCGGTGTCCGTGCGGCCCCGGGGCAGGGCCGCAGCCCTACCTGGCCCGCGCACTCGCGCCGGCCCCACCGGGGCTCCGGCCGATCGGGGACGGTCAGGGACGGGACAAACGTCGGCCGTCGCGTTGTCCCCTTGCGGATAGCTGCGCGACGAGCGAGCTCAGCTGCGAGAGGCGCGGAAGGGCCGCGGGCACAGGCGGGGCTCCGTCCGCGCGGCGGACCCTGCGCCGCCGGCCGAGGCGGTCCTGGGAGCAAGGGATGCGGGGAACCGCGGGCGGCCGATGAAGCCGGTTTTGAGGGGACCCGGCGCCGTCTTGACCGCGCCCCGCTGGCCGCGGCGCCGCGGAGGACGAAGGAGAACAGCTCGGAGCGGCCGGGATCCGTGCTGCGATCGGCACGGCGGGGAGAAACGTTAGTCGTAACCATGAGGCTGCTCAGCCCCAGGATGAAACGATTTCTCATTGTGGGAATGTTCTTTTTTTCCCACGAAAATCCAAGGGGTTTACACTCCTCGATTAAATGTATATAAATGATCCCGCAGCGCGTCGTCAAAGCAGATGAGAGGCCAGCTCCCCCACTCCCGAGGAGCGGGAACCCGCTCCCTGCACAGGCGCTCCCGCGGAAGCCCCGGCCCGAGGGGCCGTTCGGCACGGGCAGCCCGCCCGCACCGGGAGCTGCGGCTGATGCTTGGGGACGGCGGGTCCCGCGGTGACCTGCGGATGCCCCCGCGGGTGCCAAGGTCCTGCCGGGCAAACTGGCGCGGCCGTCCGCACCGGGTTCCCGGCGCCGCTCCGCAGTACCGCTCGCTGGCGGCAGTGCCAGCGCCAAGCGCTCGCCGTGCCCGTAGGGCCGGGCCGGGCCGCCTCTGCCGGTCCCGCTTGCCCGGCTACGGATGTCCGAGGGCCCGGCCCCGCGGTCAGCGCTGGCACGGTGCCCCCGCCCGGGCCGCCCCACGCACCTGCCTTTTCGCGGGAAAAAAAGCGGAACGTTCGGGGTTGCCTCGTCCATTCCCGTCCCTCCGACGCACCGCCCCGTTCACGTCTGTACGGGAGAGGCGACTCTTCAGAGCGGGTCTCTGCGGGAAGCGCGTACCGCTGACAGGGACAGCCCTCGGGACAGGAGCGCCTGGCCCGGCTAGCTGGGGCTCCCGGCCTCCGCACCTGCCGCGTCCCGGCGCGGGGGAGGCCAACGACTCGGGCACGGCCTCCGCCGCGCCGGCCCAGCCCGTTCCCCGGGACCGGTGGAGCGATATGGCCTCGTCAGAACCCCTGAGGTGCCGCGGCGGAGGCCCCGAAGGACCGGGCGGGAGCGCGGGCGCTCCGGGCCTGGCCCGGCAACACTGGAGGGGAGCGCCGCCGCCCCCTCCCGCTACCGGCCGGCGGGGCCGGTGCGGCGGCCCCGCAGATGAAAGGCTGCGCTCGCAGGCGCGCCCCGCGCCGGCAATCCCCTCCTTGCCCCCCCGTGGGTGCACATGTCAGAGTTCACAGACCTGGCTGCTGCCTTTACAACACTGAGCTGTAAAAGAGCGGATATTAAACCCGTATAATGGATCCAACTCCAAGGAGAGGTTAAATTTCCCAGTGAAACGAAGGTATTTGCCCTGAACTGGGAAAAGACAACTCCCTCCCCCAACTCCCCGGGCTGGGATACCCGCGGAGCCGTCAGAGCCTGGCGGTAAACTCTGCCCCCAGCCCTGCACCTGGCACCGGCCGCCGCGGGGACACATGTGCGCGCCACGCCTCTGCCAGCCGCGTCTCGGCCTGCCCCGGCCGCTCCGTCGGGTCTCGGCCCGCGCCTCGCGCGCAGGGGCCCCGGGAGGGCGAACCGGTTGGGAGCGAGAGCGTTTGAGTTTGGTCCGAACTGGATCCAGGAGACTGCGCAGGGACTCGACCCCCTCCACTGCTGCCCCTGGGCCTCAGCCGTCTGCGCTGGGCACCTCGCAGCCCGGCTACTGCCGGACTGGGCCGTGCGGCTCAGGGCGGGGGGCCTGGAGAGGGACGGGGCTGCGCTGGTAACACGGGCCGTACCCAAACGCGGGGTCGCAGGGGGTGCGGCTGGGCCGGGACACGGGGCGCTCGGTGTCCGCCGCCAGCGGAGCCCTCTTGGCGGGCGCGGCCTCTGCGCGTTGTGCCCGGCGCCAGGCAGAGCCGCTGGGCTGCGGCCAGAGGGAGGACAGCGCAGAGCCGCGCCTGTCGCCGCAGCAGGGACCGGGCGGCGGAGCAGCACCGCGACAGGGCCCTGGTGCCGAGACCCGTCCCGCGGCTGCCGAGGCCCTCGGGCCGGCGAGGAGTCCAAGACCTCCAGTCCCCGAGGCCGCACGGCGGGGCGCTCCTCCGGCGGAGGGGGATGCGGAGCCCAGCTCTGTCTGCTGTGCTGCCCTCAAAAATCTACTTAGGAAAGATGAAGGCGCATGCAAATGTGTGGCGCCTCCTTGCTTGTGCCTTTAATCATGGTAAATTGACTCTAGTTCCTCCAGGCCCCCCAAAAATGCACACAGCGCGCACCGCTCCACAGCAGAGCTGGAACTCCCAGCGCGCCGCACACGCACCCGCCGCCTTCCCCGGGGCTTTCTGGCTGCTCGGAGAGGCTCCGGCACTCCGTGTGATCCAGCTTTCTCAGCAATTTTCCTACCCAAAAGCTGCCGTGAAGGGAACAGCGCGCAGAGATAGCATCAGGCTCCCTATATCAAAGAGACCCTGCTTAATTAAAATACCGGCTCGGTGTTCTCCGCCTTCCACGCGGCACTGCCTCCGACCGTGGTCTCCTGGCCTGTTCCCGCCGTGATAGCGCTGGGTTCCCCAGCTCCCCGGGCGGGCATCAAGCGCGGCGGAACCGGACCGCAGACCCCGCCGGCTCCAGCCCACTCACCCCCGGGCCATGCTAGCCGGGCACCTTGGCGGCCTCGCTGTGGAGCGGCCGTGCCTGGCCCCTGGTGCGAGTCAACCCCGGCGCGGCCCGGTCACCTGCTCCAGGAGGCTGCCGGGCAGGCAGGGACCGTCCTTGGGGCCGGGGCGCAGCCGGTCCGGCGGACCCCGTGGTGGGCGGCTGCGAGGCGCGGGGAGGCTCCGCGCGGTTCACGGCAAGCGTTTGTTTGCGCTACTGAGCAACAGCCCGGTAATTTATTGTTATTGTTATTAGTAACTACACTTTGCAGCTCGCTTACATTTATCCTTCTCAGGCAGGGAGAGCGGGCAGAATCAGTCATCGCCAAGCGCACCCGGCGGCGGCTCTTCCCGGGCAGGAAACCCCCTCACCGAGGCTCCCGGGCCGCTGGGCCCGGGCGGTCTGACTGCCCCGCACGACGGCCCGGTCCGCAAGGCGCTGCAGCGGCGGCGCCCCGGGACCGTCGGCGCGGAGGCAGTGCGGGATGGGCACCGCCGCCGAGCGCTCGGTCGGAGCTGCGGGCTGCAGAGCCGTTTGGAGAGAGTCGCCGGCAGCGAGGTCGCCCGAGGGACGCCCGCCAGTCTCCATCCCGGCGGCTGCACCCGCGAAAACCTCGGCCCTGTCCGCCGTGCAGCCGGGCTGGTGCCTCCGCGCTCCCCGAGCCGCGGGCGGGTTCTCAGGCAACGATGCTTCGGCGGCGGCCGCTGGCGGGCAGAGAAGACCGGGCCTCCACGGCGAAGCGAGGCGCAGAGTCCAGCTGTGGGTGGAGAAAAATAGGACGAATTGAGCTGCTGCCTCCGTGGCTGCCCCACGGGGCTCCACTCGTGCCCTGCCGCCGGGGTGCCGCAGACCGACCTGTGGACGGGGGCTGCGCACGGCGAGGCGGGAGGCCGGTCCGCCCCGTCTAGAGGCAGGCAGCGCCGCTGGCTCCCCGCGGGGCAACACCCGGGACGGCCGGCCCCGCTCCCGCTTGTCCCGACCCACGGCGCCGGTCCGGGACCGCCCGGTCCTGCGGGCGCTGCTCGCCCCTGCTGACCCCGGCCCGCTCCCGGACCGGCCCCGCCGAGCCTTCGGGAGCCCCGGCCGTGCCGCCGTGCGCCGGCAGGGGGCAGGCTGCGCCCGAGGCCCTACCGCAGCGGGGCCTAGCCGGGCCGGGGTCAGCCGAGCCGGACCTAACTGAGCCGGGCCGGGGTCAGCCGAGCCGGACCTAACTGAGCCGGGCCGGGGTCGGCTGAGCCGAGCTGGACCGTGCCGTGTGCGCTGCTCGGTCACCGTCTCCCCCGGCCGGGGTGCACCTCGCACCCGCGGACCCGGCAGCGCACCCCTCGGGGCTGCACGCACTGCACGGCTGGACCGTACGGCCCGCACCAGGGCAGCAATCACCGCAGCCTGTGGAACAGCCGGTGCTCCGCGGGGTCCTGCATCCTTGGCATCCCGCAGGGACGCGTCGGCGGCAGCCGGGGGAGCGGGCGGGGCACGGCGGGACCGCGGGGAGCCCGGCGGGGCTGCCCGCATGCAGGCAGCCGGGATGCGCAGACACCCGCGCACCCCGAGCGGGGACAACACGCTTACGCAGGGAAAGCGGAGAGTTCCTCTGTTCTCGTTGTCGAGCAGACCGCAGCCCCCCGCTGTCCCGTGCAAACACCGAGCAAGGCGGTTCTGTCCCTCACGCATCTCCAGCCCCACAGAGGAAAGGGGTCTCGCCGCCCACTGTCCGCCGAGCGCCCGCAGCGCTCCCCGGAGCGCCCGGCACAGCCGTGCGTATGCACTGGGCAGGAGAAGGGAGAGGGGCGGCTCGTCCCGCCGGAGCGGCACTGCGGGACAGTTCGTGCGAGTACACAGCGCAGCGGCAGCGGCGGCCGAGGCTCCTCCGGCGGCCTCAGCCCTCTGCTATTTATTCCGGTGCTTCATTCTTCCCTGTCTTATTTAGGAAATGCGGATTTGTGACTGGCTGCATTTCTTGCTCGAGTCTCAAAATTAAAACAAAACACCTCAAAACAAAAAGATTTGCCTTGCAAATAAATAGGGAATTAGAACCAAGCCACGGGGAGGTGGGGTTGCGTTTGTCTTGGTTTGGTTTTATTTCTGTGATGGTTTTGTGCGTGGGTGTTTTAATTGTATTTTGTTTTTCGTTAAAAGCACTATATAAACCGAATGTAACACCTCATCGAATTGTTCTCGGGGTAAGAGGCAGGGATAATAATTATCCGGTGCAGTGTTCGTACCCACACATGGCAAGAAGCAACAAATCTTTGGTGTGATATTTGTGAGTAAAAGCCCACGAACAAAGATTGAATTATTGCTGTGGGTGCGAGTTTGGGAGGGCTCCTGCTCCGCTCTCAACTGTCCCGCGCGCAGCCTTGCTGTCGTTTGTTTTTAATTTACTTTATTTTTTCATTATTCTTTTAAAATGAGAAGTTATGAAAACTACTGTGGAAAGAGAGGCTCTAATTTTCCTTGCAATTGTAGAAAATAATTTGGTGGAAGCCCTATGTGACGGAAAACACTGAATCCTTACAAGAAAATATGAAGCGAACATAAAAAATTAATGTAAACGAGAAGCTTTTTCTTCAATGATTGAACTCTGAAATCTAAGCAGCTTTTATCTTGATCTCAGAATTAAATAATCATATATTATTTTTTCAGCATTAGCTACAAAGGTTTTCAGATTTCTACTGTCCAGAACAAAAATCAAATAAGCTCTATTACTGAAAACCCTTTCCAAAATATTTAACTAAACATAATCATTAATTTATTTCAGAGATGTTTCTGTACGAAAACGACATAAAAAGAAGGCTTTATCTTAAGACCCAGAAAAAGAAGCATTAAGTAATTCAAGTTAACACTTGTCCTGCTTATTAAGTATCAATATTTTGGGAGCATTACAAAATAAACTCCTTTCTTCGGCAGGGTCATAGCATATCATGGGTCACATTAAGAAACTTCGCACGGAATCCTTTCCGGATTTTTATTTCCTCAGATTTAGATTTTTAACGGTATCGGCAGAAAAACAAAAACGAAAGGAAAGCCCGAGACGCGGGATTTCAGGCGCTCTCCCTCTAGCACGGGGAGATCGGTGGGTACCGCTTTTCCCATTTGTTTTGTTTTCTGAGACGGAATAAGAGAGCGCAGTGTGTTCAAATACGGCTGTTTCTGTAAACGTACATTGTGTGCAAATACATGCACTGCACACACAAACGGAGCCTCTACGCGTTCAAACGCTTTAGCGATTAAGCTCGTTAACAGCGCAGCACAGCCCGAGCGCTTTTCGGGAAGCGGGAGCGAGGCCGCCGCCGATCGCTCCCGGGCCGCCGCGGGAGGGTCCCGCATCGCTGGTCGGCCCGGGCCGCCGGCCGCTCCCCCGGGGCCGCTGCCCGCCAATCGCCTCCGGGCCCTCCCGCGGGAAGCCCCGCCGCGACGGTGCGGAGCCGCCCGGTAGCGAAAGGAGGGCGCGGTGCGACCCCTGCGCCCCGTCCCGCGTCCCCGCCGGGGCCACTCGCGCCGCCACTGCCCGCGGGACAGACCCGCGTCCCCGCCGGTGTCGGCTGCCCCGAGGGACGGTCCCGCCGCCACCTGCCCGCGGCCCGGCGGGGACGCGCGCTGCTACCTACCCCGGGCAGGGCAGGAGCCGGGAGCCGCCGTCGGGCCGGGAGCGGAGCGGAGCTGCCGGGGCCCCGCTTCGCCGCGATCCTCGGCGGCCGCGCTCGCTCTCTCCCCCGGCCACGGCCCGCGGGGACGCGCCCCAGGCCCTCTTTGCCCGCGCCCGCTCGGTCGCGCCGGCCGCCCCGGGGTGCGCGGAGCCTGCCCGCCCCGCGCTCCGGGCGCTGCCGCGGTTCGGGGGCCGCGGGGGCCCGGCGGGGCCAGGGCACTATTTGACGTCGGGGAGACGGATCACCGCGGCGCAGCGATACGGCGCGCACCAATGGAGTTCAAATGTCAGCAAGTTTGAGGAGGGGTGAGGCGCCGGGGGGTGTGTTCCTCCGCCGCGGCCCCTGCTCTAAACGGCGCGGCTCCTCGGGACGCCGCATGGCACATGGGCTGCGGAGCGTCGGGGAAGCCCCGCCGCCCCGCCCGGCCCCGCCGCTCCGCCCGGCCCGGCCCCGGGAGGGCCCTCCGCGGAGGGCGTGGGGCTCCGGCGAGCAGGTGACACCGCGGGCTGCCCTGCGCCGTGTGCGCGGCATGTGCGCGCCCGTGTAGCGCGGGCTGCCCCCATGGGCAGCGGCGCCAGCTCCTTCCTCTGCCCCCCGTCTCTGGAAGTCCAGGCAGGAAACGCTCCTCATGTCTCCCAGATAAAAATAAAAGCGACTCCCTCTTCCCGGCCGCAGAGTGTCCCCGAGCTCGGCCAGACGCGGGGCTGAGACGGCCCCGTCGCCCGGCAGCGCCTCCGCCCCGCCGCCCCGGAGCGCCGGGCAGCGCCGCCGCCCGCCCCATGGACATCGCAACAGGTCCCGAGTCCTTGGAACGGTGCTTTACGCGGGGCCAGTCGGACTGCTCAAAGATGCTGGACGGTATTAAAATGGAAGACCACCCTCTGCGCTCGGGTCCGGCCACGTTAGGAGTGCTGCTGGGTGAGTTGCCGCTCGTTTCTCGCCTGCGCCAAAAGGCAGCCCCGTGCTCTGCTCGGTACCGGCGCTGCGCTCCGGCGGGGCCCGGGCCGGGCTGCTGCGGGCTGCCGGCGGGCGCGGAACTTTTTCACCGACGTTTGCGGGGTGCGAGCTCAGCGGCGGCCGTCAAGCTCGATGTCGCCGAGCTGCCCGCCGGCTGCCGCGGGGCCGGGGTCGAGCCGGGGGAGCGGGGCCGGGAGCGGGTCGGGCGGGGGGAGCGGGGCCGGGGCAGGCGCTTCACGCCGCTGTCTGCCGTTCGCAGGGTCGGACTGCCAGCACCAGGCCGTCTGCGAGGGCTGCCAGCGGCCCATATCGGACCGGTTTCTGATGCGGGTGAACGAGTCCTCCTGGCACGAGGAGTGCCTGCAGTGCGCGGCGTGTCAGCAAGCGCTCACCACCAGCTGCTACTTCCGGGACCGAAAGCTCTACTGCAAGCAGGACTACCAACAGTAAGAGCGCGGCGGGGCAGCCCCGGCCCGGCCCGGGCTGCGGGCTCGGAGCGTGTTGCCGCGCGGGTCGCCGCCACAGTGCTGCAGCCCGGAGCCTGGCTGAGCGGGGAAACGCCGCCCCGCGGCCCGCGGCTGCCCGGGTGGCAGCCCCGGCGAGCGGGGACCCGGGCGGCAGCGGGCGGGACTGGAGAAACTTCGAGGCGCAGCGCCCGGCCCGAGCAGGGAGCTGCCCCCGTCCCGGGCTCCGTAGCGCTCGGACCCGCCGCGGTCTGGGACCCCGCGGCGCCGTCGTAGGGCGGTAAGGCGGCCTGTTTGGGTTCGGAGCCGCCTCGCGGGGCCCTTGTGCCCGGGGCGAGCCCCGTCCCGCCGCCGCCGGGAGCCCCGGGGAGCGCCTGAGCGCAGACCTGCCCGCGGAGCGCGGCGGCCCGGGCGGGCTGCCCGGCGGCGGGGCAGGGGCGCCCGAGCGGGGCTCGGCAGCGCCGTCGGTGCCCTCCCGCTGCCGCCGGATCGCCGTCGGGCGCGGAAGGTGCGCGGGCGGGCGCGGCGGTGCCCGCGGGGCCCAGCCGCGGGGACTGGCGCCGGCCGAGCCTCCGCGGCAGGAGGAGCCCGGCGCAGACTTCGTCCCTGCCGGCCCGGGCGCTGCCCGCGCTTTATTTTATTTAGGCTTTATCTCCAAATGTCAGGCTTTGTCGGGAGGCGGCCCCCCGCCGCGCCGCGTCCTTGCGCGGAGACAGAGCCCCTGCCCCGCGCCGTGTTTGTCCTCCCCTGCAGAAGCCCACTTCATGCTTGTCACCGAAATTGAGGATCCTTTTTGTGCCGGGAGGGGGGCGAACATGGGCACTTCAATCACTAGGACATAATATGGCTCTGCTAGAAGTCTGGCAACAAACAAAGAACAACAACTATTGGTTTGCATCAACTTTTGTCAGGCATTCAGCAGGCTTCCAGAAAGGCCTGAAGTGGCTTAGTGGCAACAATGTGCATTTCATAGCTACAGCATGAAAATCCATCTCCATGGAAACTGGTAGTAAATGCTAACATGACATGCTGAGTATAAATATTGTTAGGGTTATAACTCTTGTATAAATGGCCCAGATAAATGTCCCCCTGTTCAGGAATTACAGCAAAATGTGTTACTTCATACTGCAGCCCTCACCAGCACGCTGCCAAAGACTCTGCCATGGGCCTGGGCACTTCACATGAAAACAGCCCGGAGCCTCCCTCCGCTGGGCCGCTGTGATCCTGCCCTTGCCGGGGCCAGGGCTTCAGCATTATCTGTATTTTCTCATATCCCTATGTAGGGAGCATATCCGTGGACTCTGTCTTTTGCTTCTACACAAAATAAAACACGCTGTGGTAGCTATAGTTGTAGATCGATGAAACTTCTACCTCTATAGGTAGAACTACCTTAGATATTTTTGTTAATTAGGAAAGAATTTAGAATAGTCTTTAGGCTGCCTTAAAAAGCATTATTTGACAACGTAAATATTTACTTTAGTTAAAAAATATGTATACCCTCTAAGTCCCATCTTCAGTTTTTGTAAAATAAAGGATAATGCTTTGCAGCTTAAACAGCAAGATCCTAGAATATTGCTTTGTGAAAGCAAAAATACTTTTCTGACTGAAAATAAACATGTCACTGCTTCAGAACTTTCCTTATTATCAAAGGTGTCCAATTGTATAGGGGGAAATGGGCTAACCAGGCTGACGAGCAATAAAAAGATATCACCATGTTAGCCTTTGTTGAATCCCAGCACCTCGTGTGACATGACATGGTAACCTGCTGTGTGTGCCCCTGCGGACTGACAGCAGCCGCAGCTCCGGGGAAGGGGAGGGGAGACACGCTAAATCTAAATTTGTTTTCTCTGAAATTTTATTAGCCCCAAAGAGCAAACACGTGAAACTGCGCTGACATTGTTTGTGTGCTTTCTCTCTCTGCTGCCTTTTAGATTCGGAGAAATATTCTTCTATGATAGCTAGTGGGAGGATGGCAGTTGATCCGGGCAGGCAGTTTTCATGGGTTGTGCTGAGCAGACGGTCAGTTTTATCGGTGAGAGTGTGGCAGGAGGGCGAAGCCGTGAGCAAGTTGTGCCAGTCCCCTCCAGCGCGCTGGTGCAGCCGCAGCCCCTGTGGTAGCGCTGGGGGTGCACAGTGCCAGTGTTCTGAGGAACTGTGCCTTGGAGGGGGGAGATGGAACCGTATCAGTGCAGAGGAACACCAGAATCAGTAAAATCACATGCTTTTTCTTATCCTGCGTCCTGCTAACAGATCTCTTGGGAGAAAGAAAAAAAAAAGAGAGAATAAAGATTATTTAAATATCTTAGTTACTGAAATTTGCTTTAAATAGATTTTGCTGTCCATAGTAATGTAATTTAAAGGTCAGATTTCTCCAGAACTCCCAGGACTATAATCAAGTGCTGTGTGTGTATCTTTGAAAACTGGTGTCTCGTCTTTCTAATGAAAGCAAGCTTCTGATGGGTCAGATATCAGACCTTAAACCTTTCACTGGGTCAGGAGTGATTACTGCCCATCCTCGGATGAGGGTATTTCACGTTAGGGGGAAGGGTGAAATCATTTTTCCTTTTTTTGTTGTTAAAAAAAAAAAAAAGCTGTCTATTTGAAGCTACGCCTATGCTTGGAATGTTAGAATAAATCCTGGGGGAGATGGATCGGTGGCCCAAGCAGAGTTTGAAATAGTCAGAGGTGCCTGATAAGTGTATTTTGTCACAAAAATATCGGTATGTCAGTGGAACCAGCATCTAAGCTATGTATGTATTTTAGACTCTTTTAATACAAGTGATTCAACAGATTTTTGCACAAGTACATCTTGATCTTTTGATTTAATGCAAAGTACTTATTTTGCTAAAATTTAAGGTTTTGAGGGTCACAGGTACATTTGATTGCAAAGTTTTTAAGGGGAAAAAATAGAGTAGTCCAGTGGCACCAGGGAGGCTGATTCCTGCAAGCCCAAGTCAAACAAGCTCTTTGATTTCAGTGAGAGCTTTGCCAAATTGCAGGATTGTTAAACATTTGAACCTTACACTTTTTTTTTCTTGAAAAGAAGTTTTCTTTCTGACAAACTAAAACCTTCAGAATGAACATTTATCAAAAACAGGGGGGGTTGCAGTAGTTACATTCCAGTTCTTTGCTTAAGTGAATTTATTTGTTGTACCACTCATAACAGTGCTTCCTGATATAAAACAATAATTATAAATGTTAATTTTTTTTCCTATTCGTATATTTTCATTTTTTTGGTGATTGTGCTTTTCTGGTTTGTTTTTAATCTCACTGCTCAGTGTTACATAATGATTTGCCCTAGTTATCGTTGATGTTAAAAAAAGACATGCTATGCTTCAGGTTACATATTTCATATGTAAGAAATACATATAATTTCTAGAAAGATCCGTATTCCTCTTCTAGCGTTGAAAATAAAGGCTGTAAAATAGGTGATTTATTCAAGGGATAGGATAGCAAACAATCAGAGTTGCTATTTTATAATTTTTCATTAATGTATTCTAAGTTTTGCTTAGGATAGGAAAGAGAAATATTTAGGGGTTTGTTAGATTCTTCAAGGTAGGTCAGGCATTGTTTTAGCATCGTTATTGGATGCTATTGAAAAAGACTTAGCGTATATTTCTGGTGTGTCTATCCACTGTTGTGCTCTGTGCGTCCTTCCCTGTCGGTGCCGGGCTGGTCTGCGCGGCGCAGCCCGCGGAGCAGCAAGTCCCTGCCGGGAGGAAGGGAGACGTTACCCTGGCCAGACCCTGGAAATTCTTGCACATGAGTATAACGCTGAGGCTGATGTTTCCCAGTTCAGTGGCGTTTTATATTTGAAATAAGACAAAAGCTTCCTATTAGTAACTGTCTGGTATTTTGGTGAATGTTATTTTTCTTGCAGAGCGCGCGTTGTGGAATGCAGGCAGGAGCTGCCGTGCGAGAGGTGACTCGAGCTCCCACATTCTGCTGCATGCAGAATGGGTAACAACTGTTTGCTAACAGGAAGATTTTACTTGTTTTCCGTTTTTTTTCTTTCTTTCTTTTTTTTTTGGTAACTGAGAAGCACCAGGCGTGTTGTTACGCTCATCAGTGCAATCGTTCATCTTCTGAACTCAGCAAAATTGTGAGGAGCAGCAGCGTCCCCCTCCCTGTGGTTTGTGTCAGACCGGCACTCGTCCTTGTGCAGCATAGTTAGGAAACGGCGTAAAAACTGATTGAAACTTAGGGGTGAGAGGTGGCCTAAGCACATGCCCAGGATGTGGAGTAATGATTAAAGTTATGTCATCCACTAAAAATGCTTTTAAAAGCTGCTGAAATACTCTGGCATTTTTGCTGAAAATCCAACCAGCCCTGCACTATCAGACATATCAGCCCGGTTAAAAATCCTCTGTACAACCAGGCTTTCGTAGCTCTTCGAAACAATTCCAAAAGCGGGAGTGTGGAGGAAAAGTCGCTGTTATTTCTGCCGATGACGTCAGCAGAGCGGCCGCGGGTGGGCAGAGCCCCCACGGGTCCCCCTGCTCAGCGGGGACCCCCCAGCACCGCGGGTTCGGTGGGGACACCGCCCGGAGCTGGGCCGAGTAAACATGAGCGGGATCTGGAACGGAACGTGATGGAGAATTTGGGGAGACATTTTGGTTTTCTGCTACATTCACGGTAACCGTATTGGACAAAATAATTGCAGTGGTAATACGTAATTTGCACTAATCCATAGTAGAAAATGATAGGGAGGATCCTTTTGCAATGTAGGCAATATGCAATTAGATTAATAAGAGGATGATTTATAATGCTAACTACTAACCTAAGAAAATATAACCAATAAATGTGAAATACATTGCAAAAATTTCTTCACTGAAATATATAACAAACAGTAACATTTTGTATTCTGTTTAGAAATCGTATCTATTATTTTTTGGCCTAAACTTTTGAACTAGTTCAAAGGCATACATCACACCTTTTCTACTCTCAATAATATATAAGGATAAACCAGCAGAATTAAAATGTTTCTTCTTAGAGTAATTATGTTATTAGTGTATTTCAGTTGTAAATACATACCCCTCTTGCTTGCCTCCATCGTGGAGCAACCTCCAAAGCACGGCACATCTTAAAAGGCTTTCTACTCTGGTGAATGGAGAGCTGGGCACATAGTTAGTAACAACTGGAGGCTGTTTAATTTAGTCAGATAGCTGGGGAGAAATATTCAGGAGAAAAAGGAGTATGCTTTTCATAATGCAGCTGTGATTTTTATTTTTCATTCTGGACAAAATTCAGATTTCTCCTAAATCTGCTGCTCCTTGTTGTAACAGGAATTAATTTCATTTTATTTAATATCTCCTTCTGCTGGAACGAGCAGTGCAGCAGGCTCGGTAGGTGATCAGGGAGGACTGGGGCTCCGCGTGCCCGTCCGCGGGGGTTTCGGTGCCCGAGCGGCCCCAGGGACGCAGTCCCACCCGCAGGGGACCGAGGAGCCCGGCCGGGCGCTCCGGGCTGGGGGAGGCGACGGGGAAACCTGCGTTTTGCTGGTGCTCGCTGGGCAAGTGCCTTTTCTGTCTGTTTGGTTTGCACGAGACTCCTCGCGCTGTTCACTTCTTGTGGCAGTTTTGGACAAACATGGTGTGTAAATATAACAGTAGTATTTCGTGATAATATTAGAAGGGGCTTTTCTACTGCTTAGGCTGGCTTGGGCCGTGTCACGAGTTGCATAAAATGCAGATTTGCGGAAGGCTGTGAACTTTAAACCCCAGTGAGATGGAAAAAGACCACAACGAGATCCTCTATGAAGGGTGTACTAGGTCAAACAACATACTTGCAGAAAAAACAGGGATAAATACTTCTCTTTGCCTACTTTTTTTTTGCCTGTGTGGTATGTCACGTTATTGCTCAAGTGAGGTAAGACAGCAAGTAAATAAATACAAGTGTGAAGTCAATTGTACGGTAATCTCCAGTAAAGGTAAACAAAGCAGGTATTGCTCTTGGACGGTTTAGTGTAGTAAAGAGGGTTTTTGGCATGATTTGAGATGATTGCATTACTCACCAGGCAAAGATTAACTCACAATGAAATGACAGTTTCTTGTTCGTTACAAAATATAAAAACTCCACTTTTGCTCTGAAACAAAGAATAAGGTTTAAGTAACAATGTGATGTGAACTTTGACAGCTGAGTCTCTAGCAGCCAAATAATGAAATTAGAGGAGTTACTTTGGGTTTAGATGGGTGGAAGTAAGAACAGAAATTCCCTTTTTTAAGTGGAATAAATGTATCAAGTGGGCAGGGAATGATTATTGAATATACACCTTGCAGACTATGTAATTGTGGTATGCTATATCTAAAGCTATGAATTAAAACTGGGTTTTGTTTGATACGTATTAGAATTTTATTTAGAAAGCAGAGGTGTTTTCTGAGTTAAGATATTTTAAAAGATGTAACAGGGAGATAAGATTATTTTGCTGCAGTGGGAGCTTTAACAGCACTGGTAGCACTTTTCTCCTTCAGTAACTAAGTAAAAAAAAAACATGAACAAATTTATATTTAACATAAAATAAATGTTGAAAGTAAAGCTATATGTCTGAGTTTGAGAATAGAGACTATAAGAGAGAAAAAAATGATAATACTTGTAACGAGCTGACTTTTGGTTTTAATGTAATGGTCTTTGGTGTTTATAACTGCATGCTATATAGATCTAAATCTTGCGTACCTTGTTTGGGCAAATTATCCCGTTTCTAGATGCCTCTTTAAATGCAACATAAAACTGTGGCACATCTTTGACACTTTATTTTTTCTTGGACTCGCTTTGGCTGGTGTTTGACTGGTATTGCTCAAAGGAGTTGTCAGCCCAGCGGCTGCAGCGGGTGCTGTGACCGGGGAAGAGTCACCGCGGCAGCCGGGAGGACGGGACTCGGTGCCAGGCCCTGGATGGGCCCCTCGCAAAACAGCCGTTTTGCACAACAGGCTCTGGTTGCTCCCGAACAAATCACCGATAACAAGTATTTTCTCCTTTTATATGATCAACACATACACAGAATATATGTGTTGCTGTTGCTCTTTATTGGATGCTAAATGTACCTTGTAAGTAGAAAGCACCATGTGTAGCATATGATGCAATTTTAATGCAGATTGTGTAAAAGAAAACCCCTTAAAATGAAGGATCTTGTATGCAACACTAGGTATCCACTGTCTCAAGAAGGTGAAACACTCAGATCAGTATAACTGGGGGGCAGGATCTGTGACACCAAATTTCTGGCCCGCGATGGGAACCTCGCAGCCCAGCGACGCCACCTGCGCGCTGCTCGTCACGATGCTCCCGCAGAGCTGGGGGTTACCTTTCAAAAACTATTTGCCTGTGGGCTACTGAACAAGTAGACATTTGTGAGATTGTGTTACAGTAAAGGAATTGTTAATATGATTAATTCCAGTTTGTTATTTTGCTGGGTTTGAATTTTTACAGTGATCTTCTTTATAGATACAGCAGAACTGCTATGGTACAGATTGATTAGATGCCCTTAATATTGACATAAACAAGGAATAATGTGTTTCTTGGGAACTTTATAAGGGTTTGTACTCTGATGCTCCTGTAACAAGCTGATATGTTTACAGAGAACACTTGTTGTGGAGGTCATTTAGTTTGCTTCCAAAACATAATATATTTTTAATAAGCACAAAATCTTCCTTTGCAAATGTTGACATGAACTTGTGAACATGCAATTCCTGTTGACTTCAATGAGAGCCATCCTTGCTCATCAAAGGATAGAATTTGGCTCTTGATTTTACTGCAATCAGTGTATTATTTATAATGTACAAGAGTGCACGTGCACTCTCCCAGTAAGAGCTAATGGAATTTATGTGCACATGCTGAGGACCAAATCCTCCTGGTAGCTGTTGGGAAGTTTGCTTTCATGTGTTTGTTCCTTCATGTGACCTGAATCACCGTTCACTGATTACAAAAACAACAACAACAACCACCGAAACAAAACAAAGAATAATAGTCTACATCTTTTTTTTTTTTTTTTTTTTTTTTTTTTTTGCAGTTGCTACTTTTACTGTAGGTTATTATTATGATAGGAAGCAAGCAAATTTGAACTTGCAGAAGAAATTATTAATGTTGTTTTAAAGCGTTTCTAGTTACAGCCAGTGGTTACTTGTTCTCTCAGACTGACAGGAACATCACTGCTTCTCTCCGTCCTCTCCTTGCATGCAGAGCACGAGTGTGTTCCTCAGGTACCAGCGAGAAAGCGTGTTTGATGTGGAATATGGATGGGATGGGATGACCGGGGATGGCATTTGCGGTCCGGAGGTGCCAGCCCCAGCGGGAACTGGGGTCACTGGGAGCTCCATGGGGCTGAACCCTTGGGCTGCAGCATCATACCTGCCAAAACCCCTTAGTGAGAGAGGTTACAGTTCTCACTAACGTCAGCTCCACAGAACAGTTGTTCTTAGCCTGGGGGATCCTACCCTTTGGCATACTCGTCTTGCCTACAGCTGGCATTTTTCTGTCACCTGATAGAGCTATTCCTGCAGCTTCCTGACAGAAGCAGCTTCACTGGTTTCTTGTTTTCTCTCTTGTGTCACAAATCTAATCCGCTTTTATGGGGGGGATGCAGGTATGCTTGCTGAGGTTTCTTTTGATAATGCATGTGAAATGAGACAAGTATTTAATTCTGTATCGTACAAAGAGGTTTGTTAGTAAATCACAATAAAGCACTGTAGGAAGTCATGAAAATAAGACAAAAAACGCAAACTGAAACACTGAAATGACTGCAGAAGAGGTGAGCTCCCTTCGGCTGGGGGGAAGCTGCGGTGCGATGGGGTCCAGCTGTGTGTGACAGTCTGGTGGCCCCAGCACCATTCAGGGCTGGAGCTGGCTGGGCACACGGCCCCGTTCCACCCCAGTTACTTCTTTCAGCAGCTGGGAATCCGGGTCCCCTGCTCCGTCGCCCTGACGAGTCCAGGTCAGGGGGGCTGTGCTGGCTCCTGAGCTCGCCCAGGGCAGGACCTGCGGGCAGGCGGTGGTGGGTGAGCGGGAGCTGGCGTGGGGGGAGCTGGGGTTCCCGTGGGATGGGGTCACCTCCTCGGGTGGGTCTGCCTGGGCAGCCACAGGTTTGCATTTCTGACTTGCAGGGGAGAAAGAGCTGATCCTCCCTCCCCATGCCTGCTATTAATAATTGTGGTTTGCAGACCGTGTGCCCACTCTGTGAAGGTTTGTATGTACACGCAGGCTTGAGTCAGTACCTATCTGTTATAATTTTGGAGAGTGATCTGCAGAGCCCCGGTGCGCGCTGTGGGTGCTGGTGGAGGTTGGCAGCACATTCCTCCTGCAGCCGTCACCAGCGCGGGAACACTCCCTGCGCCGAGCAGCTGACGCTGCCAGTTCCTGGGCCCCGGCGGGCGCCTGAGCCGGCAAATCCCGGCTCCCGAGGCTCCCATGAGTAATGCCAGGGAAGCCAATTGCCCCGGCGTGCAGCAGCTTGCCGTGCCGTGCAAGGTCAGGTTACCTGACAGCAAGTGTCTAGAGAGAGCTCAGTGGAGCCACTCGCTGAAGGTTTTGGGGATGGGACTCTTCACAGGCAAACCCCACCCCAAATAGAAGTCACAGTTTAACATCGTGAGTTGCCTTCTCAGTTGGATCTTGGCATGGGCTTCATCTGATGACAAGAAAAGTTTCACATGCGGAGCATAACCCCGTGGGTCAGCTCCTGCTCACTGCAGCTGATGAGGAAAGCATGGTCCTCCCTGAGCTCTGGGACAACAGCTCCCGTGTTCTGGGCATCGCTTTGCACCAGGGGCGATGCTGCTCTCCTAAGGATTCCCTTTCTTGTCAGCCAAACGTGCTGAGGCTTTGCAATATCTAGAGACTTTCTCACTTTTATTTGTTTACACACACGTATGAGAAATTATTTACTTCATTACTTCATTTACCAACATTTTCTCAAGCTGCGAGGAAGCTCTCCACACATTTTCCTGTGGAAGTCATGAGTGGTTGACAGTAACAGTGTTGTAGCCATGTGCTGTTTGTCCTTATTGCAGCATTTGCATGAGCGCTGATGCTCACGCTGCGATGTCCTGCGTGTGCCTTTTGGTTCGTGTGTGTAAGATGACAAACAACACTGTTTTTTTACAGATGAGACAGTGATGGGAGTACTTGTAGTACAAAAGACAGGTCATTGTCAAGAGCAATTTAGGAAATGTTGCAAAAGTATAAAGGGAGTAAAGCTATTTGAGGAATAAATGGCATGTGAAATGTTGCAGCAATACTATCTCCACTTGGTATCGTTGGTTTGAACCTGCAGGCTTGATGATTGGAGCTGCAACAAACAAGGGATTCAGCTGCGGGGAGAAGGCGGCGTTAACAACCGACAGCGACTGAGTTAATGGAGGAACACGCGGAATCCCCGTGCAGGGGGATCCCCGCAACAGCCGCTGCCCCTGGCAGGAGCTGCCGTGGGAGAAGGTTCCAGGGAGGAGGCAGCGTTCGTATTCCAGCGTCAGCTTCCCATCCTGTCCCGCGCTGGGGCCTGCGGGGGTCCCTGGGCCCCGGGTGGGTGTCCGGGGAGCAGACGGTGCTCGAGGGTGCAGCTCCTGCTCCCGTGGTCCTCGGAGTCACGCTGCCTTGGCCCCGCTGCCCGTGCCAGTTCCCCAGCATCGCTTCGTGGGTGTGTGGAATAAATTAGCCTTGATGGCGCCTGCATTAATTTTATGTGGGAGAATCACCGGCGATTCCAGGGCAATTACAGGGAGAGCAGCCGTGCCCAGCGCGGTGTCCTCCCCGGCGAGGCGATGCGAGGGCTCGGGGGGCAGCGCCGGCAGTGCCGCTCCCGGCGGTCCCTCACGGCGACGGCAGCGCGGGCTGGTCCACTGAGTGCCCGGCGGTGGCCAAGCTCGCTGTGCTGATCTGTGTCTTACAGAAAGGCTGGAAAACAAGCCCAAGGCAAGGAGCTGTCTTCAATTCATACGTGTCCTATGAATATTGGCTGTCTAGCATAATTGAAGCCTGTTCCATTTGTGGCTTTCTTCTTACTTAAAAATTCAGCTCATATTTTGGCAGGGGTTTGTCTGAGCGCGTAGCGGATACATTCAGTGACAAGAGCTATAACGTTCAATTTGTTGGATGCCACAATTAAACCTCAGCTTTTTCACCCAGCCATCTGAAAGCCAATTGCGAGTTGTCGCTCAAGCATGAATCCACACAAACAAGGGCAGCACATAGCCCCGGATCCCAACAATGTGATTTTCATCGCCTTACCGGTCTTTGGGGAGTCTTCAGCTTCCATCTGGAAGTACCTTCAACCCTTTCCAGCTACGGATCTTGAAATAGCCAGAACAGAGAGAAAACCAAAATTACATGGAGTTTATTGCCATTTCAGAAGGAAGAAAGTGTTTGAAAAAGTTTATTCAGGAAGCCAGGGGAAGTTAAGTGTGAGACATTTGCCATTTCATCAGTCTGTTGGTGATAGCCATTCATGTCATAAATGGCTTGTGTCATTTGATGCCAAAAATAACACAATTTTCCTCCCAAAAGGCCTATAGGGTTTTTTTGCAATAAATGTTTATTTGTTAATAATATACTTTAAACAGCCCAGTCTTGACCTCAAGTCTCCAAAAGAATCCATCTTCTCTCTGAAAAATCCTACGAAGTTTGTGTAATTTTTTCTGGGAAGGTGTAATTGATGGCGCAGTGAAGGGTACTGTGTTTGCTTTAACTACTGCAGCTGCGTGGATTAACTGTTTATAAGGGCCTACTGTGCTTTGAATGGCTACTTTCTTAGATTTCAAGCTTTAGTTGACAGCACTTCCTAATGGTTTCTTGGATTTGCTTAAGTTCGATCAGTAAAAATAAATTTCTGCACTTAGCTCACCCATTGTTCTTTCCTCATTGCTGCTTTGAAAGCTTTAAAACATTCATTGGTGTGAGTTCGGGTCACAGATCAGTGCGGCGCAGCATTGCAAACGGGACGGAGCCGGACAGCAACCTGGCGGAGCTGAGCCGGGCTGCCCTTGTCCCACATCTCCTGTTGACTTCAGAACAAACGGAACAGAAATTTGGGTGCACAGCAAATAGCTCGTATGCAAATCTTCTTGACAGGCTTTCTCAATTTAGTAATTGGAGTCTCTAGAGTCTAGCACAGAACTGGCAGGTATGAAATATGTGTGATTAAATATTTGAAAACATAATAAAGATTTTGTAAATATACATAATATAGAAACTGTTGTTTTGAGAGAAAATAGGAAGTCAGGTAATTAATTTATAATACATCGCGCTGTTTTGAAATTGCCTTCCCAAAAGCTGGAGTTAGATTTCCACTGGCAAAGCGTTTGTGGAATGCCAGGGACTTCTGATCAGCAGCCCAGTAATGTAACAATTGTCTTTTCACTGAATCGCCAGCTACCACTGATTTAACCAATGTTAAATCACATTTTTCAGCTGCTTTTGTTCTGCTATCAACCCCACTGATCCATCTCTCATGATTTTTTCATGCATACTTCTACTAAAAAAGCAAAGTATTAAGACATTTGTCAGAATTTTTTTGTTAGTCCTTAGTGAAAATGTGGTTTTCTTGAAGAACTTTAGAGGACTTATTTTCTTTAAGATCATCTGAGTTATGAGAGAGAATTACACATTTCATTTCTCAAAGCATTTCAGCTTAAAGTGCTAATTTGTTCTCAGTCAGACAGGCACTTGGATAAAATAACAAACAGTATGTGTAAAATGAATGGAATTCATTTTTTCTTTAAACATTTCAGATTTGTGGAGCTAAATTATTTGGATAATATGCACACTTTGTGTAATACTTGTTTTAGTGGGACTCCGGCACTAAATGGCACTAGTTTGCTGAGAACATGTTTGTAGTTTATTAATTACGACAATTATATTTTGAGAAGCATGGCTTCTCGCTTGGACTGTGATCCTGCATTCATGAGGTGGTTAATTTTACTCATTCCCTTCAGTAGCTGTTTACAAGGTGAAGTTACCTGCACGACTGGTTGCAGAACTGGAGCCCTGTGGTGAGTGAGCCGCACGGCGAGTGCTCGTTCAGTTCACAGAGGCATTTTCTGGGCAGCCTGGGCCGCAGGAACCAGCAGCTCTGCTGTGCTGGCACATCCCTCTGCCCATCGCAGTTTTGCAGGACGCACTTCTTGACCCTCAACTGAGCCCTTGTTGGATGAGGCCTGTTAAAGCAAGATCCTGTCCCAGCTCTCTTTCCCAAACTGAAAATGTTTGGAGAGTAGCTTTAAAACTTTGCATGGCTTCCTGCTGCTCGCTGCTTGTGGCGCTGCTGGTGAGTTCAAGCCAGAGCAGGCGTCCCGCTGGCGCTGGCTGAGCCCACGGCTCTCCCGTGACCGCGGCAGAGCTCCTGGGCTGCAGCGGCGCCGGCAGGTCAGCCTCGCGGTCCGGCCATGGCGTTTTGGGTGCTGGGCTGCAGGCGTGCTCAGCGAGCCGCGCGGGCACAGACGGGCACGTGCGAGGGAGCGCCCGTGCCGCGTGGCCAGCATGTGTCACACGACAGCGTGCTGTGCCATGCCGTGCCATGCCACGCAATGCCGTGCCATGCAACGCCATGCCATGCCGTGCAATGCTGTGCTGTGCCATGCTGTGCCATGCCATGCTGTGCCGTGCCGTGCTGCCTGCTGGGGTGACGGCTGGCCTGGCCAAGTGGCAGCTGCGAGCATGGTGGCCGCCTTGGGCTCAGGGTGATGGCTGGGGCTCTGGGAAAGGCTGGGGGCCGCGGATGGGACGTGAGCCCCGTGTTTGCTGGGGGGCTGTGCTGGGGTGTTTCTCCTGATTCATTCCTGGCAGTGTGCAGTGATTCATGCCATCAGCATCAGCTGCCTGTTTGTGAAACGGAAAAGAAACAGCCTGAAATTGGCTGAAAGTGGAACAGTCACTTTACTAAGGCTAACATGCATTTGCTCCTGTAAGAGGATATTAAAAATCTCCCTTTGTTTGTTGCACAGAGTCTGAGCTGTTCCATTTTTTAGTCTTTTTGTCAGCTTACTTTGGTATTAAAGTAACTGACATAATATTTAACTTTATCCTTGTGCATGAGCACTCCTGCTAATTAATTCAGTAACTCTTTTGACCTTCTGTTTAAAAGATCACAACTGATGCTGTTTCTGCACAGGCACTGCCATCCTTCAGGATCCTTAGCTGTTCATTTATTATGAGCACAGCTATAGTGTAGATGGCTTGTGTCTTTGTGCCGTTATATTCTTGTGATAGCTAACATTAACAAAGTTAAATGGACAAATGAACAAGCGAAAGAGAAGAAAAGCACAGGAGCAATTAAATGTAACTTTTCATCATGAAAAGGATTTCACTGGTTTATCTTCTAATAAGATTATGTCACTGACACAAGTACCTAGGAGCCCGTGATTGACAGCCTCCTGTACTTTTATCAGGCAGTGTGACACTAAACCTCAGGGCCTTTTGTCCGATAGAGTGAGCTCACGGAAACTCGCCGTCCTAATCCCCTTATTCATGTCAAGCACAGAAAAGAAGTCCCGATCAGATGGCACCTTACAACAGTGTCACCTCCACCCCCTCGTCGCTGGATGGACGTGGGACATCTCCTGCTGTGTCTGCTCTCTGCGCCGTGCTCCGCCGGAGCAGAGCTGCTGCCTGGCGCTGGCACCGCCGCTCCGGCCGCGGGGCCGTCAGGGGCTCCCCGCATCTCACCGGGCTCCCCACGTCCCCCCGGGCTCCCCGTGTCCTCCCAGGCTCCCCACGTCCCCCCGGGCTCCCCACGTCCCACCTAGCGCTGCGCTGCATGCCGAGCGCCCGCTGCCTCCGGGGCCGCTGCATCTGTGGGGCAGGGAAGTCCCAGCGAGATGGAAGGAGGATTCACGGGCTAACGTTTGTTGTTTGGATTTTCTTCATATTTATTTAAAGAAAGTAAGGCCTTTAAAGGAAATATTTCCTTTTGCATGGTATATGTAAGACCAGGTAGTGAAGTGTACCACTGAGCTTCTTCAGGACTTCCATCAAGAAAAAGGAGTGAGTGGATCTAAAAAAACCTGTCTTTTCAGAAGCACAGGATCAACGTGAAGTGCCAAATATTGTTGTTGCTCAGTGGTAACTGTTATTGGGTGTAATACTTCCCAAAGCTCAGAGCAGAGTTTTATGTCCTCCTCAAAGCATGGGTACCTGTAGAATTCGCTCCTAAGTGTTGTAGGAGCCAGCAATTCATCCCAGTCGCCAGCGTTATAAGTTTCATAGCTCCGGCCCTTTCTTAGTTGTAGGAATTCCTTTGTGCGTATCCCTGCGGTAACCTATTTCAACTAGCGGTTCCCTGTGGTGCTTTATTTACTTGTCCAACTGTTTGGAAGTCTGTTAGTCTAAAGATCAGATGCTCTGAAACAAATCTTATTACTTTAACCAGCTCTGCAAATTCTTCTTTCTCCATTTTTATTGACTTCTCTTCAGCTAGAACTAATACACATGCAGCAGGTGGGCAAGTATGTCTCTCAAAGTTTAGCCTCTCAGATTTAACATGAGAAACTATAAATCTTTTTGTTTTCCTTGGAAAATGTGGGAAACCACAGGTATTTGAAGAGTTGCCTCCTCAGTGGATTTGTGAAGTTTATACTGGTTGCTGTAATTTTTGTAACAGAAGTCTGGGAAATTTTAAAAGAATGATGCATTCTGGGGGATAGACTAATTATTTTTTTCTTGTGTTAAGTATTTTTTCAAGCTGTAATCAAAAGCAAGGGAATGGGAACGTTTTAAGATTTATTTTCCTTTCATCCAGCCTGGCACTACTGGTAGAGATACAGCGCAGAGCTTCAACTACTCTGCCACAAGCTGGTTCGGTCGGCACTGCTCACCAGCCCTCGTTTAGAAGGTGTGTGCAGCTCCTCTGTATTTTTCATCTCTATGCATATTTTAGAAGTAATTTTAGATGTTAAAAGTCAGTGCTAATTAAATGTTTTAAGAAATTATCTTTCAGGAATTCCCCTTTCTCCTCCCTGTCCCCCCACCCAGTCTCCTGGCGACCTCGTGCTCCCCGGTTTGAGCAGCCATCTCCTCTCCAGGAGATACTCGCCTCCGTGGCTCTTTCCTCCTGCAGATATCAAAGTCCTTGGCGGAGCCACCTGCCCAGGGCTCCTGCAGGCCGGGGCCTGTCCCGGGCGCGCTCGTCCCCGGACGCTGCGTCTCTTCCCATGTCTGCTGAGGACCGCGCTGCACCAGGAGGCGGATGGGAAAGTTCTCATGTCTGTGCTGTGCAGAGCAGTTCGCTGCTGCTTCGCCTGGGTTTGGTTTTCCATCCTCAGCACCAGTGGCTGCTGTCGTACAGTGCAAACAAGGGAACATACACACTGCCTTATTTTTAAAAAAACAGTGAGCAAAGGAACCTCCAAGGTAGCAGCTTTCCTTTAGCAGAGCTTGTTTGCTTTAAGCACACAGCTCTGCCCGGCTTTCAGGATCAGTTCTCAGGTGTCAGTTTGGCAGCAGCTCTGCAGCCAGGACAGGGCTGGAGGGAGTGAGCTGGAAACAGGGTGAAATACCAGCTCAGAGGTGAGGCTGGTGACGGAGTCCATAAAACATCTGTAAACTTTTAAGGACAGTTAACTAGTAGGTGAATTGCGGCAGACAGTGTGATGTCAGGATGTGCTTGGCCACAGGTTCAGAAAAACTGTAAACAGCTGTCAAAAGCTCAGACTTTCAAAGAAAGCCTCACTGAAATGCGAGAACAGGAGCATTTTAACACATCGGAAAAGTTAAATGCAAAGCAAAGCGATGTAGTCCAAGGCTGCATGTCCTTCAGAAAAGGTGACTTCAGAAAGCAATCCAGGATCCCATTGACCTCATGAGTCTAAACTTCGTGGCTCTTCACTGCTCCAGTTGGTGCGGACGAGGCAGCAGCTTCGGCAGCCGCGGTGCCGGTGGGAACCCTGTGGAACCAGCTCTGGGTCACAGGGACATGGGCAGCGCGGCACGGTCTGCACCTTCGGGGGAACCGAACCCCGTCCTCGCAGTGTCCTGGTGTGTCACAGCAGCTCCTCCACTGAGTCCAGGGTGGTGTTTCTGTGTTAAAGTTCTGTGCTAAAGCGTTGTCATTGAAAGAAAAATAACTGTTGTTTGGACCAAAAAAAAAAAAAAAGGAAAAAAAGAAAAAACCTTTGGGGATTGAATTTCAGAGCCTCCTGCCTTCCTCTCAGCCCCCTCTGAAGGCTGAAATGATTTGTGTGTGAGGGCCTGTGACCCAGGGAGGCATCGAACAGCAGAGAAGGGAAACATTTGGAGTTCAGAGGGACAGTGGCTCTTGATGACCAGCATAAGACAATGCAGATGTTTCAGATCATGAGGTCTCTGATGATGATGAGAAAATGCCCCCAACAGCCTATGGGCTGGGTTCTTCTCTACAGCCCTGTTTTCCTTTCCTTGCCGTAGTGATGCTACATCACAGGATTAAGTTTTTAGGATTTATTGTGGAAGAGTCTCTGTGCTTATTGTATTAGGTAGCTCTGACAAGTAGGGTGGGGTTTTAGTTTCTTGCCGGGGAGTCTGTTACGCGCTGTGCCGCATGTGCCGGGGGTGGCAGGGCAGGGAGTGCCCGCGGCGCCGCGGGTGCTGCGAGCCCCGGCCTGGGTGGGAGCGTCTGCAGGCGAGCAGAGCCAGAGGAGCGATGGTTTTTGGACAAGAGTCCAACAATAACTGCATGTCCCATTGCCTCGTCTGATATAAACAGAGATTTCCTGGAAGGAGGACAGATTCTGAGACAAGGGAAGAAAAATACCAGCGGAGGGGAGAAGGAGGAGAAATCGTTGAGGATCCTGATTGAGCAGTAGGTCCCCGAGCGCCCGTGACACTGGCGCCCGTGCAGGAGGAGCCGCGGGCAGCACCGGGCATGAGCGGAGCCAGCGCGGCCGAACCCGCCGGCAACCGGGGCAAAGCGGCTCTCGGCATCTTGGCACCTCTGCCGGGCACTCTGGCTGGAGCAATTCCCATGAACGCTGCCAAGCTGGAGCCTGGCAGGAGAGTGAGAATTTCCTACCTCTGACAAATGCCTGCCTGAAAAAATGTCTTTATTTACCAGTGGTGCGCTCAATTAGCCTGTGTTTTGGAAAAGTTCTCTCTTCCCTTTGACAGTCTCCGCTGTGATTTGTCATGATTTCGAAAAAAGCGATGACCACCTCAGCATCATTTCTCACCAGTGAGACCGACACAGCTTTGCCTCTTGATTTTGGCATTCAGAGTTGGACTTACAATGGAAACTGAGCATGGCCTTTGTTATCATTATGGTTGAAAAAGCATTATTAAGGACACAACTGAAGTTTTGTAAGCATATGCTGGAACATACACTTAAAATATTTTTTGAAAAGTTTTCAATAACAATTGTGTTTAGAAACAAATATCTTGGTTTTCCATTTCTGGGCCGTTCTGTGTGAAGCTGATGGTTGCTGCTGCAGCATCGTGTTTGGGGTTTCAGACACCAGAGAAGCAAACTGCCTCCTTTAAAATGGTGCTTAGCTAGCAACAATGCTTCGGAGTCCAAAACAGCTTCACAAAGTACCATCTCTGGTAATCAGCTGATTTTTTTAGGTCATATGTAAATTAAGAACACATCTGCTTTCCATATGTCTCACATACACAGCTTACACATGTTTTTGGATGTATTATCTTAATCATATTTATTGGCCAAAGCAGAAAAATTGAAGTTTTAAATATTTTTGGACCCATAATATTATAAAACCAACAACTATAAAGCAAATGAGTCATGTACTACACTCCAGTTATAGTGTACAATTACAACGTGTATTTAAGGGCTATATTTCTTAGCTGGAGCAAAATCTATAGGCAACAATGCTATCTTTCCTGTATTTTTGTCTAACGGAGATCTAAAGAAAAATTAATTACACTTCTTTGACTGATTGTTATTCTGCTGAAGTATGGTTCTAATCCTTATTAACGTTCTCTAAAGTCATGCATGAAATATGACTTTTGCACCACACTCTGTGGCATATGTTTTCTCTTTCCAGTGTATTTTTCAAACTATCTTCAACCCTCACTGCTGTTCATTATTTTAAGATAGGTTTAAAGTTTGCCACAGTCTCAAAACTGATCCAGTACAGAGTGTTGCAAGGGAAAAAAATGACACATCATTCTGCTCATGAACACAAATTGCTTCTGATTATTTAGCTTTGAATGTTCTCCTCATACTGTTTTTATTAAAAGCCCCAGTATATTTACTCTTGATAGTGTCTTCAATTAAGTTAAAAAGAGTCCCTTTTCTATAGCAGTATGTAAAGAAAATAGTTGTTACAACCGCAAAATTACCGAAAAAACCTGGTTCTAGTAAAGTACTACTTCAGTTCAACAACCACAGCACGAAGTTTGCTGTTTTCTTGTAAACTTTCCAACCATTAGATAAACAGTGTCTGTATCTTCACGTCCAAGGGAGCCCCCTCTCTTTGTTTGAGGACAGTTGTTTTCCTGCAGCTCTCTGCAAAATATGTGCTCCATTAATGCAGTTATCAGTATGGAAAACTTGTCCCTTCAGATTTAGTGTGACTCTTTTGGAGCAGCGGTGTGTCAGTCTTTGCTCCAGGAACAGTTTTGGTAACAAATTGCTGGAGGACGTCGGCAGAGTGCTCTGGTTCTGTTCATTTGCCTCCTCGGGAGCGCAGTTAATTTGGGCTGTGACAGGGGAAGGAGAGTTGTTACAAGTGGGATCCTGTGACTTCAGCACACATTGCACACAGCCAGGAATGTTTTCCTTTTCCTTTTATAAAATAGTGATTTAGGAAAATGGTCTAAGTTTAGCAGTTTCTGGAGCGTCTACTCTGTTGGCTTCACAAGAACTGATTTTTCTTTTGAAAACATTGTCTTTTAGTGCTGTGATGTCACAGTCTAATATTGTACAAAGGCGTAACTGGACTAAACATGTCAGGAACATGTCAGTAACTTTCCATAAATTATTCGGTCTCTTTGGGAAAACCCCTAATTATGTGTTAACTCATTTTCTACTTCAGAGAAGTTTTGTCTTGAACTTCGGAGTCCAATTGCTGGGGAGCTTTTATTTCTTTTTTTTTTTAATGATGATTATTAGGGGGGGTTGCAGTATTTCTGCTTAAAATTCTTTGTGCGTGAGCTCTGACAGAGAACTGCAAGGATCTGGCAGAAGTGGGAGGGCAGAAATCAAAGAACGTACCAGAGCAAGGGAATCAGCTTTAAGCTCCTTCAGAGCCCGAGGTCCGGGAGCGCTGCTCGGCAGAGCGCGGGGAGCAGCCGCCGCGCATCCCGAAGGAAAACTGCACACGCTGCAGGCTATAAAGCTGTTTGTGCTTTGAAGGCAATGGGGTATGGAGGGAAGGGCTGTTTGAAACGTGTCACTTTGAACTGCGCTGGAGGGTCCCGGGGAGCCGGCCACCTCCGTCCGCCCGTCCCCTCCCAGGTCTGGTTCCAGTCTGCCGGCCCTGGAGCCAGCCCGTGGTCAGGGCAGGTGGCCCCACTGTGAGATGTCAGGCTGATAAGTGAAAGTAGAGACTTTGGAGTGAAGATCAAGAGTTTACTGCTTGAACTGCATCTCTTGCTATGTGTAACAGTTCAATCTGGTCACAAAAGGGTTTTCCTGCCTGCAGAGACAGCTGCTGCCTTTTCAAAATGTTGCTTTACGTTTGAAGCTTCAGCATATGCTGTAATAAAGGCCATCCTGAAACATCAATGGATTGCATCAGGAGGAAATTCAGGGAGGAAGGAGCTTTAGGTGGATCTGCAGAATCTTTTACCAACTAATACTCTGTGAAAAAAGTGGGACCATCAAGTAGGGGTCAGTCACAGCTCAGGATCAGTGCTGTCTTGTGTTCTGGCTACACCAGCGCTCCTGCCACGATGACCAGAGAGAGGAACGGGGGTCACTGCTGAAACAACCAACTGCTGTGTTGTGGAGGGAAAAAAAAATCTCGATGCTACATTTCCTGCCTAAAGGACGCATCACATCTGTTGGCTGAGAGGCAGCAGCTATGTCAGTACAGGACAATGCCACATCTAGCCAGTTGCTGTACCAAGAGGTGGGAAATAATCGAATCTTGCTCTTGGAGCGAATCTGTGTGCATCGCCTGGGCAGGCAGAGGGGAGCGTCCTCTGCGACCATTCTCCTGCCCTGTGTCCCCTTCGCTGCCGTTTTCTCTCTTTTTCTCTTCTCTGATCTCCCAGACAAGTTGAAGACTTGCAGCTCAGGCAAGGCAGGGACCGGGGCGGGATGGTTACCCAGCTCCCTCCCAGGGGGACGCTGGGGCTGCGCTCACCGCGGCTTCTGAGCAGGGAAGGGTGAGAAAGATTTCACTCGGCTTTTTACTGTGAAGCTGCTGTTTTCAATATGCTTTTGCATAGCCTTTCTGAAACGGCCTGGCTATTAAGTTTTACTTGTACACGTGTTTGTGAAAAACAAAACAGATAAACTCTTGTTTATTCTTCAAAATGAATTTCACAATATGCATTCAGTAACGCCGTGCCATTGGGAACAGAAGTTGTCCAAAGCAATGTGTGGATGCAGCGTGCTGGGACTTATGGTAGATAATGAACAGACTGCAAATGCTGGGGTTAGAATACAGAAAATGTGAGAAAAAAAAGGGTAATTCTGATACGGAAGAGAGGTTACAAAGAGGGACGTTTACTCTGCTTACCCATAATGAATAAATAGAGAACCCTCTGACCTGCAGAAAGGGTGTAATCGACAGATACACTACTTGGTTTGAGTAATTTGCTCTGTGACAATTTTGAATGGAGGAAGGGCTGTAAATTTCTGTTTGTTTTAGTACTGACAGTAGGGAGCAGTACTAAGCTGGCTGCCAGCTAGAGTCACATGGGCTGGAACGAATTTGTGCTTAAAAATGCAAGAATTTTTAAAAGAAATATTTTGTGCCTGGTATTTGAATTGAGTTTGTGTTATGCTGGGATTTTGTAGAGGTTAGATTCATAATTTCACATTTTTAGAGCCAAATTTTTGTCTCACAGCAGTGTAAGTCTCCAATACTTTCACTGAAGCATGGCAAAGCCAGTGTGAAGCTTATGCAACTTTATCTACTCAGACCTTCCAGAAAAGGGCTGTCGGATGAGTGTGAACTCTCAAGCCCCCAGTAAAGATGTCGTTATTAAGTATAAATGCAGAGTAGCTTTTAATAGCTATAATTAATGTGTGCAGTTGTTTTCAATGAATAGAAACTGGTTTTGTGTTTCCATGTTGAAGGCAGGGATTCGCTTGGCTCACCCCAAGTCACAGCGGTGAGCGCGGGGGGCAGCGCGGGCAGGAGCCGCGCGGGGCCCGTGGGGACGCTGCCCAGATCCGCCCTGGGGCCTGGTGACACGGGGCTTCCAGGACCGGGGAGCGAGTCTCTAGAAACTTTGGCCTGTACGGTTTTGGTATTTAAAGGTTTATTCTGAAGATTGGATTCAAATCCCTTTTTCCATCTCATTCTCATGAAGCATCTGTGTGCAGACAATAGTCAGAGTATGTCTATGGCTGAGATAAATAGCGTAAAGAAACGGAGCTTATGTCCCTGGGCGTTATTTTGTTGCTCTAGCACAGGACTGAAGGGACGGGGGGTTTTTAGCGGTGCTGCCGGGCACATACAGCCCGCGCAGAGCAGGACGCGGGTTGTCCTGGGGCGGCCGGAGGCCGGGCGGCTGCCCAGCGCTGTGTGCTGGGGCGGGCGGGAGAGCCCGGTGGAGCAGCTGCAGCGGAGCCGCTGCTGCGGTCGGTGGTTTGGACAATTCGACACCCGGCCAGAGGCATGGGGCAGGTTTGGGGGCCGGGGCTCTGCGCAGCCCTGGCTGCCACCCAGCTGCCCACGCTCCAGCCACAGCTGCTGCGGGCCCATGGGCTCGATGCGGTACGCTTGCCGAGAGCACGCCGGTACGCTTGCCGAGAGCACACCATGCACGCTGACATGATCAGGTTTCGCACAAAATGCAGCGGCAGCCAAAACCTTCTCTGAAAGCATTGCCAGAGGAGGAGCCGGTGGTGCTTCTGCCCCCCGCTCCCGCAGCAGCCCGAGCGCTCTGGGGCCGCGCTGCTCCTGGCAGCACCCTGCAAGCCACAGCCGGCAGCCTGGCTGGGGCTGGCACCTGCTGGCCCTGGCTGGGCAAGTGCCCTCACTGCTCGTCTGCCCAGGTCACACCGGTGCCCTGGACACACGTCCAGTGACTCCTGTGTGCGGTGTAGCAGGTCTGCAGGAGGCTGGAGATGGGACCTGCCCCAGACACCTTGTAGCTCACAGGTGAGGGTGTTTTCCAGGATGGTGAAAGGTGTGAACCCCCGCAAGGGGAAGGGAGAGTTGAACTGACATATCCCGCTTCCTAAACCCACTTCCTTAACCCACAAACTTGCAGCCCACAATCTCATTTTTGCAGCCTGTAGGCGAAGGACTCTCCATACTATCATACAGCTGAGTCCTAATTGCTTTTTGCATTCTTGTAGGATAACATATGTTAATGTGTGTCCCACAAAGGAAGCAGTGATGTTCTGTACAGCCTCAGCACCTACAAGGACATCTTCATGCTCCACCAGCAGGGTTGCTCTGTGTGTTTTATTCTGGGCATCTCGGCTGTGGCAACTGAGAGCGCAGAGAGAGCACGAGCAGTCTGTTTTCGTCTTAGGTCTGTGGTGGAATTGTCAGCGCTTGGTACAAAGGCAACATCATCTTGGTAGAGGAAGCATTAATTTGCTGCATGTTTTGAGATGGCGTATGCACACGCCATGGGCTTGGGCATGGATGCCCAGAGAGGAGAAGGAATTAGCAGCACAGTTTAAGCTCTTCCCTTCGTGAGGGCTGAGTACATGAGGCTGTGAGGAGGTGACTGGACAGGCTGGCCTTGTGCAGGCTGGGGGTGACTCTCCGCTGGCCTCAGCTCTGGCACTGGGGCTGCTCCCACATGTGGGGTGACGGGATGTTGCCGCTCCTGCTGCAGTCCCAGGGGAAACAACCAGCGTGCACGTGTGAGCCTGCCAGGCTGATCCCTGCGCGATACTGAGCACAAAGGCATTCCTGAGGCTTCCTCGGGACAGGTTGAGTGTCAACCAGCCTCTGTCAGCATTTCCCAAGCTGTTTTACCCCCTGTCCCACTTCCAGGTGAACTTGACTTACGCCCCCACGTTTCTCAGCCCGGGCACGGTGCCGTGCTGACACGGCGGTTCCGGCTCCAGGAGCTCATCCAAAGCCCCCAAGCATTCCTGCATCCTGTCAAGAGGGAGTGCCCACAGGTTGGAAGTATGGGCATGTGTTGAAAATATTGGTGCTGTGGCCTGCAGAGCATCCTGCTGATGCATGCCGGCATCGCCAGCAGCTTAGGAGGGGTACTGGTTGGGTGACCAGGGGACAGCCGTCAGCCTCGTTTGAACATGTGTGCTGTGTCTGTAAGAGCAGCAAGCTGGACCCTGGCTCTGGACGCAGGAGCTGTGTCAGTTCAGCCCATTCTGTGGATCCATGCAGCCCAGCAGCTGTGCCTGTCTCACCCCTGGACACTGTGCTCTCGCCAGAGAGCCGCTGCAGCGGCTGAGGCCACATGGAGCTCTACGGCACATAGTCCTCTCACCCTCCTGATTTTCATAGTTAAATGTCTCAGCATTTAGAGTCATCAAACCCAAACAGCATCTAGCTACGTGTAAGCATTGTGACTAATATCTATTGCATGCTGTTTGCTCTCTCGTGTCCTTCTCACAGGGAGAGGTGTGGCCGGGAAAAGGTGTATAATGAGAAAAAGAGGGTTAGATTTGTCCTTTTTTCTACAGGAGATCATGACATAGGTTCACCGAGAAAGTTCTTTCTTCTTGCCTCTCTCTTGTTCATTGATATTCAAATATGGCATGACCTGGCTACTGACTGCCTGTGGACAGACAACATCTGAGCACTGAGTTCCTCTGGACACAACATGCATAAAGTTTTTAACTTAACTGGTCTCTTTTTTTCAAGCCATCTCCTGTATTCCATATAGAGAGGCAACTAATAGCTGCATGTATCACATACAGATGATGTCAGAGAAGGAGCTGATCTTTAAGCAAGGGACCCAGCAGTGTATCATCACTACATCTTGACATCATCCTGGAGACAAACATCTAAGCCATTTAATTACTGTTCCTGAGTCTCTGCTCCTTTTGTCCCAGGAGGCACAGGTGAGGCCTGTAGCTTCTCGTTATCAGCTCCACCTGCTGCTGAGCTCTCCAGAAGTTATAAGATGAGGATGGTGTTTCCTGGGGGCTGGCTGGGCTGCAGTGGCTGGAGGCACCAGGGCAGAGTGGCTCTTCAGGGTGCCCAGAGCTTCTGGGCAGATGAACATGCTCAACTCTAAGAGTGCAGAGAAGTTATTTTTGTGATTAAGTTGCGAGCATTTCTTAGGGCCTGTGGGCTTGTAGTTGTTTGGCTACTGTGGTAACGAGGTGGATTGTCTGTTCAGACAGCAGCAGGCGTGGAGCGTCCTCCTCGTTGCTGTGTGGGCGAAGGCTGGTTTGCAGCACGACCGAGGATGCGGGCAGGACCACAGAAGGAGAAGAGCCCTGGGAAGGAACTGAACTTCAGGTTGGTGTGCGGTGAAACCTCCCAGGAGAATGATCTGTGGCATTTCACGACCGTTGCAGACAAGGTACCTGTGAATTTCTCAGTGAATCCTTTAGTCTCTGGTGGTCTGTAAATAAGCATAAAATGCATGTTAGTTTTGGCTCAGGTTTCTATTCTCAGATGAATGAATTTGAATGAACTTGTCTTATCTGTGGAATCTCTCTTGGAACTGATGTTTGCAGAGAAGATAAATGTGCTGCTGCCTGCCTGCTTGTCCTGACTTAATCTGGGATGCACTGAGCAGTGTCCCGGGGGGATGAGGAGCGCTGGGAGAGAGCTTGGGATGTCAGGCTGCCAGGCGCTGTGACCTGTATCGGGTTCTCCATCGATGATAAGGCTGTGGATTGCATGTTAGCAGTACAGCGTCATGGCTGCAGTGTTTTCCAACATGTTTTTTTAGTAGGCGTTACACATTGGTGTCCTGTTATCGTAGCATCTAAGTGGAGATATGTACTGGAAAAAGAATGTTCCCTGTTTTTGTGTAGGGTAGGCCAGCAGACCTTGTGCAGCACATCCCACTAGGCAAGTCTGCCTTTAGACAGTCATGTTTTTCAGATTGCTTTTAGCAAAGGTTAAACCAGCTTCAGGTTGACTGGACTCTCTAATTCCCTGCACAAATTTCTGCTTCTAAGAGTTTGTGAAAATCCAAAGTGAGAGCATGCTGTATGCTGCAAATATCAGTAAATTACATTTGTGAAATGTAAACAACAAAGATACTGTTGAAACTGTCTTAGTAGGGATCCTTAATGTACCGGTTCAAACTTACTTAGTATCAATGTCCTTAGAAGTATGTGACATGAGCAACATGGTCTCAAAATTTCATTGTCCTGTAAATGGAGTATTTTACCAGAGAATTGCTTAAACATCTTTTAGACTAAGGATTCATTCAAGGTGGAAATAAAATGAACTGAAAATGACTGAGGGGTGAGCAATGAGCAGTCCCCATAGGCCAAATCTCAGTAGGAGAAAACACTTAAAGTTTCTTTAGTGCTGGCAGGTTCAAAAGTCAGGGCTGGTTTCAATTAGCCTGGGAGAGTCTCAGTGATAAACAATTCCTGTGGTCTTGAAGCAAAGGGGTGAGCTGCATGCAGCCATTCGAACTACTTGAGCTGGCCCTATTCCCTCTGCTCTGGGAGTAACTGTCTCTTTGAATGAAGTATTTGTCATCGTTTGTATTTGAATTCTTCTAAGTTTTTGAGAGCAAGGAAAATACAAAGTTTTCTGGTTAAGGCATTTTTCCTCTGAAAATCCCCCAGGGTATCAGCTTAAAATATGCATGACGTTTGTGCAATTTATTTTCTTTAAGGGGCTGGAAAATGTGAGTGTGTACAGATGTGCGGGTGCTGCCCGCGCCGTGCCCGCCCTGCAGCGGGCAGGTGAGCAGGGACGGGCTGCGCTGGCTGGAGCCCAGTCTGGAAACCTCCTGCACTTCTGCCGGGGTTATTTCAAGAGAGGGGACAGGAATTTCAGGTCATTCCAGCTGTGTGTGTGGCATAGGAGCCTGTTCAAGGCTCCCGGAGCATCTCCACGTTTTGTGGTTGTGCACACTGACAGGGCCCATTGTTACAGCTCTGGCAGATGTGCTGAGGCGTTGCAGGGCCAAGATGCGTCGTGCCATTGGTGCTCCCAGCTTGTAAACCATGGAGAAAATACTTGTGTGTCTTGCACGTGTTATATAGGGGTAAAATGAGAAGCTGAGATTAGAAATATTATGCCTCTGATTCAAAAAGATGGTTTCCTCGCTGCGCAGTGCTCGCCAGGCTGGTAGGTGGGCGGTTCATCTGTTCGTTGCCTCGAGTCTCACCCAGAGCTCGTGCCGGTTGCTGTGTTCCAGGCCTGCCGAGCCTGTGGTGACTGGATGTGCCTTTGCACTTGCAATTCATTTTCAGGTGACCAGAACAGCCCTCTTAAAAAATAAAACTAAAGTCAAGCAGCAATATTTCTGCATTCAAATAATCTTAAAATAAGGTCCTGATACCCAACTCTGTGTCTATCAACTCTCATAAAACATGTGGCTGAATATATTCGTCTAGAATCACCATTAGAGCATTTAAATAGTCAAATCTAGCAAAGAACACAAATAATAGCCTGTAGCCTCTTGTTGGATTTCTTTTTTTTTTTTAGCATGTTTTGGAGATAGCTGTTTTGCTTGTAGACTTGAGAAGTCTGAAGTCACGTGGAATAGTACTTGTTCATGATCCTGTTCAGACTTACTGTTCAAGATTTATGGTAACATGCTTAGGAATACGTTGGAGGATTATGTATAATAATTGTAGACCACCATATGCTCTTGCTCTGTGAAACTTTTATTTCTAGCCAAAATGCTAAGAATTATAAGCTTGCCTTTTCCATTTGAAAAGGAGGTGCTAGTATTTTCCCATAATATGGCAAGTACAGCAGAACTTATTCAAATGAATCTTTGTGAAAGAAAGAAATTTTTGACAAATGTGATTTCTGTGCACCAAAACAAACCACACAGGATAGTTCAATAAGCCTGCTTAAATCATTCACAGTACAAATCCTTTAGAGCAGGAGGATCTATTTTTATCGTGAGAGTTTCCATAGCAAAAGCTGATTTAACTCCTTAGGGTGAAGTTCACTCCAGTGCATGTCTCTGTGAAAGATCAAACTCTCTTAAACACATGGATGAGGGACCTGCAGAAATCTTGTGTTTGGAGTGGAGAGCAGATGTCTGTACACAAACATCTAAATGTGCACTGAGAAACTTCTTTATTATGATATGGTTCCTTCAACAGCAGTGACGAGATTTCAGAAAACGGTGCTGAGCAAATGCTGTGGTAGTTCAGCTGCGAGCAAAAAACCCTTTCCACTGTGCTTTTGAGACAGCTTAGGAACTTCATTCTGGGGTGAAAATATTGACACAAATGTCACAGTTCAGCACAGCCTCTGAACTGTGTGGGGATGCAGTTGTCACAGAAGGAAGACATTTAACAGGGCAGAAAACTTCTTGCTTTGCTGGTCAGCTGAGTGCAGCAGCGGGTGTTGTGGGACAGACCTCGCAGCTGTGCACAGTCTGGCATCCTGCAGCAGGTGGGACTGCTCGGACTTTCTCCAAAGTGGCCTTTTCTCTTCAGGAGAACATGGCCATGGGACCCAGCTGTGTTCCCACTCAGGCATGTCCAGCCTCTGTGCGTTTGGAGCAGTGTTGTGTGTGCTTTCTGCTTTACAAAAATTCACATTTCAAGAAGGTCCTCCGTGTAGCTGAGGACATGGTCTGTCTCCATGGCAATGCAGGTGATGTCACAGGTGCAACATCATGTTTTCATGGCAGGAGCAGGTGGGCTGGGAGAAAACAAGCTCATCAGGGTTAACTGAAAAGAGTTCTTGCGGCAGTCAGCTGTAAAAAATGGATTAGTGGAGGACCTCTGTGCCATCCCCAATAAATGATGGATGTGTTGACCTGGGACTTGCGATACCCAAGTCTTGTTGCCAAATCCATCACAGGCTCGGGCTGCGTGCAAGGGAGTGGCAGGATGATTCCCCTGGCAGGTGTGATTTACAGAGTGCAAACTGAAGCAATTAGGTTCATGTGGATGTAAATCAGCCAGGATTTGGCCATCTCCAATCCATCCCTGGCTTTGCTCGGCAGGTACTGCTGGTAGTGGGCGAGTTTGTGCTGGAGGCTGCGCGAGGGGCTGGGGGCTCCGGGCTGGGCCCGCGGGAGGCTCAGCTGCTGCAGAGGGAATGGCAGGTTTTGAGGAATTCGGGAGGAAATTCCTTCCCAGCAGAGCTGGACGAAACTTCCGTGGTTATTCCAGGACTGGATTTTGCACACTGCAATTTTTCCTACAAGCTGTAGCAGCCAAATAGATTCTTTGACACGATTCCTCCTTTTTTTTTTCTTTCCTCCCCAGCAAGCTCCTTGGCAAAGGCTTCTTACAGCAGTAAAATGTGCATGTAAAGGTGATCTGTGGCACTGCCACAGTATCTGAGTTACTGAAAGATGTTTGGTGAAAGAATCCAACCTGGAAAGCTGTGGTTCAGGTGTTGTATTCTTTCCTTCACAGTTTTAACACACATGCTGCCAATTGACACTAAATACTTATATTTAAAATATTTGCTTGAACTCAAACTCGAAAAATAACAAAGCTGGGTAGCTTTGTAAACAAATTCAGATCAAAGTTTGTTATTGGGTAAACACTATAGCAATGTGGAAATTAAAAGATAATACCTCCAGACTGATTCTTGCTTCTCTCACGAAAGTGGGCTTTGGTTCTAAACTTTGTTCATGTTGAACTACTGAAGATTATCTTTAATCTAAAGAAATTATTTGGGGAGTTCTGCTTAAAAACCCTAGAAAACAAGCTATTTTTAAAAAGGAGTTCCACGGTCTATAATCAAGCAGCATTTCCACTGAATTCAGAGTTGGGTGTATTCATTTTAAAATGCACAGAATTGATTCCAACTTCAAAAATTTGACTTGTCATGTGTAGATAAGGACTCAAAGCAATATGCAAGCTCTGCTGTTAAAATGGCTCGGGGTGTCAGTGTTGAGTTGTTGAGAGTGTATAAATCATATGTGTGTGTGATTCTCAGGCTAGTACCTGGGGATTTACTTGATATGATTATAGCACAGCTCTGCTCACTTAGTTCATTTCATGGCTGCCTCAGGAGCGACCTCAGGAGGCGTTTACATTGATTATTTTCCTCACAACAGCCAACACAGTTCAAATAAAGCAGACTATGCATAATTAAAGGCATCATTGTTTTCTCACTCAAAATAGCAATGGGGCAGTGGATCTAATTTCCTACTTAACACAGAAAGGCTGTGCTTATTAACTATTCCTATGATTATTGTTTACTAAACTGATTTTAATAATGGCCTGGGTGTGTGTTGTGGTGGTTTCTTCTTTCTTCTGGAAGACCCAAGCTGTTGTGCATATCCTGTAAGAGGCGACGGGGCAAGCAGCGAATCGAGAGGGGCTGCATGGGATCGGACATCCAGCAGGAATGGTGCCGGTTCTCTTGCTGTGCTGCACGATACTACGCACCAACAAAAACTGTCACATTCGGAGGAGCCAAAAAGAAGTGGGGGGTTGGGGAAAGCAAGTTGCTGTGTCAGAAACACCCAGGGCGGCCCTTCTGCACATCCGCTTTAGGAAGACAAGCGGGAGAGCTCGCTCTGGCACCGCTCGACTCGGCGCCCGGTCCGTGCCCGGTTGTTGTGGCCGGGGAGCAGCGCCCGGCGCGCTGTGCTGTGGGCTCTGTACTGTCAGCACGCCCCAGTGCAATTACATTTGAGCTTGCTCATGTGGTGGACAGCTGTGGTTTTCTGACAATGCGGTGGTTAGTGTAGAAGACGCCCACTTTCAAAGCCAGCCTTGTATCTGTTTTTCCTGTGGGAGAAGTTTTTAGCACTGCCCCTAGATTCTGGCTTGCATGCTTCAGAGGGCTGTTGTGTTCTTATTTCATTAGCATAATAAAATCTGCACCTCCCAGTTCATTCCCCTGAGAACAGAAGGAAAAAAAAAAAGGCGGCTCATACACTGACACCACTTGTGTCACTGAAAGAGAAAGTTGGCTGATGAGGAACGGTTGAAGGATTTGCTGATGGCACGGAGAAGCAGCTGATGCAGCCTGATGTCAGGCAGCAGCGTGTTGGCTGGAGCCTTGATCCAGACACCGTGCCCTTGCAGCAGGAAACGATTACACCACGCAGGGCTCCTGCTCAGGCAAGACTCGCACGTGGTGTCAGGCCCTAAATTATCAGCTCTCCAGAAATAAACTTAGAAAGTTAAGACATTTTGTAAACTGGTCTTCTCATCATCTGGTGGAGTTGCTAAACCCAGGAGTCTTTGTTAAGCTACAAATACAGGGAAGTTTGGGGCCAAATTCTGTGTGAATTTAGTCAGAGGTGACAGCCAACAAGCGGAGCTTAAAGACTTGTGAGAAAACGTTAATTTGGGCATTGTCTCGTCTTCAGCTCTTGCTGGTCCTTTCCAGTGCTGCATCTTGCTGCTGGGTGCTCTGAGGCTGCTTTGTGTTGGGAGCACTTGCCCCGGTGGGGACACAAATAACAGAGTAACTTTATGGGGACTTGTACATGGTCTCACATGTTGAAATTGTTCAGATTTTGTGGGAAAGATAGACATCCACCCAGACATCTTGCTTCTGATGACTAGGGGAGCATATGTCTTGTAATCCTTGAGAAAAATGCATCAAACCTCATAACTCTCAGGGCACGAGCACCAGCAGCTTTCCTGGTTCATAGATCTCTACCGAAGTTAATGAAGTTTCCCATAAATGAGAACACTGATGGATGCTCATTCCCCTCCTGTCTTTGGCCAGTCCTACCGCCCTTGTCCGCCCCAGTCCATGCGGGAGCTGCCGTGCTGCATCTCCTGGTGCTGCCGGAGGGCCAGGGTGTGTGTCGGACAGGGCAGCCCGGTGCCCTCTCCTGCCTTCGCTCCAGAGAGCGGTCGTCCCTCTGCCCGCGAGCTGGCCCCTCGGGACACTTCCAGAGTGCTCCTGGGGGGCTGCCAGCGTGGGGCTGGTGGCCCTGGGGGGCCAGGCTGGTGGCCTTGCCACAGGGACCGCGGTGCCTAGGCGCCTTGTCCGGTGCTGAGTCCTCGCGGTGCTTGCCTGGCTCTGCCCTGGCCGCTGTGGTTTGCCGGCTGCACCGGGACACGTCCAGCCCGTGCAGAGCAGCAGCCGGGTCTGAGCTTCTCTGAAGACAAATAAAGTAGAACGCTTTGTATAAATGGACCAAAAATAAAACCCCCCATAGCAGTTAGCCTCATGTTTTTCTTAAATTGAGCAAACTGAGTTAAAACAAAAGCTAGTGATTGGAAGAAATAACTGAGCAAACTTCTGTGAAACAAGTCACAAACTCAGTTTGCTCCACGGACTGTTAAATATCTGACAAACTTCTGGTTAACTTTAGCGAAGGCCAACGACAAGTGGGTTAATTGCCATTGTAAATTGTATCTAACAGTTTAATAGCTGTAATACCTGGTATGTTCTTTTTAATCATATGTGTCTGGAGTGTTGCAGAACAGAGAAAGCATCTGGATCTATAGCAGCTGAAGTAGAAAGTTGTTTTTCTGTTTACAATATGACCCTCTGCTCATCATAATGTTCTTTAAGTGTACATCTTGTGTGTGTGTGTAGACTATATATTTAGTGTGTGAAAAAAGTATATTTTTGTGTTTGAAAGTTAAGATTCTAGTGGATATTTTTTTTTTTTTAGGATTGGAAATGAGAAAACAGGCACAGTGAGCAGACCCATCTTGTTTCCCTGCAGAAAGTCTGTCAGCTGGTGAGATGACTGTGTAATGTTGGAGACAGGAGCTGGGGCTGCCCGGCCGGGCTGTGTCCAGCGGCAGCGGCCCCAAGTGTTTCTGCTCCACACGTGCCCTACAGAGAGCTCAGGAACTGGAACTTGCCCAGGCTGCCAGTACGTGCCCATTGAGACTCTCCCCATTGAGCCGTATCAGTGTGTATGGCTGAGTGGAAAGGGGCTGCAAATATGGCCATATAATTCCTGAATTTATTTTAGAGACTCACCCTAACAGCTGCTTTTACAGGCAGGAAACATTAGCTTTAACTGATAGATAACTGGGAGGCAATAAAGGGGACTTTGCAGAGCTCTGTGTTGTGGTTCTGCTGTTTCTCTGTGCAAGATCAGCTTTGGAATAGGTGGAAAGGGTTCTGTGTGTCTTATTCTGATGAAGAGCAAAAGCCATAGGGTATAAAGGGAAGGACAGTGCTCTTCAACACAGCCAGAGCAAGCCAGGGTGGACCTGCAGGATGTGTCAGACAAGGCACTGAAGCAGATCAGAAAGAATCTGCTAAAAATGAGCTATCAGTGAAATAAATTAAAACATTAAATATCTTCAGTATCCTCTGCCTTAGATGTGGTTTTAGTTCAGCGATCCGGAGTCCAGCCCCAGCATGCAGCTTTCCTGTAGAAGAGGCTGCGTGGGAGAGTTGGGCAGTGCACCTATGTCCCATGGGGATGTGTTTTGGCCCAAGCCCCCCAAGTGTCCCCGGTGCCCCTCACCTCAGGGCAGCCCCTGGGGCACGGTTCTTGCTGCACTTCTTTCCACTTCCCTCTCTGGGGTGGAGACAGGAGGACTTGCTGCAGAGCTTCCCCTTGCAAATCCCCCTGCTGCCCATCACATACGTGATGCAGAGCTGAGAACAAAAACATTAGAACAGGGCTGTTCTGAGATGGAAATGAAGTACAATAACTCCTGTGTTGAGGCTGCTTTGCTTCCCTCCCTCCTCCATGAGCAGGTTTTTGAAAGTATCCCATTTCCAAAATGCAGCTCTCTGAGGGTCAGGAGCACCGAGCCCGTTGCTGCTGCCAGACCTGGGTGCGCGTGGCCGTGGGCCGTGCTGCCGCGGCGGGGGCTGTGGGGCCGCGCTGCCGCGGGCGCGGGAGCTGCGCAGGTGGCCGGAGGCCGCGGTGCCCGGGCAGCCCTGTGCAGGGGGGACCCAGTCAGTCCTTCAAAGAAAAACTCAGAGCCGAGATAACATCTTAATCCCAGTGAAACTCTAGCAATGGCTTCCACTAGTTCTGCTGTAAACAAGGAATTTGGGGAGTAGACGTGGCAATGGATGTTTCAGTGAAAACTGGAAACGTAGCATTTATTAAAGCAAGTTGCCTCCTGTAGCCCAACTTTATCCCATCCAGCTGCCAGTGTTCAATCTCACCAGATTTCTTCCTCTTGCTTCAAAAAGGAATGGGGTAGAAGTATTTTTAATCACAAACAAATGTTTGAGAAATTTATGGGGTGAGGGAGAAAAGCCCCCATGTCATCTCTCTGTGGATAAATAGAATGGAGTCAGTGAGCCCCAGTTCCAGACTGGGATAACTTTTTTTTTCCCTATTATAATGCATGACCTGTTTGACAGTTACACTCCAGTAAAGGCCTGGACATGTGATTACATGAATGCTGACACCTGCACTTCTGATTTAATGCAATTAATTGAAGCTAAAAATATTGTGATGGGAAGGCAGAAGGTGTCTGTGCCTGTTGCGTCACCCTTTCACCCCTTTACAGGGATGGGGCTTTGTCAGCACTGATTTGGGCAGCAGATGCAGCTCGGGGGCTGCAGACCAGCGATGCGTGAGGTCGGTGGGATTGTCCGCAGCCATTTCAGGCTGTTCCTCCGCATCCCTCACCAGGAAAGGCTGATGTACCCTTGTGAAGGGGTTTGTGGCAACACTGCACACTCGCTTTGCTGTGGGCTGTTTTCTGGCTGGTAGGCTAATTGTGGCACACTTTTCTCTGTTGATGTGGAGTATTTCTTCCAGCTTGGTGGGAAGCGGTACCTTGTTTTGCTGATCTCCGGTTGGGTTGAGATCCTCTCACAGTGTTCGCACAGCTGAGGTGCAGAGAAACCTCAGCTGACTTTTTAAAAGCACATTTACTGGACAAAGTCTAAGATGTGTTCTGTCACCTAATCCTTCTGCTGCCTTTGTCTATACAGAACTGACCAGAGTGTGGTGTTTGTCTAAAATTTTAGGACAAACAGTATCAGCAGTATCTAACCTCAGGGAACTGCTCAGGTAGGGTAAGATGTAGTTAAGTCTGATCTGCTCAGTCCTGAAATGATTCCGAAGATCAAACAAGTGGAATTGACTCATAATAATAAGGGTCCCAGTAGACCTCAATAGAAGTGGGTTTTTTCAGATTCTTGGTTTGTGTTGGTGTTAACTACAATCACTGACATGTCATCTGTGTCTGCAGATGTTAATGTGGTACTTGGGAAGAGCAGCAATGCGGGCAGCCCGCTGCTGTTTGCAGCCTGCTGCTTTGTGCTATCCTAGATCTCCAGCTCACAAAAGAAAAAATAACTGAGATTTGTCTTGTCTTGGGCTGACAGTATAGCCAAGTGATTGCCAGTCCAATTTGGCAGTTTTTAATCATTTTATCTCTGTTCTCTTCTCTCTGGGGAGACAGTCAGTGTTTAGCAGTCTGCTCAGAAAGACCTTGGGGCTAGTTTCAGCGGCAGTGGCTCAGAGCTCCGATTATTAGCTCTGCTCTTAGGAGCACACTGCGATCTTTCCCAAGGGAGTGGTGTGAAAAATTAACACAGGCTTAGAGCAGCAGTGCAGCAGCAAGCTATGTAACTGTAATTACTCCATTGATATTCCTCACACAATAACACTGTCATCAGTCATTTACATAAACTTTTTCTCCATGAAGAGGGAATGGCTGCTTATAACCCTATTGGGTGCTTCCAGAGCATGCATTATACATTTTATTTGTTCTAATTTCAGGCTCAAGGCCTGTAGGAACAGAGAGGAAATGTGCAGTCTTTTTGTTGTTGTTTTTTCTATTGCAGCAGTAAGTGTGCCACTCTGCATGCACGGTCGTGCAAGCAGGATGAAGTGTACCTTGACAGGATACTAGGAAGCACTGCCAGGATCTGAAATGTTCAGTGTCATTTTAAGACACATGCTGGTATATTTTAAACAGTTTGGTACCCAAACTCTGTCCCGGGTCTCAGTCTCTTGTCCCCATGGTCAGGCTGGGTCCATGAGCAGCAGGTATTGTCCTGCTTGCAGAGTTCTTGGGACATACCGACTTCTCTGATTCCTTTTTCTTCTACAAGCCACATGGCTCTGTGCCCTCTGCCTGTAGCAGGCTCTCCTGTAGTTCTGTTTATCTCACTGTGACCAAAAAGAATGGCTGCATAACCTGCAGACATGCTCTTCCTGGCAGCAGGTAATCCAAGAGAGTAAAAAGAAATAAGTAGCTAAGAAGATTCAATATTAGCACTGTCCTGTTTTCTGCCAGGGACACTTATTCCCTTCATGTCCCTTTTACAGTGTAAAAGCCAGAGCTTGTATAAAGAAAACTGCCGATGCTCCAGGTCAGGCAGCGATGAGTGTCCTGGAGCCCGCAGGAGCTCAGCCGTGGTGCGGGCGGTGGGGCCGGGCACCGTGCCGCTCAGCCGTGGTGCGGGCGGTGGGGCCGGGCACCGTGCCGCTCAGCCGTGGTGCGGGCGGTGGGGCCAGGCACCGTGCCGCTCAGCCGTGCTGCGGGCGGTGGGGCCGGGCACCCACAGCACCTCACTCCACAGCTCCGCAGTGCAGGTGTCCGGCCAAGCTCTGGCTGCTCCGCAGCAGCTCGACCTGCGCCCATCTCGGGGTGTGTGGGGTTGCCAGCTGCTGCATCACCCCAGCAGCAGGAGGAAGAGTGGGGTCACCTCCTGCTCGGCTCCTCAAGAGCACTTTGGGAGGGACGAGAGGTCCCTGTCCCCATGGGAGAAGCGTTAAACTTTTGTAGATATTACAGTTTCTCTAATTAAAGTCTTTGGAGCCAGATATTCCTGTGGCTGAGGCTAATAATGCATTCAGAAGAATAATAACCCTGTCTGAGCCGCAGCCGGGTTATTGATGGTGCGGTACCTGACGGCACCGGCCGTGTCCTGGCGCGGCGCAGGCCTGCGGGGCACAGCTCCCAGTTGCCGGCACGGCACAGACCCTGCGCGCTGCAGCACGGCACATCTAGTGGGAAAAAAGGCGCATGATAGTCAAATTTCAGTTGCTGAATATTTAATGAAGCCTGCAGTGTTTATTTGGTTAGGCTGTCGATTTTTATCGTTCTGTCAATAGCTTCTCATATGTGGCACGGTGATGATCTTTAGCAGCCTGTCCCCTGGGAGCCAAAGCGCTAAATGCAATTATGGATTTTATACCGCAATGTGTTTGATATTTCCACTGATCTAATTTGCAGTCTGGTAGTTTATTGTTTGGCATTTTAATGGCGTTCAAATGCTATGGAAAATTTGATTTCTCTTTATAATTCACCCTAATGTCATTAATGCTGGTAGCCAAATGGCATGGATTTTAGAGGGCTAAATATATAGGAAAATAATTTTTTTTAATATGGACCAAACCAATCAGTTTTAACTAAAAGGGAAACAATGTTCTATTTTTTCACACTTCCTCTGTGTCACGTTTCATTAAACATTAAGATTACTTTGAGGAAATGGTAAAACAAATGCTAGACCATGCCAAACGAAATACAAATGCAATATGTCTTCTGATGGAGGCTTCACTGTAGAGCTCAAAGATCCTCAGGAGTCTTTTGAGAGAAACACAATGAGAACCATCTATTAAAAAGTCTTATTGGGCTGTTTCTCTCTTCTGTTGCAGACCACTTTTGCTTGATAATTAATCCTCCATATATTATTTTTTTTTCCTCTGATGTAGCTGGCAGGAGCCCTGAGCCAACCATTTCATCAGATGCATCTATTGCACTAAAAACCAAAACGCCACACACAAAACAAACTCCCAAGCCCAACAACAAACAACCCCATGCCACAGTTTGGTAGAAGTTCTTGAATTTTGGGTTGGGGCTGTTGGCACAGAGCAGGGGCACATGGAACTGCGTGGGGCTGGATGGTTAATCGTGGTGTTATTTTACACATCTACAACACTTTTATTGTGCAGTAACTCATGAGTTATGGGTCCTCTGCAATTGCAAAATAAATCCTTTAATTAACCACCTAGTCAGAAACAATTTAACCTCCTCAGTGTATCTCATAAACTACATTAGCCCCAGATTTATTTAGAATAGTGTTGTGTAAGTGCGATCTATTTACATTTGGAAGTACATGCCCTTCGTTATGTCAAGTATACTGGGACAAGGAAACACAGATATATTTTATATGGTTTCATCTGTGGCTTTTGATGATTTTACTGGGTGTTTCCCAAATAGAAGCAAATGCATTTTTCCACGGGGTGTTACGTGAAAGCAGGCGGGATGATAACCATTTCACATGTACAGATGGCTTCAAGTTTGTGTATTCATTGCTTCTTGTTAAGGACTATTTCACAGACAGCAGCATTAAAAACCTCACTCTCCTCGTCTGGCCAGTGAAGGCAAACTATTCAGTGGCATGTTGACAAGCAGAGATTCTCTTTCTCAAATGCTAAAGGGTTTGTTTCTATCTTTCAACAGAGGTGTGAACACAAGGCCAGTCAGTGTAACAAATCTTACAGGCTGCCAGAAGTAGAACATGCTTTGTGGTTTATGAGTTTAAGAACATTAAAGAGATCCAAGAGAGTTCCTCTTTTAACGTAACCAAGTAGAAAAGCTGACAAAAATAAGAAGTAATAAAGGAGGCTGAACAAGGTGCCAAAAGCACTAATTAATGGATATAGAATGTTGGACTGACAGGCCAGTTTGCTTTTGGATGAGATTGATGCTGACCTACAGGTTGTCGGTGCTGTGGATGCTCCTGCTGTTGCCCTGGATCTGGCAACAGCAACAAACATCAATTACATTTGTAACTTATCTCAGTTCTTTCCCCCAAATAAATTTTCCTTAAAGAAAATATTTTTCTCTGAACTTGTTAGGTGACAAGAGCAATAGCCATCATGTAGAGAATAAACTGTTTACTGCTATGTTTCCTTCCATGGAGCAAAAGTCTTTCTCAGGGTCCTCGTTTTGTCCCGTACTGATGCGCAATGCTGTTGGGCTTTGCCAGTGCCACCAGAGGTGCTCAGGAGGTCACCTGGATCAGGGAAATCCTCAGCCAGACCTTCTGCAAAGCTGCTGTTCAGGAAGACTGGTCAGGGATCGGGCAGGATGGGACCATGGGCAGCAATTATTCTTTGGGCATCTCAGCCTTCAGCTGAGCCGAAGCGCCGGCGGGAGCAGCTGCAGGACCTCGGCAGAGCGCTGAGTCCCTGTGCTGCAGTGCCTGGGGCTCAGGGCTGCATTTGTGTCCCGCTGAGTTATTCCTGTGTCTGAGCTGGTGCCCATTGTGCATTTGGACCCCAAGGTGACCCTTCTTACTTTAAGATCTGCTAGCCCGGCCCTCAGCCGGCAGAATCCCGTGCTCGGGCGGGAGCCCATCTCCTGCCTCAGGAGGGACCGGAGCGGGTGGGGACAGCAGGGCAGGAGATGGCGCGATGGTGGTCGTAGTCCTGCTGCTGTGAAAAAACGCGGCATTTGAAGACTCCTCAGCAATACACAGGCTGTGCAGTGGCAGTGCTGGCTGGAAATCAGACAGAACATTGCACAGCTGTGTTGTCTCCAGGAAATTTATCAAAAAACCTACTGTATTATTCAAGCTCTGGCCTATGATGTTTTCAGCTGATGATTTTGTTTGCGGGAACAAAAGCTAACAGGCTGTCACAAAATTGTTGAGAAACCTAGTTAGCAGGAATTAAAAAAAAAAAAAAGCCACCAAGTTGTGGAGTGTGGCAGGCTAATGACATGAGGCCTGGCCCTCCAAGTGATCTGTTAGCAGATGATGGATGAATGTGCACCTCACTCGGCAGCGCCACCAGCCTTGCTCCATTCGTGAGTATCTGTCAAGATGTTAAGTGGACGACTGCAATCAGCAGTGAAATAAGACCTGTGTAATCTGATGTTCCACTTAGAAAAGAAAACAAAATTCCTACCACCTCATGAAACTACACCAGCCAACACACAAAGGCCTTTCAAGCAGGCTAGGTATCTGATAAAATCTTTACACCTCATTATCATTTGTAATTTAGAGATATGGGTACAGCTGTATCTACAAACAGTGCATGATGACATTTCCAGGGATTTTTATCTGTGACTGTTTCCAGCGAACAGCTTTACATTCATACATGTACTTTTATATTCTTTTTAATGTATTCTTCTATTCAAACTTATCTTGATTAGAAGGGTAGGCTGCCTGTTAAAAATGTCCCTTCAGTAAGAATTTACATAGACTAGCAAAAAAGGCAGCCTTCTAGTTCTCTGCAATGGAAGTCTGGTTTTGGTTAATTCCGTTTAGTCCAGTTGTTTTCTGGAAGGTGAAATGGACAATTTGCTGTCTTTAGGTGCAGAGAAGTTTTACCTCTTAGGGAGAATGTGAGATTAAAAACATTATGGTAAGTGAAGTGCAGTATTGAGTGGATACCTGGGACAGGGCAGCCCAGAAACAACATCAAGCTTCGTTGCTGTTTGAGCTGAGCCTGCCTGGTTGTGTTCACCCACATATTTTGGACGGCAGAGGATATTAGCAGAAGCAATTGAATGCACAGCAGTTTGCTGTGAGAAGGCACTCAGCTGTGTAAGCTCCTTGACTTCCTCAGCAGAAGAGGTTTGCAGGGTGGATGCTGAGCCTGGAGGAAGGGCATCAGTGGAGTAGGTCAGCACTTCTGCAGAAAACGCTCTGACATAAGTGTTCATACAGCTCGGTCCTGACAGCACATCCCTGGTGGCTCTGGTGCCAGCCCAGCTCCCCTGCGGGGCTCGTCCCGCGCAGACTTTGGGGGTGCTGTGAGGGACCCCCGCGTGCAGCAGCGTGTCCGGGGTGCCGGGCGCTGCTGCCCCCTCGCTGCGCGGCCGGGCCGGCTGTGTCCCCGGAGCAGCCTGGCTGCGTCTCCTCTGTGTCCGGATGCCTTTCCAGAGGAGATGCAGAGAAGGAGGCTTTGTTTCCAGGTCTAACCCCAGAAATGAGTGGGAACTCGCAGCTGAAGTCAGTCTGGGCTGAGGAGGGCACAGGGCAGACCCCTCAGCAGTGTGTTAGAGGGTGCTGAGCACCTCAGTTGTGCTTTATTTTGTGGATTTGTTTTGGAAAACTGCGTGTAGTTTGATCTATGAAGTTTAATATAGTAGTTGAGAAATATTCCAGTGACAAATATGACCATAATTTCTAATAATATTCATGAAATTTTAAGTGAGATAGAACTCCCTGTAAGAGATGAGAGCTCTCCTTTTTTCAAGCTGTCTTTACAGCATTTTGCTTATTTACTCTCCCAATGTGAGTTGGCTGTGGTTTTAGGATTATAGTTGTAAATAAAAAGGAGAGATTGCAGAACACTTTATGGAATTCTTCCTTGCCGAAGACATTGATTCCAACCTGATTCAAATACTGGAAATCAAGCAGCAATAAAAGCTATTACTGTTGTTACTACTAGAAATGTTACATGATTCTGAAAGGCAAGATCTTAAAGAATAAAGACCCCAATAGCCATGCAGTGTTCCTCATCTCCCTCCGAGCTTCAGACACTCCGAAGTTCTCCATGTCCTGTGCTCAGCAGGTGCAGCGCGGTTGCTGTGTGTCGATGTGACCCTTTGTGTGACACCATTCGGGGAGTCCTGGTGGGTTGTGTGTGCGGCACCAGGTCACTTGTACTCAAGTGTTGTGTTTTTAATACGCCACAACTGACATGGTCCTGTTCGTTTCCTGAAAGGCGAGAGTGCTGCTCGTGCTGTACAGTGGATAGAGCATCTAGCACTGCCGTCCTGGCGAGGAGGATCCGTTCTGTTGCACTAGAAAGCTTACGGTGGGTCGCTGCTCTGATGTTACCAGTCTCTCTGCCTAGCATGATACTTAAAGATTCAAATCCTTCAGCTTTCTGGGCTGAAAATAGTCTGTACACAATTTCAGGCAACACAGTACAATGTACCATGAAACTGCTTAATGCTGTAGAAAATTGCTAATGCAACAAAACAGAGCCCCTTGGAAAATCAGCTAATGCTTCATTATGCCTTCCTGGGTCCCTTTTGACCCCGTCCACAAGAGCATCGCTTCCCTCAGCGGTTTAGCCCGGAGCTGCCTGGGTGCTGGCTGCTCCTGGCCGCCTGCGCTTCTGCAGCAGGAATGCTGGAACGCTGCTCTGCAGCCGCTCCACAAAACGCTGCATCGGGGCTCGCAGTGCTCCAGCAAAGCCCAGTCTAGTGTGGTGGTCAGGGGAAACCCGGAGGAAAAAGGCTGAGGGATCTTCAATGTCCCTTTGTTCCCCTGGCTGCTGTTCTCGGGCTGAGCAGGTCCTGGGCAGGTGCTGGCACCAGCGCACTCTGGGGGCGTCGTCAGGCCAGCCAGCCGGTGCTCAGGGCATCACTTGAGCTACTGCAGTAGGAGAATCTGTAGCTGAAGCAGTTGTACACTTTGTCTTATGCTAGATGATGTAGCTTTATGTTGGGTTGGCAAAACCCCGTCCTTTGGCTCGGGCGCTGACCTGCAGAGTCCCACTGACTGGGAGCCAGGCTCCCATCATTAAGTGGTGAAACATGTTATGTAGCAAAGGGAAAAGCCAGTTTCTATCGTTCCTGCTAGTATTTGCATGATGGCAGTTTCTGAGGGCCTTGTCTAGATCATGGTTGGTTATTGTCCTGATGATAAAAGCTTCAGCATGGACCCTTAAGCACCTGATGGCTCCGAGTTACCCTGCTTCTAGTAGAATACAGATTTAAAACCCCCATATACAAAGGTCTCCCTGATTTAGCAATGAGGAAGAATAAGATAGTATGTGCATAATATAGTTCATCAGGCCGTAAAAATTAGATTAACAAAGATTACTGGGTAAAGGAACTATATATGCAAATAGAAATAAAAGAGCATAGTCAGTGTGTGCATAAATATATTCCAAGCAAGAAGTGTAGGGGCTTCCATAGGAAAAGACAAATACGGAATTTCATGCTTTTTGGGAGAATAAAAGCTCATTGAGACATGTTTGCCTTTCTCAGGGGGACAAGAAGATTAGAGCAGCAGAAACAACTGCTATGGTGATTCCATATGTATTTTGTATGTGTCTGATAAACTACCTAAACAGGAATGCCTGGGCGATCATGGGTAACCTAGAGAAACAGATGTGGTAGAGGAGATGAGATGCATGGTTGCAGTTCCCGTCACTGCTTTAGCTACAGAAGGAGCTTAAAAATACTCCCATTTCAAGGGAGCATAGAAGTACTCAAAGCCAGCGTGCTGTTACTTGTGTTTCTAGAGCAGTGCGAAGGGCTCTGGCACTGGGAGTCAGGCAACAAAAGGTGCTCGGGCCTTTCTGAAAGGAGGGGGGAGCCTGTGGTTGTGTTGATAGACTTAAGCCCCTTCTAGCCCCTCTGCAGCTGGGTAAATCTCCCTCTGATCGGGCTGGCTAACAGAAATATTGGCATTCCTCAGTGCTGGGTGAGCGAGTACAACTGATTCATTTCTTTGCTCTGCAGAGTAATTCTAAGCAGCTTCTTTTTAACTGAAAGGATCAAAGTCCCCAAATGAGAATGTAGTGAACTTGATACTTCTCCACAAGCCCAATAGGCATGGACAATATACATTCTGTAACCGAAACCTTTTGGGGTTTGTGTAATACAATACCCTTTCTGTAACCCCCACCCTTTTCTCCATCCCCGTGACCCTGCTGCAGCTAAGGGACCGGACAGTAGAAAAACATGTCAAGCATGAAAAGCAGCAACTTGAGGGCAAACATGACCCCTCCACCGCTAGTTACTGAACTTCTGAAAGTACGTCAAGCAAGCAGAATTGGCTCAAAAGGGAGGCCAGGGACACCTCATGTTGTGCGAGATGGGAGGCGAGGTCTTTGCTCTTTAGAACTGAAGTGTTTTGTTTTAATCATGGGGAGAGCTGCTGGCTTGGCACTGTGTGAAATAGATTTAGAAATCCCGAGGAAGGAGGAATTTCTCAAAACAGTAAGGAAAACAAAAGTCAGCAACAGGGAAGAATTGGCCAGCATTTTTACAGCAGGAAATGTGGAGGATACTGAAAAGAGAAAATTAATGGCATTGGGAGTATGATCCTTTTAGTTGTTGTTGTTGACACCTCATCATTTCCAGACTAAAAATGCCAGCTAAGGCCATGTTTCACTTGACACTAACTTAGGTCATCTTTACCTAGCCCAGAGAAAAAGAAATATCAAGCAAGAGATCAAAGCTCTGTAACGAAAATGAAGAGCATCACGAGAAACTCCTTTGTGTTTGGAATCGGATCAGCAGCCACAACATGGCTGCTGCAAAAACTCTTTGCGTCCATTGCACCAAATATTTTGCTGCACTTTATTTTCTGAGGTAGAATAAATGTTCCATTTTGAGCAGTGGAAAATGCTAGCTATACCTATTTTAAACACAAGTGTAATGTTTTATAGCCCATAGAGGGATAATTACAAAGTACAAAATCACAGATTTTATAGCAGATTTTCCCAGGAGTGCAGTTAGGAAAACAGTATGTGTCATGTAGCCAATTTAGATAATGATTCTGATAAAGATAAACTGAATTGTTTATAATAAGTAATTGGGCCTAGAAAGGCCCAAATGAGGCAGACGAGCACAGGAGCCGGGAGGCGCGGGAGCCGCAGCCCCGTCACGTGCGTCAGCCCCTGCGGCCCGGCCGCGGCCGGCTGGTCGCTGCAGCGCAGTTGGCTTCCTCGGGAAGGGTGAAGGTTGAAAACAGCTCAAAAGTTTTCCGTTGCGGAGGTTCCAAGGCGGTGGCTCTTGCGAGGGTCTCTGCTGAGGGCAGACAAAGCAGCTGATGCCTGTTTGGGGGTGAACTGGGAGAGAAGAGTCCCTGCTTCCTTGCTGCTGAGGAAGGTCCTGGGGCTGGGTCAGAGCTGAACCGTGAGTAGCAGCGGCCTGGTGAATATACAGTGGCATTTTACCACAGGCAGGAGATTACTTGTTGAGTAGATTATCTCTCTTGAGATAAGACAAAATCCTTCAGACTCAGTGGAGTATCTCCCCTAGCCTATTAGGAGATGACAAGATGCAGTTTGGGCCCAGTAAGCCTCTATCAATCACAAGATGAAGTAAAGCCCTAATTATCATTTAATTGCCGCCTTCAGCTTGAGCTGCCCTTCTTCACAGCTCTCTGCATCCATTTGAGATTAGGTTGCACTAAAATGAGAACCGTAAAGGGCCTGGCCAAGGTGTGAAATTCCCTGGGTAACTGAATTAATGGCAGCGTGTTCCTGCTGCTGGGGGGTTCTGGTCTCTATGAAGACAGAATGAGTGAGGGCAAAGGGACGTAATGGGGAATTGGCAGCGATAGCTCTCAGCCATTTGTTCAGAAAAAGAATGACTTAGAACATGCTGGTTTGGCCAGACTAGAGGCAAACAAAGGAAATACCACTCACAAACATTTGATTTTATGCTAATTTTGTGGAATTGTATTGTGAACTATTTTATTGAATAAAAAAGTAGTAATATGTCCACATAGGCCTGTGCAGTTGAGTACAAGCTGCAGAATATGAGCATTGGTAACTGGAGTTTTTATTTTCTGCGGTGTTCTTCTAGAGCATTTTGAAATTGATTGCCACGCAGGTTTGGGGGTATTTGGCATTGGGGTTAGTTTTTCAGAAAAGCTTGTTGTTGATCTGTTTTCATATGCTCTGCATGGCAGGCGTGTTTTCTAAGTAAGTTGCAGAAGCAGAACAGTGTTTCTCATGATGAAACTCTTAATGCAGCCCTGACACTGACATTCATCATTAAGACACTTGTCTACACTATGTAACTTTGCAACATCAAATCCAGTTTCAAAGATAATTACAGGCCATTAGTACCTGACACATGGAGTTTAATAACAGAGTAAATATTGTGGTGATCTTTGGAAATGCATAAATAAATAGATAAATACACAAAATAGAGTTGTCTGGCTTTAAAAATGAGCTCTTAAAACTGGTATTGCCTGAGAAACAGGCACTGTTGGAACTGGTCACTGAACCTCTTTAGATGAAAGACACAGTTTTATGAATCCATCGTTTTACTCGTCTGCCTGGCGAGCGGGTGCTGCTGGTCCTGAGCAGGGGTTGCTCGGTGCAGGTTTGCGCTGCCCTGACCTGAAAGCCAAAGAACAGCAAACATGACTAGATAATTGACGGACTTTGGGGTAGATCTTGTACTCATATATTCACTTTGATTTTAGTGGGGAAAATTGCACTTCTAAGAGCAAAATGTGATTAAAATGTAGCTTTTTTTGTTTGATTTGCAGCTACTGTGATGTAAAACTAAACTTTTTTATCCATCCATCCCACGTGCTATTTTTTCCGTTCCAGGTCCTTGATTTTTTTTTTTAATAATCGTTTATTTCTCAAGAATTCTGATGGAAGTTTTTCTTAACTCACAGGATTTTTTCATTTAATCAAAAGTAATTTCTTTCACTTGGAGCTTGATTTGCTTACAACAACAACAATTTCTAATACTTTTCCTAAATAATAAATTAAATAGACCATAATGGTGAATAAGGAGTTTACATTCCCAATGGAAAGAATACATCTGTGGAGATGAGTTTCATTGAACTGTTAACTGAAACAGAGCCTTTTAAAATTGATTCCATCTTTAGCCAGTGTAGTCAGTGCTCTCCTGAATACTGTATTTATGAAGCATTCTTTATTTAAGATAAGCAAAAAAAAAAACATAAAAGGAGGCCTCTTCGTCCTCTTTTGCTGTCTCTGGGTCAACATCTCAACCTCTTGATTAGATTTGGAACCTACTAATTAGATATAATTCATTACCTGCAAAAATGAGATCAGAAATCAAGAGCTGCTTTTCAGAATAAGGCGATCTTTCCCCTCATCCATCATGGCTATAAGTAACCAATTTAAAGTCAGACAAATGCATAACCAGCATTATTACCTTGTCATAACTAGTTAGGGAGAAAGACCTGGAATAAGCTGGCATTATAAATGGTTTTTATCACATTATTTTTTTGGTTATTTGTCAGCTACTTTGCTTAAGATAAATGCAGAACAATAATCAGATTCTAAAACTGAACTGTGGACAAGACTTTGTTAATTGCAAAACTGCTTCTGCCAACAGACCTCTTCTGTAGTGGGGCACAGCTTATAGATTTCTTTATGGAAAAACTGTACTGAGCACGTTGCCACGTTTGGACTCGAAAGTCTAAAAGGCCAGTAAATAGGAACTGGCCATGGGAACAGGGAGGGTTCTGCAGCTCTTGGTGTCCTTGAGGTTCCGATCTCAGTGCAGAATCCACTGAGAGTCATTGCAGTTTAAAGGAAAATGTAGCGGGAATAGGGACACTTGAAAATGACAGGCCTTTAGAACTTGAATTATTCTTCCATTGTGTCCAAGCTTTAAGCCGTCACTAGGCAAGGTAGAGAGGGTGTATTTTCCTTTGTTTTTATTTCAGTGAACATTTCGTGCCTTCTGTCAGCCCGCGAGTGTCAGCACACTAGTTACGTTGATTGAATCTGCTTCAGAGGTGATGGTCAAGGTCCAGACTTGTGTCCTGCTGCAGCCCTGAGAGCACAACAGTTGAGCAGTGATTCTGATCAGATCCTGCTCTGTGTAGCGCTGCTCAGCATGCCTTTGTTTCCAAATAAATACATTCTGCAAAGCAAAGAAATGGTTCCACCTGATTTTTGCATTCCAGGTTCACTTTAAAGAGCTGATCGAATGGCAGGCTTTTTTTTTTTTTCTCCTCCCCTGGTTAATGCAGTTTAGGTGGCTGTAGCATGAAAAGACTTGACAAAGTGTTAGCATTAATGTACTGAGCATAATGAACACCAACCATAGAGCACATGGTGCTTGTCGGCTTATTGGTGAATTTAACTCACTTTAATTGCAGTGTTACTTACGTGATGGAGATGTAGCCCTCAGAGGGATCATTTGAAGGACAAATAATGTATTTGTGTAAAATTAAAAAAAAAAAGAACACCAAACTACTAGCAGATAGTACTACCAGCTGTAGTAAATTATAGTTTAATAATTATTATCTAGATAGCACTTGGCTTAAGGTTAAAAAAGAGGCACTTCTGGAAAATAGGATCAAAGCTTGCCTGGAGCACAGCCGTGGGGACTGTCTTTTGCAGGCTGCACTGGTGGTGAGGCCCTGCTGGAGCACCTGGGAATAAATTGAGTCTGCTGGGAGGAGAAAGTGTCTACCCTGGGGGCACGTCAATGGAAATGGAAGGTGACAGTGAGCCCGAGGCCCCGCGGCCCGTCCCGCGGGTGTCCTGGTCCCAGGGAGGTGTCGCAGCCTGCCCCGGTGCGCTGGTGGGGGGCGCGGGACCTTTCCCCCCAGCGCTGGTGCCGCGGGCGGCGGGACGCTGCTGGTGTTCGAACCTCCTGATGTCTGTCATTTGTACCCTGAACATTGAATATCTTCCTCATTATTCATCCTACCACACTAGAAACAGCTGGTCTTCAAGGGAAATTACCTAATGAATCAACAATAAGGCTATTGTGTAGGCGTGACACTTCTGATAATAAATTATTGCTTTCAGGAGGTTGACCACACTTGTCAGGGTTTTGCGAGTTACAAATTCAGCTGCCTTGTCTTATGCTGTTTTACATAAGTGACAGTGTAAAATCTTGGCATTTGACTGTAAGTTATTCCCTCAACTTCTTGATCTGTATCATAAAATTTATTTCTTTCCTCATTTGTTCAGAATAATCTTTGGGCATTTCCAATCCATACTTTGAAGTGATATTTGCATGTTTTGAATTGGTTATATTTATTGTGCCGTATCTATCTTAGAATTAAATATGAATATAAATATTAGTTACTAGAAATGTAAGCAGGCTAAAAATGTAAGGACTACATTTTTAATTTCACTTAGATAAATGTTGTGTTTGCATATTTCTTGTATGCTTACACTTGGAGGAGTAGTTTTTCAGAAACCCATGGTATGGAGAAAGATCCAAGTATTCCCTTCCTAGCTTTCAAAAAATATCTGGATGTAACTAAGTAATTTAAAAGTGCTTGACCCGTATAAAATATGCTTCAAGGATTATTATTTTAAAGCACGTTTCTTTTTCACATGCAAGTGTTATTTGCCTTTTATTTTGTGTATACAGGCATGTGACTAGTTAGTGATTAAAAACAAAAGTCTTTACTCTTAGCTGAGTGAAAATGATACTGAAATTCAGTCAGTATCTGCAGCAAATTGTATGCTTTATCTATGTGGAATTCTGTGGAACCAGTTCTTTAGCTTTTAATACTGTAGGTCTTTTCATAAGTAGCCAAGAAGTAGAAAAGGACAGCACTTTCGTTTTCTGCCAGATTTCTTGGGGGCAAAATGCATACTTGCAAATATGAATGAAGTAGGCTAAGGTAAGTCAGGCTGGGAAGGAAGTCGCTATTCTTATGCAAGTTGTTGTGGAAGTTAAAAATGAGATCTAAGGCAGGGAATACGTGTTCTAGCAAGTACGCTGGGTTTCAAGCACTCCCAGTGACTATTGTTGCACACTTCTTTTCACAGGTAGTTGATATCTAATGTCGGGACATTGCTGTTGCTTCTACCTTGTATAGAATACGTTATTAATTTCAGGCAGTAGGGCATTTAAAGGCTTACTCTCACTCAAGCACTGGTTGTTTGGGTTTCTTTAACAACAATTCAGATTTTCATCAGGAAAAAACTAGCCAAAAGCCAGTGTGTCTAAGAAGCATCTTCTGACGCTCCTGAGAACTGGAGCACCAGCTCTGCTCAGCGTTACCAGCGCGCTCCGAACTGGCCTCGTGTCTGACGTGGTGTCAGGATCCCCCTGCCCAGGGTTTTCTAGGAAAGCCAGTTGTAAGTGGAGCAAAACTAATAATTATGGCCCTCAACCCACCCGCCAAGGCCTGTAAAACTAGAAAATCCCCAGGGAACATGTGAAGTAGAATGTCCTCCAGGAGGATTTTCCATAGTGTGGAACACAGCTCGGAGGTGCCGGGGCAGGATCCTCAGGCGGAGCAGAGGGAGCCGGCCTGGTCCCGCTGACCCGGCCCCGGGGTCGCTGCAGCCTGCCTGTTCCGCAGCTTTTGTTTCCTTCATACCTTGCACCCCATGTGAGGTGCTCCAGGCGCCCTGAGCACTCTCTGCGCCCCGGCTGTGAGGTTGGTCTCAGGCAGCAGCAGCCGTGGCCTCCCCAGGGAAGAGTCCAAACCAGGAGAAAATCAGCAGCCTCTGCGGTTCCTTCACTGCCTGCTTGTCGTGCAAGGTGCGTGAGGTGACCCGGCTGGGCCGCGGTCTGGCCAGCGCGGTGCCGGTGGGGCGGGTGTGTGGCCTGGGAGCCGGCTGTGCCGCAGCAGCCGCCGTTCGCAGGCAGCTCCCCGGCCTTGGGCCCTGGTAAGCAAAGGCTCAGCGGTGCGGAGAAAGCTGTGAGGTACTGTGACCTTTAAGTGTAATATCTTGGCATCAGTTAATTAATTGTGTGTTTAAAGTGTGCTGATGGTGGTGAGTTAGTGGTGGACTAACTGGTTAATTGTGGAGGTGTTCTGTTTATAAAACAATCCCTGTAACCAGGGCCGGGTGCGCTGGGCAGCCCAGGGCAGACACAGGTGGGCAGGAGGAGCCCGTCCTGCCGTGAGAGGGCCCGTATGGCCACCTCTCCTCTCCGGTTCCCTGCTGCCTGGAGAAGGACTCGTCTCCTGTTGCTCTGGGGATGTTTGGCTGCTCGTGGCACCTGGGGGTGCTGTGTGCAGAGCGGCTGCAGCGGCCACGGGTCCCCGCTGCCACGAGCAGCGCAGAGCTCTGCTTGGAGGGGCTGGGGACGGCGGTTGTGACGTGGAGCGTGGTGGCCGAGGGCACTGAGAACCAGGCAGCGTGCTCTACAAGCAGCAGCTTGGGCTTGGCTGAAGATCGTGGGCAACTAATCAGGGCCCAGTGATTCATGTGAGCGCTGTTCAGTTACGATGCAGAGATGAAATGACTGAAAAAAGTGGAAAAAGAATTTGAAAACATATAGCCAAAGACTGACCTTACACAATTTTTGGGCCGGACCATATTGGCCCAGAAAATTTAGCTGCATGTTAATGATAATAAAGGTCTTCTGGAACATTTAAATTTTTCTCCAAATTAATGTAATTTCTGGGGGCCCACTATTGAAAGCAAGTGCCTGCTGTGCTCTTTTTCAGATAAGCGAAATTCAGCTGAAACAAACAAAGGTGTTGTAATGGTGTCACATTGTCATTTAACTTTCTATACCAGTCTTCTGATAAAGACACGTTGTATTCAGCAGCATACAGACATAACAGCAGTTCTGTCTCCAAAATCTGGCTTTACAGCGTAAGGCCTGTTGAGTTTCCATGGCAATAGCCACAAATTCCTCCTCAGCTCTTCAAAGTGAAAGACATATTTGTTTTGCTCGTGCAACTTTGTAGCACAAAAGCTCGCTCTCTTTTTTTCACGTAACACCTGCTAATCTGCACTTGGTCCCTTTGAAGCCTCCTGCTGATCAGAAATTCAAATACATTTTTGCATGCTAATCTTAGTGGTAATCTAGAGCTTGTGTCTTTCATGTTCTGTCTGTGAAAAGTTTTCTTTATAAATCACCAAAAATGTTGGCCCTGGTCACTCTCCATGGGAGGATGAGCTGATAGGGAAATTGTGCTGTCGACAGCTTGGATGTTGATTCTCTCAAGGTGCAACACAGCTTGGACGAAGCTATCAGATCAGGGCTTTTTAACCATCCGTTTGCTCTTTGTGAAGAGAAGGAGAAAGGAGAGAGAGAGAGAGGAAAAAGGGGGGGAAGGGCTTTCATTAGCCCCTGTTGAACACAGGGGCTGTGCATGGAGGAGCAGAGCCTGGCGCTCGCAGCCTGGCTGCCTTCAGCTGTCGTGTCCCTGTCCTGAGCCTGTTGGCTCAACAAAAGAGCAAGTGTGGCTGCAAAGACAGACAAATGAGCGTTTGCTGCAGTACTCTTCTGGTCATTGGATGAATGAATGAACACAGCCACTGTGCTGAATTTGCAGCCTTCACTTTGGTCCGCAGCCGAGGCTGCCGCAGCCTCACCGTGGCTGTGCCGCGGTGCTGGGCGGATGCTGGCACCGTGCAGGTGCCGGAGTGTGAGATGGGGCCGCCCACAGCTCCAGAGTGTGCACAGGGAACCTGCCCAGATGGGGAAGGATGTCCCAAAACTGCAAAGGGTCCTGATGCTGCCTGTGCCATGGAGTGATTTCCAGGGAGGCTGTGAAGGTCGGATGCCTGGCTGGCCTGCAGCTGGAGATGTAGCTGTAGTGCTTCGCAGGTACCCAGTGGTATCTTTGTTTGCATCAGCAGTAAAAAGTTCACGTGGTTTGCCGTTAGGGTGCTGCTGTGTGTCCATGATCTGTCTGCCAAATCATACCAAAACCCATGTCCCATGTCTATTCCAGCCCCAAACTCACTCTCAATTCACCTTCCAGTGGTGCTGAGCCTGGTAGGTGCCTGTGCTGGCAGCGCAGCATCAGCTGCTGACGTGCTCACAGCCTGTGCTGTGTTACTGCAGAGCTCCTGGGTGCTTCAGAGTTTGAAAACAGAAGAGTTTGAGTTTCACTGCAGCTTGGGCATAGGTAAATGTCTGTGGCATGGTTATTTTAAATGACCCAGTCCTCATGGAAATTTACCTCGTTTAATGTTATTGGGGTTTTTTTCCCACTAAAACAAAAAAGAAATCTTCATTGTTAATTTCTTAACTAATAATTCAGTGAATATACACAGCTTTCCTCTTGGAGGGTATGAACAGTTACCCGCTTTTACAAGGCGTGTTACATGTGCAATCCTGGCTGAGCGGGGCAGGGAGCCATTCAGCCGAGACATTTCTCCCCGCAGCCTGAGCCGCAGTTTGCTGGAGCTGGGGACTGGCCTCTGCAGCTGCAGAGCTGGATCAGGCGCCCTGGGAGCGCAGTGCAAGTGCCCAGGGATTTGTCTGAGCTGAGCCGTGCAGCTCTTCCTCCGTACTCCGAATTTTATAAAATCTTAACTTTCAGAAAAATCTTTATTTATGAAAGCTCATAGTGCATTACAGGGAAGAATGCATACTTGCCATTTCATACAGGATCACCAGCAAAATATTTGAAAGAGGATTTTCTGCTTGTTTGTCTGCATCTTGCTGCTATCCAAATTCTCTTCCTTTCTTTAGGGAGAAGAGTCTGAGTGCACAAGGAGGGCTATGGTTTCTGCAAGCAGGTAATATAGCCATGTAATATAAACATGGCAATAATTTCCTTAGGTCCTGTGATCCATCAGGCATGTTGAGAGCGGTTGGCAGAGGTCTGGGGAAGTTCCCAGTGCTACACAGCAGCTACAGTAAGATGCTTTTCTGCCTTGCTCAGCCGCAGGCTGCACAGCCCAGCACTGAGAGGTCCGTCCTGTCACCTTTCTGGTGGGGTAACCTCTGCCTTTGAAGTCGTGTGCCCACAGCTCACAGAGCTGACTAATACATCAACATCAGTAACTTACCAAAAGGAGGGTGAGGGTGAAAGAAAGCTGCAGCATAAATCTCAATCCTGGCTTTATTCTTTTACTTAAGGTTGTATGTCTTTAAAGGAAAAATGCTGACAACGTGTTTGCTCACAAAAAGCCTTTTGAGCCAATGCCAGGACTTTACTCAAAACTGCTAAAAAGTCAGAGCTAGGATTTAAGAGCAGTGCTGAATTTTCCTCTATTTCCTTGCTTTACTTTAATTTTTCAGCAGTTAAGATGTCCTGTATGCCTGCTGCGTTTTGTGTTGAGGTGTGGGTCAGAGTGTGCTTTTGTCTTTGGAAACACGTGGATGCTGGTGTCTGACTGGTGAGGATCTGCTGGAGTTTGTGTATTTGCTTTCTCTGTATCTGTTACACTTCAGTCTGGCAAGAGTGACTTTAAAACAATACTATTGGACTGAAATAGTGCAGCCAGGCAACAAGGGGCCTTGTGCTCCCAGGAAGGGCTTTTCCCCTCTGCAGAGAGCAGCTTCGTGAATGGTAACATCTGCAGACCAACGTGCTGCAGAGCTCCGCGTCCCCGCACAGGCAGGGCCGGGTTCGTGCCATAGTAACCAGCGCAACCAAAGTAATGGCTGCCTCACCTTAAGCATCCTTCTCTGCGGCAGCAATCTTCTGGTTTCTGTGCCCTCTCAGCTAACGGCGGGACGTTGCTGCAGCCATGCTGTTGGACTCGTTTAGTGTTCGAGGCACAAGGTCCTGGTGGCTAGCTCTGCATTATCATCAAGATTTCCAGCCTAATAAATCGCAGGGAGTAATTTTTGATGAAGATCGTGCCTGGCTAAGGGGAGCTGACCCCACACATTTTTCTCGTCTCTATAACAATCTGAGTGCCACCTCTAATACACTGGGCAATGACCACGTGTGTCTGCAGGCAGCTATTCATAACTTTGGTAGAGGTGCTCCTACAAGAAAATGTGTTCTGGGGACTGTGTGCGTTGTTCACATTGGGATGTGAATCCCAGGGAATCTCCTGCCAGTCTCCTCCCTCCCCAAGCCAGAGGAGGCCCAACAGAGAACGTGCTTGTTCTGAGAGATGCTCTTATCCTGCTGCAGAACCGTTTCCTTGCTTTCTCCCATACCGATTGCATCTCCAGCTTCTGCTTCCAGCCACCTTACTTGTATCTAGAAACAGCAATGTTTTCTTCTCCTTTGAAGCTGATGGGTCCAAATTTCATGTCCAAATCTTGATGCTTTAATTTAGAAAATAAATATGAATTAGATATTCTAATCTTAACCTTTTATATTATAAAATATTGATGTATATGGGATGACTGGATCCTTATAACTGTAGTAGTGATAACAACGTCCCTTTTATTGCTGCTCATGCTGTACCATGCCCTAGTGTTGTAGCTATGCTCCCCAACAGAACTCAGTAAGTTCTTCTTAAACCTCAAGGGCTTTTGTGGTCTTCTCACTTGCTATTTATAGCTGATTAAGGCTCAATGATAGTTCCCCCCATGCTATATTGATCCTAGTGGGAACGAAGGGCATTCAGCACCTCACATGATCAGACTCTTCACAACCGTGTCTCGCAGCTCGTTACAGAATATGAGCAGTAAGACTGAACACTCCTAGATTTTCTTATTCAGACTCATTTCGAGCTCCGGCTCAGACTGGAGATTTGCTGAGTAAATAGTCTCAACAATAATCTCAGCCTGATTCCAACTAATTAAATCCTGTACAAACATCCCTCTCTGGGCCAATATAGTGAAAGACAACGAAAACACAGAAAACCAGACATAGCTTTCCTCCAGATTTTGCTTGGCCCTTTAATCCTGTATCTTTTGAAAGATAGTAATGTCCATAAGATGAGGGGTCAGCCTTCCTGCCCTCAGCATCAAGCAGTGGAATTTTTCAATAATGAACAGCTGGGTCACCAGCGACACAAAAGCTGCTGTAATATCCTGTAGGCTTACGGGGCACAACAGAAATCCCAAAGCAAATCATGATGTACACAGAAAGGGACCGTCCTTTTCTATTAAGGAGGCCACTTCAAACCAGTCTCGACACCACCTTTTCTCCAGCTTTTTGGAGGCGAGATTATCCCCTGCGTGTATTTGATCACACATTGGGGGGTGGCTTTGATTGCCTTTTTAGAGTCAGAGAAGTTAAAGAAGGTGGTTTGAAGGCACTCATTATGGGTGCTCCCTCCGTGTGCTCTTGGCCAAGCTGTGTTTACCAACAGCGCTGCCCCGTGCTGGGTTTGCACCAGTTTGGCAGAATTGATTGTACCAACCCAGACTGCGAGTGAGTGGTGAGAGCCTGTGGGAGGGGGAGATTGGGCTGCTGCAGTTGTTTTAATTTTTATGAAACCCCATGGAATTCATGGCCTTTTCCAGAGAAAGAAAAAGTTACCTTGTAGGGTTTTTGCTAAGTACCCAGTAAAGCAAAAAGTAAACCAAAGTAACATGACCAAAAAAGAAGTACTACAAAAACTTTTTAATATATCACAAAAGTCAGTCTGAGATGTATGCAAGATATGTTAGAGATTTGTGATTAAAAGCAGTTTGTGTCAAGGAAGTTACCACTTGCAACATGTAGAACATCTGACAGTGATTAAATGGAGCTAGCTATTAGATTTTCCTAAAGAAACAATAGTTAAACATATCTCCACAAGTATGAAACACTTTATGTACTGTATCTGGTACACCTCATTTAAATTGACTTAGATGGAACAGACACACTAAGTCTAACTAGTAGGTTATTAAGAATATAAACCTGGTGCCCAAGAATTTACAATCAGTTATATGGGAGGTATCCTGACTTTCCTCCTTTTCCCAGGGCTTTTATTTACTAAGCATATGCTGTAAAGATGTCACATTTACAGCAGGGGACATATTTAGGATGTTTCTTACAAACAGTTTTAAGTTCTATACCTGTAGCAAATGCATCTTGCTGTTCTGTATTGTGCTGTATAGAAAGTCTGCCCCGGGCTCCAGAAAATGTGTGTTAAAGGAAGAATGTATGTGTTGGGAAGAACACATTAATAATTTATTTTTTTAAGTTTGCTTATTATAGTTTGCGAATTTTGGATAGAAATATGACAAAATTGTTTTCTACAGGGCGACAAGCTTTTCAGCTCTGTTAAACCACTTAGAGGTTTGAGAAATATGGTTTAAATTAAGTATATAATACTTTCAATTTTGGTGGGTAACAAAAAGAAGAGCTTGGAGATTCATCCATCCTGTAGTGTTTGGTAGTTGCAGATGAACGGTGTGCTGGGAGTATTAATCATTTTGATTTCCCTAAGAAACACCTTTTTGTTTCATTTGCTTGGGAATCAGGAGGTGTATTTGGGTGGTTACTGCAGGGCTGCACTTACACGTAGGTGCTCTAATTTGTGTTTGTACATTGCAGGGGAGGAACAGGCAAGTCAGAGACTTGGAGTTGAGCATTTCAAGCTGCCTTTAATTCTGATTGTCTCTCTTATTTTGTGAGAATGGGCGGAATTGCTGAAGTAAACAGCTACAGTGCTATAAGCCCAATCAAACTCACTGTTTCAGAATGTGGAAATCATATAAACAATGTTCATACCTCTTTTCTGTATGTCGCTTCCATTGGAAGGCTTTTATAAATACTTCTGCTTCCACCAACAGCTGACGGGTGTCTGCTCTCCAGGCTTGTTTTCAGTCCTAACCTACCTCCCTCTCTCTGTGCAGGGTCATGTCAGGAGTTGTGTTCAGCTCCTCCAGAGCAGAGAATGCTGAGGGTCACTGTTTAGTAGGTGGGAAATCATGAGAGCAGTCCTCTGGGGGGCTGAGAGGTAATTTATGGTTAAGTCCAGACTTCTCTAATTTGCATAATGCCAAGTCTAATAAAATATTAATGGGTAGCTTATCTCACTTTCAGATAATGTAAGACAGGCAAAAATTAAATTGGAAAATATTACTTCAAAAATACGAGAGTGAAAAAAATGAAGACAATGTCTTGAGAGCCGGAGACATAATTATCTCTTTCAGGTTTACAAAATTGTTTGCCGAGTTACTGTCAGGTACAAGCCTGCCTTATGCACACAGCTGTCCAGAGTTTGGTCTTTTTAATGGGAATCACAAACCCACTGGAATTCCGAGGGCTGATGTGGGTCAGCCGGAGGATGGACATGGAGTATGTGGCGTGTCTGCTTCATGGAGTGGCAGGAATGGTCGCTATAAGAAATGACAGCTTTAAAGGTGGTTGTTTTCTTGCAGTTGGATTCAGTTGAAATAATTAGGGCTTGAAGCTTTGCCAAGAGTTCGCTCTTAACCAAGAGATCATTACTGCAATTAGGTGATAATTTTGACCAATACATTCTGTGAAATGTCAAATACTAAAGCGTGTGTGGGAGCAAAAAAAAAAACAACCCATAGGGCTACATGGCACTTCTGGGCTTGGTGTTCAGCTCTGTACATCATCCTGTTCTTTTCTGCCACTTGGCAGCTGATGACCCCATCAGCTTACACAACAGACAAGTGAAGTGCAGGAGCCGTCACCTGCTCTGTGCGTACCGGCTGCTCCGGGCCCCATCCTGCCAGCCGCCCCCAGCCCTGCGCCGCTGCTCCGGGCCCCATCCTGCCAGCCGCCCCCAGCCCTGCGCCGCTGTTCTGGCCCCGCTGCCCCGCCGGCGCCGTCCCGTGTGCTGCTGGCGGTCGCGGCTGTTGTGAGCGGGACCACGGCTGGCTGAGCTCGCACCATACAGCACACGGAAGGAGAAAGTTGCTGCCGTGAACTCTGAGTATGCGTAGAAAAGCAAGGCAAAGGCCGAGAGCATGCAGCGAATGGGAGGTAGCTGCAGTGTTAGCGTCCCAGTGCCTTATGGGGATGAGAAAGTATGATGTGGCGATAAGGAGTTAAAGATTTCCTCTGAATTTGGAATTTGTAAAGTCACACCTTTACCCTTGTGCCTGTCGGGAGTGTGACAGACGATTCTTAAATAAAGGGCATCTTCTGTGAGCAATTAATTTTTTTCCTATTGAGCAACCAGTAAGTCCATCTTCACTATGAGACAAAGGATGGAGTGAGCTTTCAACAAGCAATGGTTGGATACTCTTTACCTAAAGGAAACCGTATTACACTTTGCCAGTATAAAACACACTCCCACCAAGGAGACATTAAACAAAAGCACTCATCCTGGGGGGCGGGGGGGCAGAGGAGAGGCTGAAGCTGCCAGCCATGATCAGATGACGGATTTTTTTTTTTGTTAGGAAATAATATGTTTTTCTGATTTCCTGAGAGGTTGAGTATAAAGCATAAAACAAGGGATGGTGATGAAATCCAGAAGAATTACCTCTGTGTATTCTGCTGGAGGAGAGTAAACAAGTACATGTATGCTGCCCAGGTACAACAGGCACTGTTTGGACAGCTGCAATGCCCGTTGGAAGGTGCTGCTTGAGAGTGGCTGGGTGATGATAATGCTAGTTTCATATAAGGTTCATATAAGATTGTACATCTCTATAGAGAGAGCTGTTTTAATAAACCCTACGCAGCAGAGAAGTTGGATTTTGATGCATACCAACTACTAATGTAAAACATGCTCCAGTGAGAATTCCTTGAAAAACTGCATTTACTGCTGCAAAAATAGTAAAAGGTCACCTTGGATCACGTTTGCAAAAGGTCAGACGTGGGTGGAGGTAATGGGGATAATGGCCTGTGCACACAGGGCAAAAGTTGGTAGGTTCACTGTAGTTCCATTTGCAGCCACAGCTGAAAACCAATCAGGATTAGACATGGAAAAACGTTTCTTCCATTTTGACGGATTCTGTGGTGGGAGAGGGGTTATTCATATAGTAAGGAATGTCTCTGGGCCTGGTAAAAACTGTCAAATAAAGCAGAAGTATTTTTAAATGCACCATTGTGCTGAGCTCCTCTTGGGTGTCTATGTTCTTGAGATGCATTGAGATGAATGCATGTCTCCAAAATGGTTTGCTAACACACTTTCATAGCATAGCTTGTTTAATGTGCATGGCACAAGGTATTTAATGCAAAATGTATGTACGTGCACTTTCCAGCTTGACATCTGTAGTATAAATCTCATAGGCACAGGGAGTTGTTATCCTCAGTCTGGTGGGAAGTTTTCAGTATGAAATGGTCGGAGTTCTGTTGTTTGCTGCTGGGGGTTCTGCATTCTCCGAAGTCAGTTCTGTGGGAATTTGAGAAACGCCTCCTCACAAGTCGCTGGTCTCAACGCAGCCCCCCTGGAGCCTCACCAATAGCTGACAAACCTCAAGCACAGGGATAAAGGAGGTTGTACTGGATACGGCCTCTCCAGCTGTTCTCAAACAGATGTGCTGAAAACATTGCAAGCCTGTTCTCAATATTGCGGCTCTTTGCTTTAAAGAAAGTATATTCCTGGAGAAGTCCCTATAATTGAAAAGTTCCCAGGAGGAATGAGCATTTCTGTGGACATGAGCTGTCTCTCCAGCCCAGGCAGTAAGGAGAGGGCTTGTGGGACCCAGGATCCCACCCAACAAACTCCAAGTCATCTTTGCTATCTTGCAGTCTGGCCTCTCTAGTTTTTGTATAAATGATATGTGATCTGCTTCAGGGTAGTTCAGGGGAAGTTAATTTGGTTGTGATAGATTTATGTTTTGAATGATTCTCCTGGTGTTAGTTATTTTGACAGGGCATGGTCCAGAGAAGCCCGGTGAAGTTTGTGATGCTTGTCCCTGCACTGAGAGTAAATGAAGGTCTTTGCCTAATTAATTTGTACTGCATTATAAGCACAGTGTACCTTCTTTCTCCAAATTATCTGGTATCAGTTAAGAGACGCAAGAAATGTCATTTTATCTTTGAAACAGAAACGTTTAGGACATGTGTCACAGGCTCCCAAATGCTTCAGTGAAAGAAGGCAGCATATATTCATGGCTGGAGTCTGCCCTTAAATCTGTTCACATTCTCTGTCGGCCTCTAATTCCATCACGGTGACCCTTGCGGTATAAGGTGTAATATAAAGCAGCAAGTGACAGTACTTACTGCAGCTGCCTAAGACCTGACAGGCTTTTACTGAGTACACAAGAGCATTTGGTACCATTTATTGCAAGTCTCTGAAGGATGCAGAGTGATCAGTGTTGTTGGAAATGAATGGTCTTTTCATGTTGCTGATTTCATTTCTGGGATGGACACAGCGCTCCTCAGCGCGAGGGATTAATAGTCCTGGCTGGATGCAAGCGGAGCGCAGCCAGCGCTTCACACTGCACCGCCTGCATCAGACACTGGAAATAAAGTGTGGGACCTGGAAAGTGGTTTCCAAATATTTGATGGAGACCTACCAGTGAAACTTGATGCTATTCCTAGGCTGCCAGCAATATCTAGTAAATTTTCCCAGAGAATCACTGCTGTACACGAAACGGCTTTGACCATTGCTCTTTCTTAACCCCCCTGCTCTGCTTAAGATTTACCTTTGCCTCTGGGCAGTTTGTTGCTAAGCAAAAAAAGAACAGTTGTGTCTCCGGCATGTTTGGGGCACTGGCGCTGCTAGGCAGACACTGCAAACAAGCCTCAGGGGCTGAAATGCCGACCGGGGTTGCTGCCTCTGGCATCTAGTTAATTTTTTTTGTACGAAATGCAGCAGAGGCTCCAAGGAGGCATCGCCAAACAGTGAGCGCTGGAGTTACCAGAGAGAGGGGCGCTCTTTGTGTGAGCCCCAGCCAGCTGTCAGGGCGCCGGGAGGGGAAGCAGCGGTCCGGCCCGGCTGCCGGACACGGCTCGGCCCCGCTGGAGACGGGAGCCCGCCGATGACGTTATCGTGACGTCAGCCGGTGCGTGGCGAGCCCGGGCTCCGCGGCGCTGCCCCACGCGTGTCCAGCACCAGCCGCCGTCCCGGGGCCCGTGTCCGCCGGGAGCCGCTGCCCCGCTCGGCGCGAGCGAGCTGGGTCCCCCACCGCAGCTTCCCGAGGGGGATGGAGCCTTGATGGATGTGGGCCTCGGAGAGACTAATTAGCATGCGAGGTTCCTCAAAAGGGTTAACATGGGATCTTTTTAATTGTCAAAAGAGTTTCAGGCTATTAGTGTTGGCATATTCTTCAATAATCTGTTTTATTTTTACCTGCTGGGAGCTTAATTAAAAAACAAAGAGGCTCAATTTAAAGCCCATTACTATGCTAATTTTGTAAGAACTGGGCGGTGATTAAGAAGCTTTAAAAAGAGGAGTTTAGTTTGCTCTAGGGAATGGGTTGGAGGCAGGTTTTATTTCGTTTCATTAGCTAGCTACAATTATTTATAAACTAAATGGAAATGATATTAAAGAGTAATGAAAAAAACAGCATCTATGTATTATTGAACAGCAGAACTTTTTTTAATTTAGTATCGAAGTGTGCAGAGCCTTTATTACTGCAACTTGCAGTTAACACAGCTAAATGCAGTTGTTAAATATAAGCAGCTTTTTAAATATGCCCATAAATACAGAGCTGTCTGGTTTTTATCTGGTTTTTATCTTTTCCTATAGATCACTAGAGTAAGTTTATAAAGATATCAACGTAACAATGAAGATGTACTACTATCTCCTTCAGAAAGGTTTTATGAAATTTTATGCAAGAAAACTTCTTAACAGAATAAATTGTAATGTTGTATAATCTAACAGCGCCACAAACTTCCTGCTGTCTGTTGTCTGTCACGCAAGCCCAAAATAAAAGGTGCAGTTCCAGCAGCATGGGATGGATGTTCAGAAGCCGAGCACCAGGTGGGTACCAGCACAGTGAGGGCTGCAGATGTTCCTGTGGACACGGTCGGCGGGGGCGCAGCGCCAGCAGGAAAGCCCAGCTCCCAGTTTGGGTGTGTGAGTGGGCAGTGGGAGGGTGGTGCTGGCACAGATCTGGCCAGGGACAGACTATGAGGTTGGCAAGAGCCCAGGAGAGAGTTCCAAGCCCGGGCAGCGATTTTGAGCTGAATCCCCAAAACAAGGGTATCTGTTTGTGGTATCTGTGAGGATGTGGGCAGGGAGATGTGCCCTGTATCTGCCAGAGGAACTGGAAAAACTGGTGTTCCCAGCCATGGGAGGAGGAGGAGTTGCTGAGCCTGTGTCTGAAGGAGCCACATCTCTGGTAGCACCAGGGCCTTCTACTGTAATAACACTTTTCTATAAACTATGTAGCTCATGTGGCATGAATGAGATCTGGTTAACCTGGCCCACCTAGTAGCTAAGTCAACATTTGAATTCACACTGAACGGTTGCTCTGGTCTTCTAAAGGAGCGCAAACCTGTGAGCCGGTGAGCAGTGCTGCCGTTCAGTGCTGGAAGCCTTCGTAGTGCTGCCGGATGCGCCGGGTTTGTAGGGTTTGTCTGTGCTCCAGAATTCCCCCGGTTTGGAGTCCTGCAGGAGACCAGCCCCGGGGCACGTCCTTACTCTGCAGATCCCTGCCCAGGTGTCGCTGCTGTTGCTGATGCTTTCTCATGCCCTTCCTCAGCCTCACCTCCACATTTCTTCAGTCATTTACTCCCTGCTGGAATGAGGTGTGCTTCTCATAGTGGTCCCGTGCTGTGGAGGCTGAACCTGAAACGTGACACAGGTTTACAGATAGTTTCAGCGTTGTACTGGGTACGGGCTGGCAGAGAACTGTCTCTTTCTACTTCAGTGTTATAAAAGAGTCCTTTGGGAGTGTAGGAGGGAGGTTTCCATGAAGAAGGTCTCAGATTTGCCTCAGTATTTAATTGCACGTACAGCGGGGTTCCCCAGCTGACTCCCAGCCAGCGACACGAGGTGTCAGGCTCACCCCAGGTATCCCGAAGCCAGTGATGGGGCTGCGGGCGCTGTGTCCCCTCGCCGGGCGCGGGCTGTCACTGGGGAGTGCCAGTTCCCCGAGTCCTGGGGAGCAGCGGATACATGTCCTGAGGTCTGGGCTTTCTGCTGGTTTGTATCTGATTACAACAGGATTTATAACTGTAGAGACATGTTTCGTGACAGAGCTATTGCTGTTGGTTCTCAAACTTATTTTTAATTAAATTTTTTATCTTCCTGCCATTTCATTATTAATTCTATAACAACTTTATACTTCTCACACCAAAAGGTTGGTGGGGCATCTCTAACTTAAATAGTTGTTGCAGCCACTAAGATGATTCTTGATGAAAGAAATAAGTTATGAGAAAGGTCAGTACAAGAATTAAAATTACTTAGAGTGCCTTTCACATGTGTGGCTCAAATAGCTATAGAAACCAGCAAGACTTCTGCTGTCGAAGTCTTCTGTGTGGATCCTGAGTTCGTCGTGAGGTGCAGCTTTCTGGAGCCGTTTAGGGTCTGTCAAATCAAAGTTCACCGTTGTGGCTTCCACAGGCACGCTGGGGAGAAAAGCCCAACGCTGCAAGTCTGCTGTTCTGTGGGTAAACTCAGGGCTGAGCCTAGCCCCAGAGCTGCCTCTTGAGACAAAGGGCATACAGCAGAATAGCTTAAAATCCTCTTCTGGTTCTAAAGGCAGACCGGGCTATCCAGAATCCCTGAGGTCTTAAATGTCCCTTGGCCTTCTTTTGACCCTGTATACACCTTACATTCTTCCTTTAATGATTGACACTCAGTGGGTGTGTGCCTTCGGGCATACTGGAGTTGTAGCTGCTGCTTCATCAAAGCAACTGTTTACAGCTGGTTTGAGTTGGATGCCAATAAACAGTATTCTTTTTGTCTCAAAATAAAAAGCAGCTTAAGTCCCTAATGATAAGGATTTTGTGCTTTGTAGAGGAAAAATTCAGCGAGGTTGGGACAGCCAGCCGCTCAGCTTAGCAAGTCAGAGTACTTTATACTTCCAGCTAAACCACTTTTATCTCCTCAAGTGAGTGGGCTATAGATTCTTATCATTGTGGCAGAAGTGATGAGGGTAACATCTTTAGTTGGAAATCATTGGCAACATGTGGAGAAAGCTTAAGATGTTGTCACACTTTAACTTGGTCCTAATCTGTTCAAAGGCAGTTCATACTTTCTAACTGTGCCAGCAGGTAGTGAGAGAGAGTCAAAGACCGTCAGGGTAAAATAGCTTGTGCTTTTCTTTGGAGAGTTTATGACTTTCATAAAGTGGGTACAAAGAAACTGCAGCGGTAACTGTTATTGTCTAAATGAAGAGCTTATGTTCACCCAACCATATTTCATTAACTTGTACACCCAAGCTTCTACATTTCCTGCCTGCTTGGGGCAGTGCTAGCAGCAAATCTTGAATATTTTAGTGCCCGTTGTCAGTGAAGTGAGGACAAGACAAATGTGCAGATCAGCTGTGCTCCTTACGTGACCATCTGACGTGTCCACCTTGAGCAGCAGGTCGCACGTACCGGTGTGTGCTGCTGTGTCTCCCTGGCGTTCGCAGCATTGCCCGTGCAAGTTGGTTTGTGAATTGTGACATGACCTGATGTGAGATCCAACAAAGGAAGAGTTTTCCTTCCAACAGCAGACTGAGACGCTGCAAACAACACTGTAGCGTCAGAGCTGGGGTCCTATGAGGGAGCGGTAGAGAACAGATTTAGGACCGAACTCTCAGTGGAGCTAGATGTTCTCAGTTGTCCCACCTGTGAGTGGGAGCCAATCCTGTTCTGGGGCTGTCAGGGCAGTTCTTCGTTTCACTTACTGGAAGCTAAAACTGACACAGCTGCTGCTTGATTTGTCTTCAGCAGATGATATTAAGAACCTCAGAATTTCTGGTGAGCAAACTTCGTTCTATTTCAGGAAATATTCTGAAAATAAAACTGGAAAAAAAAAAAAGGGCTTTGTCAGCTTCATAGAAAGGACAGTGCAGTCAGAGCAGGATTTTTTTCAGCCAGATATTCAACAAAGCACCTAATTTTTGGAAACATTTATGTAACCCTCAGGAACACCATGGGATATTTCTGTGTTTTTACAGAACAATTCCAAGCCATACAAATTTTCTCACTGAGAGAAAGGAGTGCTGTACTGATATGATGTGATGGGGATTTAGTATACTTTCTCTCTAACAGGCATCTCTGTTTTTTCTGTGTGTGTGTATAATAGATATACATAGACATAACTAAAAGTTAAGCAGTATTTTCCAGCTTTGACCTCCTTACAAGTTTTCATTTAATTAAAAAAAAATCTGAAAAAGTTAATAAAATGTTTAGACAAACCTTTCAGTCTTGTGGGCTTAAGGGAATAATCCTCTTTGCATGCCTAATAATGTTGTTGGTGTCTAATGGGATTTCATTTTCACACATGTGGAAGTGTCCTCTCTGATATATGTTTAACTGCTGGAATAACTTAAACCTGTGCTAATGTTCCAGGCAAAACAGGGTCTGGACATGCTGTAGGGCCTTGCTTATTGGTAAATCTTTTGGTGTGGGTTTAGAGAGTCTGCTTTACCCAAGCCTGACTACGAACACAAGTGCTGATAGCCAAGTCTCTAAGACTCTGTCAACCATATTTGGCCTTACAGAAGCTAGGAGATTTTGCTAGTTCTGTGTAAAAAAGATGCATCAGATCTTTGGAGTCTTTGAAAAAGCCTGTATTAAGAGACCTATTTTTTTTCCATTGTCATATTAATAACAAGTAATTGACGTGATGTTAGTAAGAGTGACTCCACATTACAAGAACAAATTATAATTCCTAGACATTGCAGGACACACTTCTAGTTGCCTGAGTTGGTTTTTCGTTTGTTTGTGGGGGTTTTGTATGCTTTTTTTGTTGTTGTTGTTTTGTTTGGTTTTTTTTTTTTAGTGTTTCTTTCCTTTTTTTAGTGGCATTTTTACAGAGTTTCTCCCAAAGCTCTGTGCTTCTGATAAGACTCTTCTGTCTTATCAGAAGAACAAAGTTTGTGAAAGAAGGACAGTAAAGAGAAACTGTGTGAGATGACTGGGGGAAAAAAATTCATCTGTTAAAGGTCAGGCTAAAAGAGCATGATTTAGAGCAGAATATAGTGGGGACTTTTGTAAGACAAGCAGCAACTTTTCATGCTTGGATGGGGATTCTTGGGTTAAATTGCTATCTTTGAGTTCTGAACTTGGAAAGGTATTAAAGTGGAATTAAACCTTTACACAATCCGGCTCTTGTGTCATTCAGGATTTTTTGGGGTTCTGTTTAATTGTACATCACAGCAGGGTTCTGAGTGACTGGTGCTCTAAAGAAATGAGGGGTAGGGTTAAGTCTGCAGCCCACTGCTCTCTGCTAATCCTTCTTGTTCCTTGAAGAAGGATTTACTTTTGCTGCCAGCTTGTGAAAGACTTTCCTCCTCCCGAAGAGATTGTTGTGGCTTTCCTGGGGAGGTGTGGTTGCTATAGCAGGGAGTCACGCCTGGGTATTCTCTCAAACCCTACTGAGAATGGGCCAAAAAAGAGCTGAAGAAGAGTAAAACTGGGGATTAAAAAATGGAACAATGGGAGACAGGAAGATAGGAGTGGGAACAAATGGGAATTACAGCACCAAAAATAATGCAAAGTGACAAAAAGAGGAAATAGAAAAATAATAGCTGACAGTTGGACTGAAAAGAGAAACACTACAAAAGAATGATTTATTTGCAACAGGCAAAGAAAATAAAAGGGCATCTGGGAAATAAGACACAGGCCTGTGCTGAGGGCTGCTTTGGTTCTTACTGTATTGCAAACATATATGCACCAAGTATCCAAAACTTCCTCCATACCCCTTCTCAGTTCTGTCGTTGCCACAATCTGTTTATTCAGAATGAAATCTTCTTGGGTTTTAAATTGTGTGTTTACTTATTTGCTGTTAGATGACTTCCTAATTGTGTCTGTTCCTAGGGACTAAGTGTAGGGTAGTTCTGGGCTTTTCATATAAAATATTGACATGTAGATCAATAACAGAAGAAAAGATCCAACTCTGCTCCAATTCTGTTCTCGAATGCTTTCCAAAGAAATAACTGCCTCCAGGAAAATGCCAGTGGGCACTTGGTGTTGCTGCTGCTTACTGGAGACACATTCTTCAGCTCTTGCCATGGCAATGCCCTGACACGAGTGCCGGTCCAGCCTCCGCACCCACCTCGCTCGTGTCCCAGCGTTGTGCTGCGCCCGTCACTGGAACATAAAGATCTTACGTTGAGGATTTTTAGATGCCTTATTTTGCTCCTAAACCCCTTTGCTCTACAAATCAAATGCAGCCTAACTTGCAAAGATACGAATATTTTCATCCCAGCCAAAGAAGCAGAAATTTTCATTCGATTTAAAGTTTGTCACACTTCAAATAAAATTTAAAAAGAAGCCAGTCCCACATCTAACAGCAAATCTCTCTGAATGCCTTTCCTGCACCCTACTGCTTTATATATAGGAGAGGCAGAGAGATGTAACAGATGAAACATTTTGTTTATGAAGTGTCTATGTTTTGTTTTATTTCACATGTTTTTGCAATATAGATAACAGATTACACCACAGAGCTTTCATTGCCTTGTGCTATAAAGATACTATAAAGCCTTTCTGGGTATTAATAATAGATTGTGTTGATGAGTTTGGAGAAGCTGGCAATAGACCCCCCGCTGGAAAGACATTAACACCACAGGACTAAGGTATCTTTCCCTTGCAAATCAGTTGCTAAATTGGCTGTGCTGATGGGTTTGGGCACAAGCTCTTGTACGGCGTCAGTGCAGCAGGCACAGGAAGTTATTTTGTTTTATACTGGCAAATAACGTTTCTTCCTGTTAATGTTCTTAGTTGAGAGGAAAGGCCCTGTGTAAATTCTTTCCCTAAGTCATTCTTGCCAGCCAAGAAATAACTTAGAAATTACATTTGAATTGCTTTGACACATGATTATTTTTTTTCTGTAAAAGTGAAGGCCAGGGTAGTGAATCACCACCAGTACAATTTCCCTGCTTATAGGGCCTTTAGGGTGAATTTTCATATAAAAATTATATTAGAAGAATTTCCCTGTGTTGTTTGCGATGTAAATTCAAAGGCAACTGTAAATTCAGTATGCCACTTAGCGAACAAGAAGGATAAGACGTCTCGTCAGCCCAGTGAATATCTGCACGCTGGAGACAGGCTGGGAATGAGGTGCCTCTCCACACGGAGCTATTGCACCCACTGGAAACCAGTGGGGTTGTGCAGGTAGGGAATAAAGGTGGTTTAGTTTAATATGTGCAAATAACTGAATAAGAATCCAAAGGAAGAAAAATGAAAGAAACGTTGGTTTTTGGTAATGACCTAGCTCAGCAGTGTTGCAGCAGGAGTACAAACTCCCCAACACATACTATGCTTTTATAGCGCTTCAGAATAATTTGAAGCAATACAAAAAGCACAACAGCAGAAGCCCATTTAACCTTTTTTAAATTCGTAGACAAAAATAACACTATTTCCCAAATGTTTGCACTGCCTAAAATTATGATTCTGACAAAATAATTGTATTTTGTTAATCCATTAGGCTTCTTAATTGCAGCCTTGGCTTTATCAATTCAATTGGCACCCTTAACTTTTATAACAGTTTCTATTCTACAGAACAGATTAGGAGAAAATTGCAGCTATAATCTGTACAGTGCAATTGCCGTGCTATAAAGAGGAATGGGAGTAGCTGAGAAGAGCAATTGGATTCCCAAAGGTGGAGCACAGTAGAGCAATATCAGTGACTTTGTAAATGAAAAATTGTTTTAATTCCCTTCTAACAGCAATAATTCGATTCTTCATAAATTTTTCCATCAAAGTGTTGTAAGGAAAAATGCTATAAAATAGAACTGCATGGCAGTGATGGAAGACAGTTGAACAAAGTGGTCAATTAGGAGATGAAAATTAAGCAAAGAGAAGAATCTGTTCTGTCACATTCTGCTTGAAGCAAGAAACTCCTCTGCACTTTACATTTTATGTTTTCGTTTATAGTTAAGGAAGATGTAACTTTTTAGGTCATTCTGGCCCCACTTGAGCAAGTTACATTAGGACGGCAGCTTTGAATTCTGTGTGACTTCATGCATTTTAGTGCATCTGTTTGTTGTGTTTTTTGCAGTTGTCTCAGCATTGTGGTTCCAGCCCACACAGAGCTTTGCTGTGGGGTTGGGTGCTGGGGAGTCCTGTGCCTGGTGGCCGAGGAGCTCTCGAGGTGTCGAGCAGGTCCCCTGTCACCCGTGGCGGGGCGGCTGTGGCCGCAAACACCGTGTGGCGGGGCGGCTGTGGCCGCAAACACCGTGTGGCGGGGCGGCTGTGCCAGCCCTTCCCCTGCAAGCACCACCCAGAGCTGCCATGGCGTGTTGGAGGGAGCTGGGGACAAAGGACCCCAGGCCTGGCCCTTGCTGGTGGAGCAGGTGCGGGTCCTGAGCTCTGCCCAGGAGGGGACATCAGCTCACTGTCCACAGAGGACTTTTTCCTTTGTTAAAACTGCATGAGGAGAGAAAATTAACACAGGGCAGGAGACTTTTTGGTAGGTGTCAGGTGTGTTGCGGCAGAGGCCTGTGGTGGTCCGGGCAGCGTCGCCGTCCCCGCCGCGGGTGGGAAACACTCTGAACATGAACCAAACCCTGCTCCGGCAAGACAAATGGGACTTTTTGCTCTTACGGGAAGGAAATCAAACGAAGGGTAATGTTTTTGTGGCTGTTGTGCCACGAGCTGTCTCTGGGCACGGCCGTGGGGCCTGCGCGGTCCCGAGCCCCCGCCGGCGGGGAGCGGGTCCCCCCGCGCGGACGTGGGCCCTGCGGCGTTCTCTCCATTGCTGCCTCTGCACGGCAGCACAGCTCTTCTCATGAAAATACAGGTTACATGTTCACGGAGAAATAAAGTGACTGAATACCAAGGTACACTGCACTTTAATCTGTGAATCCATATCCATGTTATGAAGCATAGTTTCAAATGCAGTTTTTCACCAGTTGGTATTCTTACTACACCACCTGTGGACAGAGGGTTAAGAAATATTTTCTTCTTCTCCCTGAAGAAGAAAAAGGTTTCTTTGTTTCCATTTCTAGAAACTTTTAATTTTTGCATGTTTTATTACTACACGGTGAAAGGGAATTAGCTTTCTTTTACTGGAGTTTCGGCTATGAAATTGGCCTTAATAAACTATGTAATTTTTTTTTTTCTGCCAGGAAAATCTTTTAAATGGATTGTTTCTTTTTTTAGGTGTGTGGGGTGTTTTTTTTTTTTTGTTTCCCTCTCCCCCCATTCATAAAATTATAATATTTCTGGTTTGCTTTAGTGCATTTGGGATGTTTTGAATGTTCAGAATTCAGTGTAACCAAGCAACAGTTTATCTTTTTTTTTTTTTTTTTTAATAAGCACCCATGAGCTGTAAGACGTTACAGAAGTGTTCAAGTACTATGCTGGGAAAAACCTCCGTCCATAATGTTTTCCCCATTCTATGTCATCTAAAGAAGATGGAAGTATCAAACTTTCTCCCAAAGAACAAGTTAACAGATGTCATTTGTTAGTAATTTAATCTCTTCTCTTAATAAAACTCAGTTGTGTGAAAAACATAATATATTTTACTTCAGCTCTAGCATATTTTGTACTATACGAGTGCCAAGCAAACTCCCAGCTGGTATATAGGCACGATAGAGATGTCATATACAGGCCGTTTTCAGAAAGAAAAGCATCAGAGCTAGAGGCTATACCTACAATATTTACAAAAGCTTGTGATCACCATCATTGTATATTTATTAAATAAAGAAAAGTCAGATATCCGCTTTGGTTTCTTGCAACAGTTAATGTCAGAATAACACAGAAAGCAAAACGATTTGACATCTCTGACAGGCAGACAGCAGCATCTGTCCTCTTGCATATATCAAACATGGCTTAATAACTTCCTATTTACTGCTTCACGGCAGAGGTCCAGTAAATAAACAACCTGACTGAATTAGTCTATTTTTATACCTCTGTCCTGTATAACAAACCTCTTGAACCACACTTAATATGAACAGCAAATTTTGCACTGCACATGGACATCTCTCAGCACAGATTAAATTAGTTATAATAAAACAATTAAAATCTATTTGCCCACAGACAGGAGGAAATGAGGGACCTGGGTGAGCAATAGGAAGGTAATGGGTGGTTGTCAGGACATCAGAAGAGCAAACAGCAGAACTGTGATTCTCAGGAGCATAGCAGGGTCAGCCGTACTGCAAGATAACTGCGCGAGAGATAATAAATCAGTGGGACGGGCGGAACACCAGATGGTTGTGCCCATGCAGGAAGGCACAATGGATCATGTAACGGTGGTTGTTTCTGAGGATTACTGATTCAGCCTGACTTCAGAGGGATATCCTAACAAATAAAATCTTTATGGCCTCTTCCACTGCTGAACATTTTCATCTACTGTTTAAAGACAGGACCACATGTCTTAGTGTTTTCATTGCTTCTAAAATATATGCAAAATTAATGTGTTAAGTTCACCCAGCTTTAGCTGGCGAAGACTTTTTGACTATATAGTAATGTAAAGTTGCTTCACAGCAATTATGACAAATACTCCAATGGACAGACAGACCATTGTTCCAAGCTTTAGCTCAGCTGAATCCCCCAAGTGTTTCAGGCATAGAGGCAAACACACTTAAAAACTCCTAAACCTATTGAGTTGTCTTTCAAAATTGTCCAGGCAACAGAATTTATTTATAAAACTCTTGCAATCGTTGATTCAAAACAAGGTTTTCTTGTTCTGCTTTTCTCCTTTGTCCTCATTGAACAATTTTCTTTGGAATGTTTTCGTTGTGCTTAGGAGTCGGGAGATTTCCTGGGGCTTCTAATAAAGGCATTTGATTTCCACTCTCCACATACTTTAACAAGTCCAAGGATTTTGAGGTTTGACATTAACTTAAGAGAGCTGGAGATAATCAGCCATGGGGGTAAAAAGGCAGAGTTATGCAAATTATTTGTAAAATGTATAGAAAGCAAAAGAAATATTTCTTTAAATATGGTTGGTGTGGGACTGACTCTTTGTCTCAGCACAGAATATCTGCATTCTCCCCTTCAAATTTATGGCTTTGATTGAAACCTGTAAAGGGGTGATCTGTAAAGTATTCCTGCTATCCTACACTTCTCAACAGGTTTATTACCGTTCGTTTATAAAATGAACAGTCTAATGAGCAGTGGTTTAGATCACAGATATCAAAGTCTGGTCATTTGTCAAGATTAGTTTCCTGTTGTGAGATTGCCTTGTGCAAAAAGAGTGCATAACCTTGGGTTACTCTCTGGAAGCTGAAAAAATACCTATAAACACTTTATAACATAGATTTAATGAAGATTTTATAATCTCAGAATTGAATCCAACACGGCACAGTCTGTGTGTGTATTTGTGTGAGCGCATGTTGTAATGCAGAGGGTACCTGAGGACCGAGTATGGAATTTTCTTATGTTATACGACAGACAAATTACAGATAAGAAGTCCGTGCAGTGTTGTCAGTCCAATTTAATGTTAGTTTGGATGAGTTAATGCTACATTGGCAACAATGTAGTTTGTTATAACGAAAAGACTGCCTTTGGAAACATTGCTGTGAAAGCACCATTGCCAGTAAATAACAAAAAATATTTTCTATATATTTGTTAGATATCTTTTTGTTTTGGAGAGAAAGAAAAAAACCCAAAACACTGTAAAGCAGAATGACAGGAAAGATGCTGCTCAGACAATTTAATACAAATACATTCCCCAGCGCAGGCTAAGAAAAAGCTCGGTTGTTTTTATGTCCCAGATAGAAGTAATGTGCAGGGGCTTTGTGCTTTCCTACTTAAAATTATTTGTGAACTGTTTTACATCGGTGTTTTCGCTGTCACGGAACGCTGGCATGTTTCGTGGGTCAGGTCCGGCCGTACCCGCCGGATGCGCCGGCCCCGCTGCTGCCGCTGCCGCCGCTGCCGCTGCTGCCGCCGCTGCCCCTGCTGCCGCTGCCCCTGCTGCCGGCCCCGCTGCTGCCGCTGCCGCCGCCGCTGCCCCTGCTGCCGGCCCCGCTGCTGCCGGCCCCGCTGCTGCCGGCCCCGCTGCTGCCGGCCCCGCTGCTGCCTGGCCGTTCCCGCGCTCAGGCTGCCCGGCTGCAGCGGGGCCGGAGCCCGCAGAGCTGTGCAGAGCTGCGCAGAGCTGTGCCGGAGCCCGCAGCTCCGCGGGTCCCTCTGGGGAAGGGAAAGGAGTCCTGGGGGGCCGGGGCCGCCGCCCTGCCCGCCGCTCCCTCCGCGTTCTCGTTCTGCTCAGCGCGGCCGCGGCGCTGGGCTCTGTCACCGTGTCCGCAGCAGCGCCGCCGAGGTTTTCAGGCAGATCGCAGTACCCGCAGCGGCAGGATCGCGCTCATTTCTGCAGTTTCTTTTTAAAGATTTATCAGACCATTGGAAAAGGAGCCGGGCCAGGAACCCGAGGCTGCAGCACAGCAGCGGCCGCTTCTCCTGCTGTGGCAGCTCCCTGCACAGCCCATCAGAGCTGGTCCCACTCCTGGTCCGTCCCATCCCTCCCAGCGCCAGCGGTGGAATTTTCCTGCAGCGTGCGCAGGGTGACCGTGGGACAGATGAGCTGTGCCGGTCAGGGGAGGCAGATACCTGCACACCAGAGCTGCTGAGCTCCCGAGTCTTTAAGTGTGCTCCATCGTACCAACAGCCTTCGGACAAAAGATACAAGCTCAATTCAGCAGAGTCGGATAGGTTTAAGCAGTTGAATAGAAACAACTTTTTAAAGTGCTTAAAATCTGCTTGCTCTTTTTTCCTCTTTGTGTTTTAATCCTTTCAGAGATGTTCTTGTGTAGAGATAAAAATGTTTCCTGCTTAGGAATTTGCTAGCTAAAGCATTGTCATATTTTTGTGATGTTTACCAGTCAGAACGTAAAATCTTATTTCTCTCTGTTAAAGTTTGCACCCAGCAGAAGAAAAACTTTACAGACAAACCCAATAGACCTATGAAATAAGGTGGCCTTTTTACTGGCACTGGCCATGAGTCCTGCGTGGCCTCAATGTCCCTTTAATAGATTTAATTCATTATGTGCCCAAAACAGAGCCACTCAGCGCATCTGGCATGGCTTGTACGACGCACAACTGTTACCTCGTCGTTGTGCACAGGTCCACACCGAGCCAGCAAGGTGAATAGTAGAGACATTTATTATTAGATCAAAAGATACAGATGGGGAAAACCCGCAAGTTCTTGGGCACTCGGCCTTTCCTTGGATGCCTTATGCAAATGTATTTACATTTCCTTTTTCCTTCTGCCCATTCTGTGAGTCCGTGGCTTTGCTGAGGATCCTGGCTGCCATTTTGCTGTACTGCCCAGCTCAGACAAAATGGAGGAATCAGTAACTACCACAGCCTGTGCCTTCTGAAATCAGAGATAATTGCCTTTTCTAAAAAAGGGGATAACTTTGAGGATGAAAAAAAAAATAGGCATACCCCATCCTAAGAGGCAGAATGTCGTTTTTTTCCTGTGAACACGTGGGCACAGTTGTGCTAATTTTGTTGCTGAAATGTAAATATTAATGCACCTTGCACTTTGATGTATTGCTGTAAAAGACACTGAATTTCAAATCACCAAGCCCACTGTGTGATACAAGGACGTAGCTTAGCTATTCATCTTTATTTGAAGCAGCTCTCTTCCTAAAAGCTCACTTAGGGAGATTCCCAGTTGCCATTAGAAAAGCAAAATAAAATTAATCTAAATCATTCTAACTTTATCTTAGAAAATTAATGATGGATGAAAGAGGGGGTTTAGAAAGGTTTAAGAAGAACTAGTCTGGAATACAGTGTGTGTTCTAGAGCTTGTGATTATAGTGGTAATTTAACAGATTGTATCACATCTTATCTCTGCCAAAGGATGTTTCACACCATTTAAAATGCACAGTACTCCCTTCAGAGACAGGTTGTTCTGGAATAACTCAACATCCAAAGAAAAGCCATGTTATTTCACTCCTCTCTTTATCAATTGCATGTGTGCGATTGTGTGTGTGTGTCATCTTCTCCTCAGCAATAGCATGGAGTTTTCATGCTTGTTTCTGTGTTCATTTATCAGCCTCCTCAGAGACAGACAACACCAAAAATGGAAAGTCGTGAAAATCTGTTCAGAATAGGATTCAAGTGCTGAAACTGTAGAGCCCATATAAAAAAAAAAGTGTGAATTGGCCCTTTCTCTAAAAGGTGAATTAAAATAAATTTGGTTTTGAACAAGTTATCCAAACCCCGAGAGCTTCATTTTGTTTCTCTTTTTGAAGAGGAACAAAATAGTGAGATAAGGACAAATCTTAGTGTTTTTTATCCAGCAAAGGTGATTTGGGAACCCCTAGACCAAAGGGGTTGAGATTTGAATGAGTTGCATGCCTATGTTGTTTCCAAGACTAAGGATGCAAGTCTCCCAGTGTGCAGAAGCATGAGCCAAGCTGATCTGTAGTTAAAGAATTTGCTGTATTTAAATTTGTGCAGTGACTTTACTGCCCCTCTCTCTTACAGGCTGTTTGCTGCGAAGTGCAGTGGCTGCATGGAAAAAATCGCCCCGACAGAATTCGTGATGAGAGCCCTGGAGTGTGTTTACCACTTAAGCTGCTTCTGCTGCTGTGTTTGTGAACGACAGCTGAGGAAAGGGGACGAATTTGTTCTTAAGGAAGGGCAATTGCTCTGCAAAAGTGACTATGAAAAAGAGAAAGACTTGTTGAGCTCGGTCAGCCCTGACGACTCAGACTCAGGTGAGCTTTTCCCACACCTGCTCTGACTGGAAAAGCCGCAAGGGTTTGTAGAGCTTTCTGATAGAAAAGTATATCCATTTACACATCCACTTTATCCATATGTACATACCGCCCATGCAAATTAGCAGGAACAGCTAAAGCAATCCCTGACGCCCATCCTTAACTTGCTGTTTAGTGAAGGACAAAGAAGTTCCAGGAGGGAGGGGATGCCTTCCTGCCTGTGCCACATGCACTCAAGGAGACTGGGGACTGCCAGTGTGCCCTGGCTGATCCCAAGACAGCGTGCACGCAAATTGCTGCCAGCCATCAAAATCAAGCACTTGTTTCCCAAGAAAATGCCTAAGAAAATCAACAGTTACCATTCCATTAGGCGTACAAATGACATGAATGTTTGCCTCTGCTTTATGGGAAAATGCATTATTCCAGTTTAGCTAGGAGCAGTAATTATCCGTAATCTCTAATCTGAGAGCTGTATTTTCCACATGGCTGAGAGTTATATTTTCATGTCAGGAATGCTGCAGGACAGAGGTCTCTGCTGACTCAGCAGGACGTGCAGGACCGGGGCCTTTCTTGGAGCAGGATGTTAGTTATTGCCATACTGTATTTGCAGGACTCTGAGTGCTCTGCTCTGTAAATCTCATGTCACAGGGTTTGGGCTCTTCGTGAATTTGCCCTTCAGCATGTCATTCTCATCGCCAGCTCCAGCATCGCGCTGTCCGCCTGTCTGTCCAGACACAGCCCGGTGCAGCGCTGCCCATGCTGCGGCTGCGGGTAGGGAGTGGATCCCGCTCCCCTGCCTTCCATGCGGACATGGGCGGTCCAAGACCCTCCGGGCGCGGTGGGGTCTCCAGGCCCCGGCTGTGTGTGTGTGATCAGCACTGCGCTGCCGCAGCGGCACAAACCAGCCTTGGCTTCAGCTCCGCTTCCCCTTGGCACGAGGGGCAGTTTCTTACTCCTGGAGATGCCTTTTTCCCCTCGTTGTTCTCTGTTAGCCAAACCCAAACCTGAAAAACAAGTTGACAAATTAAATGGGATGTTTTGTCTCCCATTGTCTAATACGTTGAAAACACAGCTGTCCCAGATGCCTGTGTGAGAGCAGATGATTTCACATAGCCCTGGCTGAGTGTGTGTCCTCCAATCAAATATTTACCCACTGGACACAAAAGTAACTCTCCAATGAGCAATATTAATCCTCACAAACCTTTCCTTAGAAATGGCATGCTGGAAAGTTAATAATGTCATGGTTATTAAAATGACTGAACTTCTCTTTAATCATTAGGCAAAAGATGCTTATTAAAGTAAAAGGTGATTAGATTGCTAGGTGCATAATAATCAGACCCTAAAATGAATTAAAGTCTAATTTGTTAATTCCCTAAATGTAATCTTTGAGTATCTAAAAATTGCATTGTGTTTCTTCACATTGATGTCCCTGTAATAGTGTATTAATGTTTACTTGAAGAAAAATCAGTAGTCTGGTGAAATATGCTGAGTTGGAAGTTGTTTTTCACAACAAAATTTGTACTTACTCTTCAACCTTTGCCACTGAGATTGAGATTTCTAAGTACAATATACTAACACATGTATTATCACCAGATTGTATGAATAATTGTCATTTAACTACAGAAAATATAAATAATCTATTTCGTCTACACAAGCACATATATATTTGTATATATTTACCAAGAAAAATAAATTTGTGCATGCATATATAGACACATTGAAATAAACAGAAAAAGAATACTGGTGTTTTCTGTGGGATGCAGAAATGAGATGGCAAAGATTATATTTAATATTATCTCTAGAGTGTCAAAATATTCAGAACAATAACTGGAGTCTATGCTATATTTAGCTGAACAGACTTTGAGATATGTTTGCGGTATTTGCACTGACACAGTTGTGCTGCTGTGGTGATGCGGGCGGTGGCACCCAGTGCTCTCTGGGGCTGCCGCGGGTCAGCACACGCGACCAAGCGACACTGGAAGGGCCCAAAGTCTCTCTGTGCCCCATTCCTGGAACTATTGAAGCATATTGTGAATTTCCATCTCCTGATCGGTCCCATGCCCTCAGTTAAAAATTCAACACATTTTTATGCTTTTGTGGCATCTGATTTTATATCCTGTTTATTTTTCACCAGTTAAAAGTGATGATGAAGATGGAGATGTTAAGCCCACCAAAGGACAAGTAAACCAAGGAAAAGGAAGCGATGATGGGAAGGACCCAAGAAGACCTAAACGACCAAGGACAATACTAACTACACAGCAGAGACGAGCATTCAAAGCGTCCTTTGAAGTGTCTTCCAAGCCCTGTAGGAAGGTAAACGCTTCATCAGGGACCTGAAGTCAGCTCTGACACCCGACCATGGGGGTGACAGGGTCAGGCCACAGCTCCCGATAGCCCCCTGCCCCTTCCTGGGCCAGCAGCAGGTGCCTTGGAGCGAGCAGAGAGCCCAGGCCAGCGTACAGCGATGCTCACCCAAATACCGCTTCCGCCTGGGGCGACCAGCACCTTGTAGTTATTTCTGGGTATTCGCCCACAGTGTGCAGAGCAGCTCTGGGACTGATTCCTGCTGAACAGCAGTGTTTGGTTCTTATAAACTGTGAAGTGGTCCTTGACTGCCAGAGCCCAGGTAAACAAGTGTCTTCTGCCCTTCCCACACAGTGGGAGTTGCTGTCTAGTGAGACGGGTGCTCAGCGCTGGTCCCACCGCTTGTCCTTCCAGTCTTGCGTTTTGTGAAGCTTCACCCTGCTGCTGATCTTGTTTATAGCAGCCAGGGAAAGGTATAATGTGCTGCTTCCCTGATGAACAGCAAATCTTTGCGCAAAGCAATCCAGGTGATTGCTTCCTCCTAAGTTTGATTGGAAAATAAATTGAGGTGCATCCTGAAAGCCGTCATTTTTTCAAAACGTGACATTCTCCCGCTGACATACTAAGTATGTTTTTTGGGACAGCACAGTGTGCCTTCTTGCCATTTTAAAGTATGAAATTGTACCTCAAAAATATTAAAAATGTTCATAGCCAAATTTGCACCATTTGCATAGAACCATTTTGTGGGTAAAATAAAAATAATGAAATGACTGAGTGTCATTTTACACAGCTCAGGCTATTTGTTCAGTGCTTAGGAAACTGGTAGTGGCATGAATGGCAGAACTTGAACAAACTGCAAAAATATGAGGAGTTTTTAAAAGTAATTTTGGACATGCAGTTTTTATTGTAAGTACAGGCATATTTCTCCTAACATAACTGATGAGTTTTTTGAAAAAATATTTAAAATGATGTCATTAAACATTTCCTCTTGTAGGTCAGAGAAACACTAGCAGCTGAAACAGGACTCAGTGTGCGAGTTGTCCAGGTCTGGTTTCAAAACCAAAGAGCAAAGGTAGGTTGTTTGTCAGGTTCTCAAAAGTAAAACGTGAATTGTCCTCCAACGCAGGTTTTCCCCTCCCTTTAGACACAGTACGTACTACAGAGATCCCAGGGACTGTATTGTACATATTTTGCATGCACTGCTGTCTACATCCATACAAGAAAGGCAACTTTCAAACATAGACATGAAGTTCTTATGCTCAAAGCAACGTGAGGTTGAGAGTAAATTTTGCATGCAAATATGAGCTGGAAACTGAAATGTTTAAGCTTAGAAATGAAACTGAACCCAGAGTGGTGTGTGCATGTATATAAATGGTCTGAATTAATTCATTTAATATTTGCAGAGAGTTTTTCAAGGAAACAAAGTTGTTGCGTTCAGAGCCATGAGATTGTTCTGTTCTTCCTCTTTTATTCAGATGAAGAAACTGGCACGAAGGCATCAGCAGCAGCAAGAGCAACAGAACTCGCAGCGGCTAGGGCAAGGTAGGGGATTTGTGATAAAGGCAAAGGGGAAAAGAATCTGCAAGGTTTCTTGAAGTGCCATTCTCACATAATGTCTTAAGTACAGCCACATGGGGCATGCACAAGGCCGTGGGTGATGTGTGCCTTTGTCAGTGGGCACACACAGATCTCCCAGAGCTCTCCCATGGGGCCAGACCCTGGAGGTGCTGACACAGAAGCTGTTACCTCCTTTCTAGAAGCAGCGTGCCGTACAGAGATTCTTTCATTGGAGACCTCCAGAAGGCTCACGCCAGGTAGATCATCCAGTTTGTTTTCTCCTGGAGAAGTGGGGATGATGCTCTGCAGGCGTCAGCAGGAGCGCGAGCATCGCTCCGCAGCCGGGGCACAGGCAGCCCCTCCTGTGCCCCGCAGCGCGCTGGACCCTGGGCTGGGGCGGCACAGGCACAGGCCTTGTCCTGCTGCTCCCCGGGCGCTCTTGCGGTTCTCCAACTCCCAAGGCCTCGCAGTCTCAAATCCGCCTCTTTATGCAGAGCCAGAAAAACTGGTACCAACTGAAGTCAGAGAATAAAGGGCCATGTCATGCACAGGACAGACTTGGGGAAGATATGGTCTAGCCACCAGGAGCTCCAGAAATTATATACTCAGAAATTACAAGTCCTTCAACTTACTGCTCAGGATGGTACTCTCAGACACAATTTGGAAGGCTCCTCCGAACGACAGGACACAGCTTGCTGTGCCCACTCTGTGCTCGGGTTCAGCGTTGCAACTGGTGCTGCTGGCTGCTGCCTCTTTGTTCCTAAGCAGTGACCGTGCTCTCCTGTTTGCTTTGCAGAAGTGATGTCCAACCGAATGGAAGGGATGATGACATCTTACACACCACTGGCACCACCACAGCAGCAGATTGTAGCAATGGATCAAAGCAGTTATGGCACAGACCCGTTTCAGCAGGGTCTTACCCCGCCACAAATGCCAGGCGACCACATGAACCCTTATGGTAAGGCATGCATAATTCTGCCGCATCAGAAATAGCAGGGGTTGGATGCTGGTTGATACACCACAGGTTCAGTAGAGCTGATAGCTTTTATTATGTTTTTTCTGGGATTCATATCAGGGAATTTGTACCAGTCAGCTTTGTGTGTATATTGTCATGTACACATAAGGGGCTAGAAAAGAGCTCATCCCAGGCTCTGAACACCCTTCAGAAGTATTTCACAGTATAATTCTGATAACTGATAAACCAAGCAACATCACCGCTCCGGATCCACTTTTTTAAACCACTATCCAAGACATTGAAAAATAAACAGTACCAAATTCTAGCTCCCTCACAAGTTTTTCCTTTTTCTTAGAAGCTTTGGGGAAAAAGTGCCTTGAAAAGTGGTCTAATAAAGAGAAATAAGCCGTTCATTCCAAAATGAATAAGCACCTGTCTAAGATCCCTCAGACTGGATGCACGGATTTGTTAAAGAACAGTTCATGAGCTACTATGAGATGTGTCACCACAGGACATTTCTCCTGCATAATTTTATCCTCTGCCCAAAATCAAGATGATGGTTTGCTTTTATGATTTCCTGACCACACACCATCAAATGGATAGATACACCAAATGCATCACAAGCATTAAATGCCTAGTAATTTATTCTGGACAATTGAAGGTGGCATTTAAATAAAATTTAAGTGTATTTGTCAGACTGTGATTGTTGGCCTTGCTGTAGCCCACAAGGGCCTGTTATGTCAGACTCGTTTCTGCTGGCCAGGAGCATGTCACTTAGAGGTCCACGTGCAGATCCCTTTCATGAGCACGGCGTGCACGGGCCAACAACAAATCTGCGTGGGGTCTGTGTTATTACTTTTCCCACTGAGACAAGTCCACGGTACACACCAGGCAATTTGGTAAATCCTGTGAGGAACTGAGGAGTGAAGTATACTGAAGTGCAAATGAGCGTTAGGTGGCTTCTGATTTTGTTGCTAAAAATTTGCTTGGCTTTCTAAGCAAAACTCCTTGAGAGGCAGGTTCTGTGCTCCCAAGCCAGTGCAGGAGACAGCACAAACCATTTCAAATGAGTGCATGAGGAAGAGAGCTGGACTAACACTTCTTAGTGCTTACAGGACTTGAGCTAGAGCTCTTGCTGGTACCTTGAGAGTTGGAGTAGGCCGAAATCTCAGTTGCTAAGGGAAAGAAAAGGTGCTGTATGTATGTGAAAGTGTGTTTCCAACCGTAGATCACTTGAGGACAGGGAAGCTGGGTCTCCTCCTCGGTCCTGTCGCATTTGTAGATCTGTTACCTTGTGTGTAAACGGAGACGGTTACTGTTACGGCTCAGATGCTTTTCCCTGCCATGGGCATCCGTGTCTGGTCCCACCTGCCTCCGCGGCCCCGGTGCCCCCGTGAATGTGGATCTGGGCTCACAGGGAGCCGGGAATCTGCTCCCACCCGCCGCTGTTTGCTCACATCGTCAGCCGAGACTCCTTTGTGCTGCTGACCCGACTATAAATTAAATCCTGGCAGGTGTGGGTGGCACTGCTGCCAGCTGACCTGTGCGAGTTGGTTTCTGCCCTTCTCTTTGTAGGTCAGACCCTTAGAGCAAAACTACGTTAACATGTACAAACAAAACCAGGAGCATTCCCTTTTGCTGCAGTGTGCAGCATATGAGCATCCATGTGTACTGTGTCCTCCTCTGGCTGCACAGAACCCAGCTTAACATATACGTTTCATTTGCAGGAAACGACTCCATTTTTCATGATATCGACAGTGATACCTCTTTAACTAGCTTGAGCGACTGTTTTCTTGCCTCTTCCGAAGTTAACTCCATGCAGGCTAGAGTAGGAAACCCCATTGACAGGCTGTACTCTATGCAGAGCTCCTATTTCGCCTCATGAAAATAAAAGAAAACAAACAGCCGGCGTATATTTAGCCAGTGACTTTTTCCAGTGCAGACTCTACAGCCATATGTTGCCCAGCTCTTCCTTCACAGTGACTCCTGCTGCCTCTGGACTGCAAAGAGCATTTTTAGGAAGACTGTATCTGTGTGCATATATATGTATGTATGTATATATATATATTAATACCTACCTACATACATATATATATATAAACAAAACACGTCCGCCAGTCCCATACCCTTGATTCCCAGCTTGCACCAGACCACGAGACAAGCACGGAAGGAACACAAGACCCTGCTCGTCAGCAGCCTCGGGTTTGGTTTGGCTTGAGCTCATCGTTGTAAAGGAAACGGATTTTGCGGAAAGCTAGACCTTTTCCTCCTTTCTCTCTTCCTTTGTTTTGGATGTTAAAACCTTTTTTTTTTTTTTTTTTTTTTTTTTAAAGCCACTGATACTGACATCAGTCGACCATATGACAAATAAATCAAAGAAACTGGAGATTCCTCCCTTTTCTTACTGCATGATTCATACTATGTTGTGGATAACTTGCCATTTGAACTGTGAGAAGTTAATGTAAATGTGACGTTCAACATTTGTTTCCTTTCTACACTTTTTCTACATAACTTAGATCGGCTCATTAGTTTATAGCCCTTATGCATATGATACTGAGGAAACTGGTTAACAGTAATATTTGTGGAGAAAGCCAGTGATTTCATAATAAGAAAGGTCTATGACCCTGGAGAGGAGATGCATGTTAGGGACAGAGGCATTTAGGTTAGCATTGATCTTAAATAATTAAAGCTAAAGGTTTTTACGAGACAGAGTTTTATTTAATTTTTTTTTGAAGTGTGAGAATAAAACATTTACATTTGTTTGTAAGTACTGCAATGCCAAATTTCAAGTCTAGACCATGATTGGCAAACATGTTGTTCATTCTGTTCTGTTTATTTATGTTTTGCATGAGGCATAAATGTGCTATGCTCCATTGTCCATCTGGAATAAGTAAGCACTCCTTTAGTTAATTATCTCATCTTGGCAAGAATCTATGATATGTAGTTCTAGCCTGAACCATTAGAAAGACTAAATGTGGACCAACCAGGGCAAAAAAAAAGTATGAGCAAGATCACAACGGGAGGTTTAGGTGTTAGTGCAAATATACGAACAAGTACACAAACTGAAGGGAGTGTCCCAGCCGAAGTCTGAATGTCTCAGATGCTGAAGTTTGAGCATATGTCATATAGGTTTTTGTAGGGCATAAAATATCATAAATAATAATAGTATAGTTATAAATATTGCCTGGTGATAATTATTATGTAGAGAGGCAGACAAGTATGGTCATGGCTCTTTGTGGAGAAAACTTCATGGGTAAAATTTGCCAGGGTAATATCGATAATTATAGGGTGTGTTCAAAATAGAGCTCATGGGGAAAGATTGGCAGGATAGGCACTTTCTTAAGTAAATACCTTTAATATATTGACCATAATAGCTGAAAACAAGTCCAAAGCATTGGTTTATCCAACTGCTCCAGGCTGAGGACGGGTACCCGCCTGCGCTGCAGCGTCTCCCGTGGGGCTCGGCAGCTTCTGCAGGAGCGTGGGCCGCGCTGGGGCTCCTGCGGTGGTGGGGACGCCGGAGCAGGACGCGTGGCACTGGCACAGAGCGGCTCTGCCGAGCCCGGCACCGCCGAGCCCGGTACCGCTGAGCCCGGTACCGCTGAGCCTGGCACTGCCGAGCCCGGCACCGCCGAGCCTGGCACTGCTGAGCCCGGTACTGCTGAGCCCGGTACTGCCGAGCCCGGTACTGCTGAGCCTGGCACTGCTGAGCCTGGCACTGCTGAGCCTGGCACCGCCGAGCCCGGCACCGCCGAGCCTGGCACTGCTGAGCCTGGCACCGCCGAGCCCGGCACCGCCGAGCCCGGCACCGCCGAGCCCAGTACTGCCGAGCCCAGTACTGCCGAGCCTGGCACTGCCGAGCCCGGCACCGCGGCGGGTCCTGCCCGCGCCTGCGCTGGCGGAGAAACATCCTCGTGTCCTGGAGGGGATGGCAAGGGTCAGACCATAGGCCCAAGGGAAAAAAATAAGATCACGTTCCTCCCCAGCATGGAAATGTGGAGCAGTCATGTTTTCTTGAGAAAGCAAAGTTTTCTCTCCAAGTCAAGGTCAGACATTTTCACTCTGTGGAGACGAGGGCAGCGCTGGGGAGAGGACTGTGTGTGTGCAGCGCAGGGGAGCGAAGCGCGTGCCCAGCAAAGCCTTCCCGCTGCGCAGACCCGCTGTCCCACGCGCAGCGCGGCGGGCGAGGGGCCGGCTCTGCAAGGACACCGGTGACGCTCCCATCCCCACGGTTCCTGGCTCCTCCCGGCCAGGCCCGGGGAGACGGGTCCATCACCCCCGTGCGCTTTTGCTGGTGACGGTTCTCTCGCTTTCTGATGGGGAGGTGGGTTTTCCGTTGAAAGTTGTGAGCCCCTGGATATGTTTTGAATTTGGGAGAATTTTCTTTTCCTTAGACATCCTCTTCAATTATTTTTCCTTGTATGTAAAAGTAACAATTTCCTTTCTCTCTGCACGATAGCAAACATCTGTAAAGAACTCAGGTGATCCTTACTGCCTGCAAGGCAGAAGGCAAGCGAATTTCATGTGGTACATTATAAACATTTGTCACCTCCTATCTCAATGGATTCATCAAGTTGTCCTCTCCACCCTTCTGCTGTGCTACTTTAGAGTCATAGAAAAGCATCTTCAGCATCTCAAACACAGCAAGTTTATAGACTCTACACATAGGCAGAACCTTACTTCATCCCTCCTTACTGGCAGGATCAAAATGGCATTTTTAGTGTTTACAGGGACTTATATGAGAACTATAATGTGACCTACAGTTTGGAAAACTGTCTTGTCCCAATTCTACCTCTGCTTCTGGGCTGGATGTTTAAAAACCAATCCATTTCCAAGGAAAAATCAGATAGCCCATTTTATAGCTGAAGTAATCATAATCTTTCGCAGATTTCTTGGATGACTGTTTGCCACCTTTTTCTTTTTTCTTTCCATTGCTTGTACTTACCATCTCCTCTTCCTTTGGTGTGCGGTATGACGATGCCTTAGCTGTTTTTTCCCCATGTTCTCCTGTCTCTGGTGCCACATGCGCGGCACAGTTGAGCCCTCTGGCGTGGGGGACGATTCCCGTGCTGCTGGGCAAGGGAAGGAACGCAGAGCCAGGGGTTTCCAGCAAAGCCCTTGTATCTGGCAAAGGCCAAAGCTCATTAAAGCAAAATAAATGTCACTTTTTGGGGGGGAATGAATTATCCTACTGGAGTGTGATCATTGTAGTTTTAACCTGGGACCTGCAGTAAAAGATTATATAGCAACCCCTGACCTTTTTGATTTTTGCTTTACTCTTCTATTGTCAAGGGAAATGTCACTGATCAGGTGAAAGTAAAATGTTTAATGGGCCATATCACGGTAATATCTTACACTGAGTCAAATTGATAAACTTGCCAAAAATTCTTAGCATCTGGCACTTCCGCAGAAACCACAAACAATGATTGCACATATGGGAGCTTGAAGGCTAGAGGTCATGACAGCAGTTTATTACCTGCACCTTGCAGTGATCATTTTCCCTAGGAAATTAACCCCTCTCTAATATAAATGCATCAAGTGAGCTCTTCACGGCGTTTCAATCATGTTGTTTTGGCTAAGCAAGGAATACATGTTAAGATAAGTAGTGACAAGATGCAATTAACTAAAAGATGATTGATTAGGTTTCAGTGTTTGCTCAATGATGTTTAAAATAGATTATTGTGAGATCAGGATGAACACGCTGGGTACTGGCTTCCTCAGGTCCCTCCTGTGCCCCTACCCGACCTGCGATGGTTGCACGGGGAGGTTTGCAGGGCAGCGTGGCCCTCGATGGCGCTGCCGGGCTCTGCGGGCAGCAGCGGCGTTCCCGTTGCAGTGGCTGTCGCGGGGGTGGGTGCTACCACACCGGCTGTTCTCAGCCCCCGTTCACCGCAGTGCGATGGACTAAACCCGGTAGTGTGAGCAGTTGGAGGCTGGTGGTAAATGTGCGTCACTGTCACAACATGGAAGATAATTATGTTGCTGGGAGTAAAGAGTGGTGGTTGCAGTCACAAAGATCGAAACACCATCCTAGGCATTATGATCTTTTTTTCTTCCTTAAACTCTGTCATCAAAACCCTCCAGATCACTTGGCTCAGTTGCTGCTAACGGTGCCTCAGATGTGACTCAGGCTGGCGCCGTGAGCTGCGGGTGGATGCTCGCAGCCCCCGCACAGGTCGGATGGATGTTGCCGGCTCCTTCCAAGGGGTCGCTGCCGCTCTGTCAGCAGCAACTCAGCCACCTCGCTGCGTTGTCATCACATGGCGAAGGTCCTTCATGCTGGCAAACCTTCCAGGGATGGTGTGAACCTACTTACCTCTTCCTACTGTGCTCAGGACTCCCAGTTTCCGTAAGAATCAGAGGTATGTCCCAAGTCATCACCCCAGGGAACCCGGCTCCGTGAGGCTGCTAGGAATGCTGCAGGCTGGGGTTTGCGAGAGCACCTCTTTGAACCGTGTCATCATAACTCTGGTTGTCCCCAAAGTCACTAGAAATGAACGGCAGGATCCAGGGGGAGGGAGAGGGTTCTTAACAAGCCTTACAGTGGAAACATGGAGGTGACTGAAGCCCATCAAAGCTGTGGGAGCTGGAGCCGCAGTCCTCAAAGTCTCGAGTGCTCAGGGCAGTGCTTTACTCCCCGTGCCCAAACCACAGCGGGTGTTTCCGACCCGCAGCTGCTCCCTGTGCGTGCGGGGCCATGTCCAGCCCAGAGCGCGGGGCAGCCGAGCACAGGGGGGCCGGGGCTTTGGCTGGTCCCTGTGGTTACAGCGTGTTTGGGCACTTGGCAGGTGCCTGAAGTCTGTAGGCTTTGGTGGGATTTAAGCACCGTCTTGCTGATTTGAGGCCTGTCTGAATAAAGGAACAACCGTTTGCCCTCAAGGAGCCCACCCGGGTGCCCTTGGTCCTGCGCACCCCAGTTCTGCTCAGCAGGGACTGGGAAGGGACTGCCAGGTAATTTGCTTTGGGAACTCTGTTTTTAAGTGAATACCCTCTTTTTTAGCTGTGTATGGCTGTATTACTTGTATATTTATATATTCTGTATTTATGTTATCGAAATGTAGTATTTTGTAGCTGTCTGTTACAATTTGTTTAACTTGTAAAAAATATGACTATGCTCTCTCGTACTTAACCAGCTGCCTCTCAGCGTAGATTCTCTGCTCCTTTCCCTCCATGTTGGTAACAAACAACCATAATGTATGTAGATCAGATTTTTTTTTAATTTAATTACTTGTCATTGTTAAATTATTTATTAGTGTTTTTAAATTTCATTTCACTGCATTTTTTTCCTGCCACCATTGCCTGGCAGCTAAGATACATGAGTTTCTCATACATTATGCTCCTTCCCATGTGCACATGCGTGCACACACACCCCCTACAAAAAAAAAAAAAAAAAACACCAGAAAAATTAAGAGAAAGATTACACTTCAGTATATTTGTAAATAAAAGCAACCTGTAAACAAAGCAGGAATTCCTTTCAGCGTGTAGTTCTTTCTTTGCTTTTGCAGACGGCGAGTGTGTTCTCTGTGTGCTGGGACGGCCCCGCTGGTCTCTGGGCAGGAAAACCGGGGCTGTGGTGGCCGAGCAGCCGCCGCCGTCCTCTCGGTGCCGGGGCAACCACCGCGGCAACAGCCGGGGATGGAGACCCGGTTGGGTCCTGCCAGTCCAGTTTCGTTGTCAGGCAAGCTGGATACCGGTCACAGGCTCCCTTGAAAGCTTGCCATAAAAAGTATTTTTAAGCTGAAAATTATGATTTCCAGCTAAAAGCTTGTTTTCACCTACAGAAAGCATATGCTTAGTTTTCCAGAGAAAATTTTGATTTTTTAAATAATAGAAATAAAATGTCTCAAAAGGAAAATTTCTGACCAAAACCCGCTAGGTTTTCAACAGACATTTTCTGAAAGAGATATTCTTTTAAGGGAAGCAAAGCAGAGCAAATCCAGGTGTGGAAAGTGAACCAGCTCCAGGCCTGGGCAGCCAGATAAGCTGGGACAAGGTTTTTAACCACTTTTGCTCTGCTTAAGTGACAGAGAAGTGGACATGTGGTTATTATTTCATTATCCTGACCAGTGCCGTTTAACCTGAAGTGAAGAGCCAGCGGAACTGGCACCTTGGAGAAGCAGCACAAGGTGCGAGTTGCGGAGCTGCAGGGACGGAGGGATCCCCACGGTCCGGCTGCCGCGCAGGCACGGCGCCAACGCGAACAGCGGCGCTGGCAGAGGAGCTGCCACGGGGATTCGTGGTGGAGAACACAGTGCCAGGATCCGCCGTGTTTGGGCTCAGAGAGTCCTCGCTGCAGCCAGGGGTTTCTGCGCTGGGACCGAGCCAGCGTTACAGCCTGTCCAAGCCTAAATAGACTAATGTGGATAAGTATCACCAATGCATTATAAAGTACTCTTCTAGTAATGGCAAATTTGAGACCAATATAAAATGATAGATACGCACTTGTGTCTCTTGGGCCATGTAAACATGAACTTGAACCTCAGCTGAGGTTTGATCTGGTCACATCTTACTACTCATTGCCATTCCACATGTCCAGAGACAACACATTTCTATGCCTCAGGCATAAAGTCACAATTTCTTTTTTTTAATTAAAAATCAAAACATAGAGTTTTAGAGCTAACCTGATAGCACCAAAAGGGGCAGCCCCGTTTCCACCCCCACTGCTGGTCACACCATTTCTGCACATGTTCGCAGCCCTCATGCAGCAGGGTGAGTTCATCTGCCTTGAAAAACTGTCCATTAGGGACCAAAATGACAGCATTTTCCCCCGGAACAGCTGCTTAGCCTGATGGGTGCTACAGTCACAGGGCTGCGAGAGTCAATGAGAGAAAGGGACTGCAGTGGGGAGCTGGGCTGATGGAGCCCCCGCCGCCCGGCCCCACGGCCAGTGTGGTGTCACCAGTGGGGACATGGGATGTCAGGGACCCTCCTGGTCCTTCCTGCTGGAGGTTGCACAACATCACACAGGGCACAATACATCAAGAGGCAGGAGCTCAATGACCTAACAAAAATCAGTGGTTAGTCTTTAAAACTTTTTTTCACTGTTTAGTTCCTAAGGCTGCACACACAACTGTGAGCACAAGTCTGGCAGCTCTCTCTCCAAGGTAAGGGAGGAGACAGAGCCCTGAGTTCGACCTGAGGGCCTGATCAATAGAGCATCTTTGTTCACAGTTGACACCTTCTTTCTCTTTTCCTGTCCAGCTCCAAATTGCATCATCCTGTCCCCCTCGTGCTTGTTATTGGTGGAATGTCACCGAGGAAAAATGAATTGCCATTAGCAATTGGTTTCACCTAAGTCAGAGTTAGCTACTCAAATATTCATGCTCTGCGTGCATCTAATATTTATGAAGGAAGAATTACTGAGTTGCCTATAGCTATTTCTGAATTTCCCAAAAAAAGATGGGTGAAAGGGATCAGAAAAAAAAAAAAAAAGATGATTAATACATTTGGGGCTTGGTGTTCTGCATTGTTTGTGCTGTGTTTCTCTTTGGTGTCAGTGAGACAGAATGAAGACTGATTTATATGCCACAGCTGTAGCAAACAAAAGAAGCAGCAACCAGGGAAATGGCTAGAGGTAAAAATGCCGGTGCAAAGGGCTAAGGGCCTGCACCTGGGTACTGCTTCCCATGCAGCTTACCCCCCTTGGAGCACCTTGTAAAATCAGATTATCTGCTGGACACAGGAGTTCAAACAGCCCTTCAAAAGATTTGTCTTAATAATTGCTGCCTTATCTTAACTTCTGGTTTTTTATCAGCCAAACTGCTGCTGGGAGGCAGATCCTGAGGATAAGGTGCTGTCACTCTTAATTATTATTACCTCTTATAATGAAAACACATTTGTTCATCCTTCTGTGCACTTGGAAATGGTGTAACTAATGAATATCTAGTGTTTTATCAATATTTTCAATAACATAAGAGAAACATGATGAGTATAGCCCCACTGTATAAAATGATTGTTCCTTAAATGCTATTAAATAAAAAGCATACTTGCTTCTCATTTATTTATATTCAAATATAAAACCAATTAGTAAGAATGAAACACATTTTTGCATTCTCAGAATACTGTTATTTCCTGAACACCACATTTTGCAGTTAAGCTGCTGTGGGGCTATTTTCTGTCACAGAAGGAACATGGTAATTAGCACTAGAACCAGCAGGTATGTTCTGAAATGAGAGAGGTGATGGAGTACGCTATTGCTCTGTTTACTTACGATGGGAAAACAAAACAATTCTATTTGAAAGCCCACTAACAAATTTGGCTTGTAGTATTTATCAGAGCAACAGCCACCATTTGCATTCTCAAACTGTTTTTTTGAGAACTAAATGTGAGTTACTCAGAGGAAGTGAAAGCACCGCGTAGGTTGTAGCTGTGGAGAACTGGGATTCCCACGGACCCGCACGTCCCGTCTCCCGGGCCCGCGGGGCTCCCCGCGACGGGGCCTCTGCCGCGCGGGCGCCGACCACCACGCGCGAGCAAGACATGAGATGAGACACGAGCAGAGCTGCACCCCCAACTGCAGAGGAAAAAATAACGCTGAGCAGGGGATTATGTAAAACACAACGTGAACTAGAGTAACGTACATTTTACTGGTGCTTGATAGAGAATTTGCTTTTCTCTGCCCTCTGGATCTACATTAACTGAGAATCTTTTGACCTTTAGCTAATAAGAGGGCATCAGGTTCTTTTTAACCAAAAAATGGAAACGGAGTGATATTTTTGTATGCCTTTGGGATGGTGTGTCCATGAGGAACTATGCGGGGACTAACACGGCATCTGCCCACTCAGAAATCTGCTCACCGCTTGTGACAGCTGCTCACGTCACCTGGTTGTGAATACGAGATCCGTTTGTAGTGGCGACAGATAACGAGGGTTTAATTAGACCCTGGCATAGTCAGATGATGTCCAAAGGAAAAAAGATTTTGGAAGATAGGCAACGCTTTTAAGACAAGCATTTACTAGTGGCACCAAGAGCCACAGGCTGGAGCTGTGAGCAGAGCTCCAGTGCTCGAACCACTCCTGTCACCTCTCAGTAACACACACATTTTTCTCATTGTCTTGTGCTTGTGTGTCCTCCTTCCCAAAAAATCTTTCAGTTTGCCGTGATATTTTACTTCTAAGAAAGCTTATTCAGAATTCAAGTGGTTTTGCCAGAGACTTTTTTCATACAAATTACTGTAGAAAAGGGTAATGCTCTGGAGGATTTCTTACAGCTTTCTACCTCAAATATTTCCTGCATAAACAATCAACCTTCTTTTGGAGTATCAGGACTATGACAGCCTCAACACAGTTATTCCCCCAAAATACTTTTAGCTGCTTCAGTTCAGTGTTCAAGACTTTGTTTTGAGAACTGTGCAGAGACAGAGGTGACAAATTAAAGCTGGGAAGCAAGGTAATGTTATTGGCCAAAGGACACAGAGTCAGAAGGCAGATGATGGCGACTGGGATGCTGGAGATCTGAAGCTGCTCTCCTTCCCCAGCCAGCCCTGGGGAGCAGCCAGGGGACGGGACCGTCCCCGTGCTGCCGCGCTGGCTCAGCGAGGACTCGGGTCACAGCACTTAATGCTTTTCCAAGGAAGGTGTTTCACAATGCAGTCGTCTGTATTATTAAAATGAGGAACACGGGATATGAAATGCCTTTTCTTTCCAAACACCCGTTCTGTAATTACCATGCCCTCCCCGCGGGGAGCGTGTCTGTGGGGGCTGTGTAATGGTTTTAGCTGCACACCCACAGACAGCCAAGACATGCAGCTCCCTCCTCACCTACACTGCTGCAGCAGGCTTGCTTAATTTGTTCCTTTGTTCAGCCGGTAACGAGTAAACTTGTGTCCAGCAGAACACAAAGAGTTCCTGCTGATCAGATTACGGGTGATCTGTCCCAGCTGGGGCATTCCCTCACACCTGTGTTGTCAGATTAACCTCGATAAGGAGCTGCTGATAAGCACTGCACAGAAGTGCTCCCTGTGATCTGGTGCATTCCCCTGATTTTTCTTTACACCTTAGTGCTACGTGAAAACCTTTTGCTTTAGGACTGAGAGGAGGAACCAGGTAATTATGCTCCCAGTGGCAATTAGTCTTTCATGCAGGACACAGCAATGGAAACCTGCTGCTTACTGAAGCAAGCAAAATACACGTAACTAATAAAAATTAATCACAAAGACCTGGATAACCTAATGTCTTTTTTTCATTACTATAAAGAGGGAGAAGCCCTGAGATCTGCACATGACATAGAAAGAAACAAAAGTGTGTTTGAAGGCAGGTTGCTAACAGAGATGCTCCAGAGATGCTGCCTGGATGTAAAACCATCTGCCCAAGCAGGACCGTTTCTGGTTCTCTCGACCCTTGGCACCAGCTGGCTGAGGCAGAAACCTGCAACCAGCATCCCCGTTGCAGTTCATCTGCCTGTCTGACTCCCAACGGTAAGTCAAAGAATGAGCCTCGGCAGCTCTGCCTCACGAATGCTGCTTTAGATTGCAGCTGTTCTCCTGAGAAACCAGCAACCACAGCTGGCTCTGTGTCCCAGCTCACTCCGAATGCTTCTGTATGTGTTGAGTTGTTGCAATTACATGTCCCATTCTTAAAAATAATTTTTTTCTCACGATATATCATTAATTAGTTAGCAAAATGCTTAGAAAATGAAAATGCTAGGCAAGGGTGAAACGTGGTCCTCTTTAGAAGGACTGAAGCAGCAGCGACCTCTCTGCTGCTGCAGCTTGGACAGACAGAGGCTGCGGCTGCTCCAAGGACAGACAGACACAGGGTGAGTTTCACTTGCTGCAATCTGCAGCTCTGGAGATTGCAACTTGGCACAGAGGAGACCAACTGCCTCAAGTTCCCAGTAAATCTGCATTTGAACTGCATTTCTGTGAGACTAATGCATTTTAATGACATTTGTAGCAGAAATTGCTGGTTCTTCACTTCATCTCTGAAACTTCTGCAAGGTCTTCCGAGCATGGAAGATTCCTGTAAGACAACTAGAACATGCATGAAAAAGAACGGGCTTTTGAAATCTAATCTTCTCCAGCTTAAAATAGAGGTAGTGCTAGGCTGTTGACAGTAGGTCTCTGAAGACTTTCAATATACTTTTTATTCCATGGCTCTGGCACCACATAGGAAATTAATTCAGCGACAATATTTTCATTAGATTATAACCCAAGTTCTCAATCTTAGGCACATTTGTACGCTTGTAGTACATTCTAATTACTTGTAAAGAATAAGTCTGTGTGCTGGTTGGTTTATTGAATATATTAAATTAATGAATAAATAAATTTGTCTCCATGCTGGGAATGCCACTCGACGTCAAAGCTTGCCACAGAAGGAACCAGAAATGCACTCATTTGTGGTTTTGGTAAACGATACGATTTGTATTGTAGATGGACTTTTCTGTCTCTCACAAGAGCAGCGATTGAGAAAAGCACTTTTTTTTTCCCCCTAAATAACAGAAATCAACTGTGTGAAGCGCCTTTTTTCCTTTTTGCTTTCTTTTTTCCTTTTTTTTTTTTTAAGATTGCTTATTATGAATTTAGTCAGAAGAATGACTGTTCCTGTCTGAGCTCTGCACCTCACATGGTTCTCTAGGATGGAGCTCTCAGGACTTTCACCCACTCTTCTACTTCCATGTATTTCTAAGTTATGCAGAGTAGGAAGGAAATAGAAGATACATGGATTAAAATAGTGATACTGCTGGAATAAAGTGTCAGATTTCAGTACTGTGTAGTTTCTGCCCATATTATGGGGTTTTCTGTTCATCTTGTCATATTTCAGTGAAAAAAAATATTTTTTTAGCCTGGAACAAAGTCATCAGAAGTGGGAATTTTTCTCAAAGATAGGAAATACACTGTTTTTTAAGAGAGCTATTGATTTTCCAGGTTAGAAGGGACAACTTTCTCTGCTCCCTCAAATGCAGAATTACAGGAGGCTCGTCCTACCCCCTTCTCCACTGGTTTGCTCAGTAAGCTGTTGCCTACTGAGTTTTCCTTTCATGGAATGATTTTCTTCTCTGGCCCACAAGAGAACCAGCGCAGGTCTTGGCATGCAGGGCAGCCGGCCCGGGGTTCTGGCGCCAGCGCCGTTCCCTGCAGCAGCAGCTCTGGCAGCGCGTTGGTTTGCGGGAAAACGCACCTCGTTTCTCAGAACCATCGCATCCCCAGCCAGTGGCACATTTCCTGATAAGGGACCTTCCGAATCCAACGTGCTGCTGGTTCAGGATCCCATCCTGACAGTGCAGCCCTGTGACATCAACAACGACATCTTCAAAAGTGCCCACCAGGAACAAAGGAGCACAAGGGACCTTGCACAGGAAAGATAATTTCTATTGCCTCTCAAAGAAAATGTGAGATCCAAGAGATAAAAGAAAATAGCTTCTGGTGCTGGACAGCTGTTGTATCAGGCAAGGGGCTCAACAGTAAGACTGGGGCAAAGAAAGAACGAAAATTTCTCTTCCAGCCTGTTGAAATAAGAATCAGTGGAACACGATGATGTGGGGTTTTTTGTGTTGTTTGGGCTGCGATGCTTTGTTAGAGAACAGTTCACCCATGTGAAAATGCATAACCCTGTCAACCTGCCAAGTGAAACTTTGGGTGATCGGCTGTGTAAGTGCTGGTAGCACAGAATAAAGCTGCCTTCAGCTACTTTCAATAACACGCCCAATTCTTTTAAGACTTCTGAATATTTGGGAAAGGAGAATATGCAGAACTTGTTTGTTTACATCAGATTGTCCCGTGTTTTCGGGTTTCTCAACTGCTTTCGGAGCATGTGAGCACAGCCCTAGCCCTTCCCCTTCCACATACCTGGCAACTTTGTCAATACAGCAAATGAATCCTCTCCAGGAGAGAGGAGCCGTGTCAGGCTGGTGTTGTGCAGGGTTTCGTCATTTCAGCGAACTGGGAACTGGAGCAGAGACAGGCATTAAACAGCGAACGCTTTGCAAAGCAAAGTGCCAGATGCTGGTGCTGCAGCGATGATTCAGGCAGCCCCAGGGGCATCGCTGGTGCTGGGCTGGGTGGGAGGGAAGTGTTGTAATCAGGGCAGATCTCAGCCTTTCATCGCGCGGGTTCTGTTGGCAGCCCGGCCAAGCACTGCTGGCCTTGGGTGCTGGGCAGAACAGATGACATGTGAACCAGGTTTCTCTCCGCCTCTGTTGCGACCAGGCAGCTGTCCCAGGGTTCCAAGGCTCCCATTGTCCACGCCAGCGGTTCTGTCGGGCTGTCGGCAGCCCGCGCACCCCGCAAGCATCACTGGGGAGTTTTGGTAGCAAGCTCTAAACATCTCACCTTCTTCAGAACTGAAATATTTTTTTGTGGATCTGGATGCTTTCAGGATGGCCTGCCTGTGCAAGTACCTGGTTTCCATGGGTGATTGCGAGTGAGGTCTTTTGGGTGAGGAACTCACTGAAGTTGACAGCTTAGCTCCTTTGAATTTCTATACAGGTTTCTGTTCTGCGTCGGGGTGGTGCTGAGCCTGCCCTAATTAGCCCAAATTACCGTACCTACAAAAAGCACAAATTCATTTTCATGGTACCTTGCTTATCTCTACATAGAGCTACTGCAAAGACATGCCCCTGAGGGCATCGCGGAACATTTCTGGACCTTAATTCACATGTTCAAACTATTATGCAAACTTGCACACCAAACCTATTACTGCTTTCAGCAATTTTCAGCTTCCATTAAAGAATGCTGTACTGTTTTCTTTCCTACTATGCTCAAAACATGCAGCAGCATCCAGATGTTTGAAGGGGACCCTGAAGAGTCACCTCCAGACAGGCAGGACGGAACAGTTCACAACTGTTACATCCCTATCGCCAGCCCTTGCTTCACTGGGTTCTGCTTTTCCTTACGTTGTTCCTGTGTAACCTCACCTAGGTGTTCCTCCTCTGGCAGGGGGTTGGACTGGATGATCTTCCGAGGTCCCTTCCAGTCCCTGACATTCTGTGATTCTGTTCTCCTCACCCGCTCCAAAAGGAACCATCGCACAGGGTAAGGGAGACTATGCTTCTCCTGCTAGTGCTGCTAATGAAGCAATGCCCCAATTAGCTGCCAGACAGGAGTTCCTGAAAGCTGGAGCTGGTCTGGAATATTTGTGTTTCTGTACCAAAAGCAACAATTACACCATAGGAAGAAAAACAAACCTCCGCAGACTAAGTAGATAAAAATTAACAGGCTTAATCAAAGCAACGGAGTAATATTTTATCAATCATCATTAATTTCCTTTGCCAAACTTTACCATACAACACTGGTGGAAAATAGACTTTTTTATTCTGGTGAAAAATCTGACAGGCCGGAATGAAAAGCTAACTTTCCGAAGGCTGGGAAAAAAAACCCAACACCTTCAATGGTTAGTTTTGAACCAAATGCATATATGAGTGATTAGATTTTTTACTAATGATGGTCCCTGGGCGATGCCATGGTGCTGGTGGCACCCGGGCTGTCCCACGTAGGGGTCAGACAGGGACCCCACATTTTGGGGGGGCTGAGCATGGCCGGGACTCCCCGTGTCCTCCCGGGAGTCAGAGCCAGGAGAGGAGCAGAGCAAACCACAGAGCACCCTAAAACCAGGAGCTGTGAACGACCCGCCTGATACACCACACGACAGTCTGGGAACAACATGGAAGTGCTTAGAGTGCCATTGTGTATTTGGTATAGAAAGAGAAAAACATCTTTAGCGCATTCTCCCAAAGGCTCTGTAAGGAGTTAAGTCCTGCAGCAGCTTTCAGAGAAGTCATGTCTGCCCGTCAGAGAAGGCATTTACAGGCACTACAATTCAGGGAATAGCATTTATTTTCAGAAAGGCTGCCAAAGAGCATAGGCAGTTATTCCAATCAGATAGAAAGGGCAGGGAAATGTTTAATGAATTAAAGATACTCTTTTGTTGAAAAGAAGTTTATATTTAAGGACTGTATGGGTGGCTGGGGGAGTGGGGAATGGAAGCACCAATTTAAAAAGAAAACAGCATGTTTCATCCCTCTGAGCCTAGCGTGGCTGTGACATGAACAATGTCTTACATATGTGAAAATCAAAAGGTGTTTGTGGTGTTCCTTTTCCAATTTTGCAGGAGAATCAAACAATCTTGCCCTCTATACTTGAAACTTCACATCATTTGCTTTTCAGACTTGTTATGGTTGCTGAGAGCATTAAAAATGAAACCTGAAGGAAAGCACGAGGTTATGCAAAGTGATGAGTATCGTCACTGGGTGTGCAGAGTTCAGCAGCACATCCCTTCTGCGAGCAGCGAGCTGAGAAGAACTGGCTTTGAACAATGCAGGAATCAGTTGATTATGAATCTAGGATACACACTACGAGCGATGAAAAGATGAGATAAAATAGATGCAGAGTGCACGCATATGTTCATACATTGTGAAACAGTTTTCCAGGTAAGACATACTCGAAAAAAGTGCCCCATGTGCTCCATCTGTAGGACACGGTGAAACCAGCATCTCCACATATGAAAAAGTGCCTGTGGTGAGGAAAGGCCGCAGCACTAACGACAGAACCTGCTGTGTCCCTCTGGAAGAAAAACTGCCTACTATTGTTGTCAGATGCCCAAGCCACATGCTGTATGGCAAGAAGCTGTTGCTCACAGATCGGCATTGACACGGCAGATAACAACACAGCCGCTGCTCTTGGCAGCCTTTCAGAGCAAGATTTTCAGAAGGACAATTGTTCTTGAACGATTTCTCCAATATGTGAGGTACAAATATTCTTTTCTTCTCAATCAGACACGTAGGTCTTTCTTGTACAAACACGTGGGCAGCAAAAGGAAAATCGTGCCCTCCAGTTATGCAAAATGCCTTTGATGACCCCGTGGCGGGTTTGGCGGGTCCTGCTGGAGGGCAGGCCTGTCCCACAGCGCAGCCCTCTCCCTCCTCAAGCCCGCCGTGAAACCCAACACGAACTTGTTGTCACGTACAGAAAATATTTTGCTTTCTTCTAAAACTTCCATGGACTAACGCTTTCTTCCCTGAATCCTGGTGAAGCTTTGAATGGTTTTCGGTCAGTTTTCAGTCCTAGTCATTTGTGAATTCAGTGCAAGGCCAGGGGAGAACTAACATTATTCGGACAACGAGAGATGGCACACTAAGAAGAGGTTGGTTCTTAAAATAATTGCATGTTCAGTGCTTCAATGAAAACTGAGATTACAGCCACAAACTCCACCTCCAAACCTTTCCTCCTCTCTTGCCACTATCAGAACCCTCAGAGCAGAACCATAAAATAAACCCCCCATGGGAAAAAATACCTGCCTGTGGCGTGTTCCTTTTCCTGCTCTACCGAGCGTCTGTGCAGCAGAGCTGGTGAGGAACAGACTCCTCTGGCTCTTGTTACCCTCTGTGCATCAGCGATGCCACTGAATTTTTCAGTCTGTCCAGTCAGCCCTGTTATTAGTGTTTCATATGTTGCTTGCTATAGCAATGTTGCCTGTTATGATCAAAGTCTATAGGATTTTTAATGTAATCAACATCCAAAAGCTGAAAGAAATGTTTGGGGAAGGATTAGTTGAGTTTCAGGGAATTGTATTAGAAACACAATTTCAACTGATATTCAGTAGCATTCTGGCGCACAGATCCTAGAAGCCCTCTGGAAATCCTCGACCAGGCCAGTGGGTGATCCACCATCTCAGCACTGTGCTCAGTAATTTTTATCCTCAAACAATTCTAGTTAGGGACACTCCCAACATCTATCTCACAAATTACCCATGGAGTCACATCCCCTGCAGCACTGGTAGGATATTGTATCATGCATCTTTTTTAGCTTATGACTGGAAAAGATAAGATCTGAAAAGAATTTAGTGGTGAGGTAGGTGATGAAATTCTGCTGCTGTGTTTGAATATATCAGGCAAGAATTGTTTTGAGTCCTGAATATGTATTCAATTTCCATAGGCTTCTACGTGAGCATCTTTTGCAGAGGGAGTACAAGCACTGATATGCAGATAGAACACAGTAACTATCAATAATCCAACGACACCTGCAAAATCAGGAAATACATTATCCGAAAATATTAAATGGACTAAGAATCATTCCTGTCTTTAACATTAGATACCAGAGAATGTGATGTTGCCTGTCTTGTCTCAAGTTTTATTTGTGTGCATAGGTAAGTACAACTTAAATGATCTCTTTAAAGATGCTTATCAGCCCCTGCTACTCTGCACTGAAGGCATGAAAACAGTTATTCAGCAGCAGGAGGAAGGAGACTGCTGCAGCTCTGACCTTTCTCCAGCCCCTTTGGTATGATCTGGAAAAGCACATTTTTTTAACCCACAGCACTGGGCATTGTCCCTTAGGTGTTCAGTGCAGAGGTGGACACAGACAGCTTCTTAGCCTGATATGCAGATTAAATGAAATTTAGCCACCACATATACTGAACTGCGGGCAAGGTAGCTAGATGCTGGGATGCCCTTGGTAGCAGTTCACTTTATGGAAATGACGATCCTGTGTGGTGATTTCCTGTAAGGCCCAGCTGGTCAAAACGTGGGGAAGCAGGTAACAAGGTTAGGTTCCTAATGAGGCAGCCATGGCTGCACAGCTAGCTCTATCTCTCGCTGAGCACAAGTGGGTAGAAAACGGACATGCTAGGATCTGCCTGCTGGCTCCCAAGCTCGAGAAAGGTAACCACAAAAATACAGAAACAGAGAGTGGAAAAAATTATCCTGTACTTTTAATGCACCTACATCAAACACATTGGGGAAGCAAAGTTCCAATACCAGAAAACAGAGAGCACTATTTTCTGATCATCTTTTTCTGATGGCTTGCCTGTGCGCGGCTGCGCCAGCCCTGTCAGAGGCCAGGAGGAACCGGCAGATTATCCCGACATCGTGCACTGGGCAGCCTGTTATCTGACGGTGGACCAGGGAAGGGATCCTGCCTGAGGAAATCTTGCATGGGGCAGCACAACTGGTATAACAGCTCCCCTCCCTTACCACCCCCAAAGAGTGTGGGTTCAGGTCTCATGTCTGAAATGTTCCTTTCTCATCCCTTTTATGTCACTGTGCATCTATATTTCTAAGCAGGGGCATTATCCCCTCTTCCGTTCTACCTTTCAATAAAGCAAACCAAACAAAGAGGTATCAAGCCCCTGAACATCAATGGAGAGAATACACATATTCGTGGGCTGTGCAAACTATAGACCCAACATCCTGAGCTGCAGAAAATGCAGCATCTCCATTGTCTGGGCTGCCCCAGCTGAGCTGAGAGGAATGGCCCAGGGGCGGGGAGAAGAGCATCAGCTGTGGGCCTGATCCCAGCTGCATCCAACCAGCTTTGTTACAGCCAACAAAGAGCAGAAGAAAAGACTTTTGTCCTCTATTGCAAGAGCAACCAACCTCCGTCCCATTGGCAGGGGTGACGATTAACCGGAGAGGATTCATTTATTGTCTGGCACTCGAGATCTCCCAGCAGCAGTTCACTCCAGCGTGCTAGAATAATGGGCGGTGCCTTGTTTTTGTAGCTGACTCAGTCGGCTTTGTCTCTCTGTGCCAGACTGCACAGCCTGGAAGAGCTGGTTGGCAGCGGTGGAGAGATCTCACTGAGAGATGGCTATGGAAAAAAGATAGAGAAAATGTGTGAAAAAAATCGCTGCGACAGGCCGAAGAGTGAAGCGAGGTCCCCTTCCAGTGAACCTGGAATAAGCAAACAGTGCTGGGTTGACAAGCGTTTCATGAGGGCTCCAGCACCTCGTCTATAAAATCCCTTCTGGGAGGACAGGCAACATAGGCTGCTCATGCTGGGACCTATAGCCCGGAGTGAGCTTTGTGGAAGAACTCTTGACCCCTGCTAAAGGGCATAACATGAGAGCAAAAACACCACCATGCAGCAGTCTGAGCACTTTCCTGTAAGAGCAAGAACTTCCCTGTGGCTCGACTGGGAAGAATGAGTCCCATTGAGGGAGAGCGGCTCGCACGGTGGAGCCCTGCCACCAGACACCCCTTCCTGACGATAACCCTATTCTTCTGCTGCGGATCAAGTCATTTTTGTGTGAGTATTTTTCCTTGGCTAAAGAAAAAAGATATTTAACCACAACAAACCTGCTGCCAGCAAATGGCAATCTTAGTTTCTTGAGTCTATATTATAAGCACCAGCCACCAGTTTCTGACTGTCATTTGCCTTTTCCTGCAGAGGTACCTCACACTGCAACAGCGATCTCCTGGCAGTGCCGGCGCTTTGCCATCCTCCTGACAGCCAGCATGTGCAGTCCTCCAAGACATGAAAGAAAGTTAATTAGGTTTAGTGCTAGAAGGCACTGACAGCGATGTTTTAAAAATTCTCTGTAACGTTTGTTTGGGAGTGCAGGAAAATTCTCCTCCCAAATAAAGAGAGAGTAGAGAGTTTGGAGAGTAGAGAAATACAGCCTTGTAAGATTTAAACCTTGCTTGTTTACCAGCCTGCCCCTACTCTAAACACTTCAAAAACCCTCTTCCAGGTAACTCAGTCATTCTAACAGGGGCTGGAGAGGGACAGCATCCTCATTTAATCCTGTTAAGCCAGTGAAGAAAGGCAAGAACACTATGCATCCTTATTAAGCAGAGCTTTGAAATATGCTTCTAAAAATCCTTTTGCAACACTTACAATAAACTAAATGTTTCATGGTTTTTCATTCATTTTTCTTAAGTGGAGACTAGTAAGAACTGACCTGGGCCTGACCTTCCATAGCAGTAGACAACAGCCCAAATGTGGATTTATCCGCTGACACCACACCTTGGCCGCCACCGCCCCGCAGCGAGTCCCCACGCCCAGCCTGGGACAGCACGACAGGAGCTGCCAGCTGCTGGGGAGCATGGCCTGGCCCCCACGGCCCTGCAGCGCCCGCCCGCCCGCTCCAGCGGGTGTCCCCGCCACGTGGGGTGTCCCCGCCACACGGGTTGGCACTGAGCAGGGGACCTGAGCGGCTCCAACGTGTGCAAGCTCCCACAGCGACACGTCTGATCGTT